>NC_060245.1:16420934-16735934 GCF_021155785.1 Neodiprion fabricii
AACCGGCATTGTATTCCTACTCTCCAATATCCATTATTGCCGTTTTTATCAAGGTTTATGGATTTTGTGAAATAATTGTGACAGCACTACCGTTGAAAACACATGAAACGGCCATGAGCGCAATTTTAAAAACCCCAATTTTCAAAAGGCTGATTTTCGCATTTTGAACAGATAATCTGGTCTGATATTCAACAATGGGATTCATTCAATACCTGTTAACCATCAGTCAAAGTCTCGTGTACAGATAACGACTTTGGACAGACTAAAGAACCACCTTGAAATGCCTTGCGATTGTTACGTGTCAAACATGTAAATAACGTACAGAGAGTTCCTAAAGACTGAGTGGCTCACCTCATAAAATTTAAAGCACACGCGCTACAATCCAAGAGCAATTGTTTGGCAGGGTGACCAACCGTTGTAGTCCACAGTTTGCCGTGATGCATATAACCTCAATAATTTGGACAATTGTGAGTTGAGCACATCTGCCACCGACAATTGTAAAATTTTTGAGGTTATATACATCGCGGCGAACTGTCATCTGTGACGTTTAGTCGCTCTGGTAAACAGTTGCTCTCGGATTGTAGCGCATGCGTATCAAGTTTTAACGGAAAACGGACTACCGTTGCCAACCTTAAAGAAATTTCTTTAGATCGGAAGAAATTAGAGTCCATTCAAAGAAAAAAGAAAATTTGTTGTCTTATTAAGAAATATTGTAATTTAGGCAGGAATCTGAAGAAAATCTGAAGATCTTTGACGAAATCTCAAGACTGATAGCAAAATCTCTAAATACGGTCTGTGAAATCGAAACAACAGACTAGAAATCAACCAATTGTAAGGTTCGTGAGAAAATATGCACCAATTAGATGGCATCTCCAATTTTAATTTTCAAACACACTTATTTGACAAGATGGTGGTCCTAAATATTAACAATAAAAACATGTTATATAAGTAAAAGTTTCTAACATCTCAATATTTACAATTCAGATTGTAGGATATAAATCTGTCTGTGTTACCTCGTTCGGAAATTATCATAATATATTTCTAGGAAAATTGTCCATGTTGAAAAGCGAAAAAATGAAGTATATTATGTATTCCTGTATTTATTGAGTTTCAATACCGTCAGGCATCACCGTAGAAAATAGTAAATTTGAAGAATTATTGTGGTGCCATCTAAATAAGAAATCTAAACAATTGTTTCGGAGTCGTTTAAAGAAATATTCGTCTAATAGGTTGGCAACGCTGCGATGAACCATCTGGTCGCTAGAAATTTATTCTGTGTACATGGCAAACGATGATAATCAAAAAATGTTAATGTTACTAGCATTCATTATCATACACCAAGTCTTTTCGTGGCTGCGCACCACAAGGACTCCTAATTATAGGCAAATCAGGGTTACAAGTTCACTCCGGAGCAACTCCGCTGCTCATTTGTTTTTGTTAGTACTGCGTCAATTATTTCAGTCAACAATGTACAAATATCGAAATTGTACAACTGTCATCGTTGTCGTATTTCTTCACGGTGAAAATAATGCGCTGATTAGCTTGTGCACTATTATATATTGTTCTATAACTATCATTTCGTTCTTTCAATAAATTTACTGATAATCCGTTGCATAACGGTACGAGTACATATACGATTACATACACTTTGAAAAGCTGGTAATTAATGTTCGAATAGGATATTCCTGCAAGCCGTTTGAAAACCAATTTACATAAATAGTGATCATAATTATCCGAGTATAATTGGTGAACATTGTGATCATTATTCAAGTTAATATCTCGATAGCCGAAACGATCCGATCAGTTGTCCGTCATTGATCTGATTTTAATTGAGAATTGAATTTACCTATTCAAAAACGAAGCTTCTCTTGCATCAATATTGTCGAATTGGTATAAATTTTAACGAAACATTTGTTTGTGACAGGAGATATACTGTTTTTGCCAACGAGGTATTCACACAGAGATCAAGTGACGAACGATTTCGAACAGGTTCAAAGTGATTACAAGCAATTTAAAAATGTTTACAAATGGTTTCAAACTAATTTCAAAGGCTTTCAAGCTATTTCAAACGAATTTTCTATTATTACCAACGGTTCCAAACTAACTTTTGCAAAATTCAACCTATCTCAAACTGATTTGAATAGATTTCGGAGTGATTTCAAACAAATCAAGTGATAAACGATTTTGAATGGGTTCAAAGTGATTACAAGCGATTTTAAAATTTTTACAATCGGTTTGAAACTAATTTCAAAGTGTTTCAAGCTATTGCAACGGATTTTCTATTATTACCAACGGTTCCAAACTAAGTTTTGCAAGCTTCAAATTATCTCAAACCGATTTTAAGCGATTTCGGAACGATTTCAATCAAATTCAAGAAATTTCGTGCGATTTTCGAACGTTTACAAAGAAAACTGGTTCGCGATTTCAACGAGTAAATACCCCTCAGTTTTTTACAGAATATAGTGCTTCATATGTGACCACGAACTTACAAATTCCATGGAGATTTGCCAGCTCAAATTCCAAGCACAATCCATCATCATTCAAAAGTCTTTTCAAAAGTCTAGCAGAAGCCTCGGAGTAAATATGTAGAAAATATATTCTTTACACTTATTTACTGTCTAAACCCGATCGTGAGATGAAAGGCAATTTTTCATACACTACATACCGTGGATAGTGGCAAGGAGAACTCTGGAATAATAATGTACTAGGAAGCGTCTGGGCCATATATATATATATATATATATAGATATCTATATATTAACATACACGACTCTTCCGAACGTTGGAACAAAAGTTTAGTCAGAAGCAGTGCATAATGTCTGCTGAGGAAATCCCCAGGTTTAAATTGATTGCAAACGAGGCATCAAGACATCAGCATTACTAACCCAACCAAATCAACTATACTCATACGACCCAGGAACAATTGATGAAATACTTGAGACAAATCAGTTCCTCGAATCATTACGAGGTGATCAAATGCCCGGGGGATAAAGAATCGAGCAGAATTGGAATGGCAGGAAATCGCATGGGGACGACTTACGCGTTGTTACGGGGTCTTGGAAGTTCTTCACCGTGTTACATACCTACATTAATTTATTCTCGGAAGACAGTATAAAACTGAATACGCCCGATGATTGTATTATAAATTTTAATTTGAACACGTTATCAAGACAGACGCAGTTTGTCCCATTAATACACCGCACAATACGAATAGCACTATTTATTGCAGCACATGACATACACTGCGAAGAAATGACGTCATAGTAAAGGTTTCTCCCATATGCCTACACAACGTATACCATACTCCCCATGTACTTTTAATGCCAGGCGTATGTATTTACGAACGTGCTTAGCATTTCATACATGAATTACACTCTGCTTGGAAAACTCGTGTGACGTGTTATCCTGTATGTAACATTCTACGTTATTCATATTTGCTTGGATTAGAAGCATCTATAATCACCTGAATATCGGGCATTATTTTTCACATCGGATAACATTATTAGTTCATACCTACTTTTGATATTCTTCATTTCTTTTTCCCCTGTAATTCTGTGCCTGTGATAATCAGCGTTCGTGATTTTTTCAAATTCTTCAACTTGACTTGTTCCTAAATTTCTAAAAATAACTTTACAAGGGGTTACCTCACTGTCAAAGTATGAACGTAATACTTTCTTTTTTTGTTTTGTTTTACGACTTTCAAAAGTAAGATAAGCAAGATATGTAAATTAAAAGTTTTCCCAGACAGAAATATTACGTGTCTTTCTCAAAACTATGTTTTTCAACACGGTGTAGACGATATCTCGAACTGTGATCTGTGGATCGATTTCAAATTCGATACACATATTCAAAGGAATAATATTTTTCAATCGGACAGTGTTGTTTGATTTTCTGACGAGAAAAAACCTTCAAATTATTTTTCAAACAATTTTAGACCAAGTATCATAATCGCCCGATCAGTCGTTATATACAGATTTGTTTAATTAAATATAAATTTCATCGAATATCAAAGTTCCTGGAAAGTTAATTTTTCGTCCAGTAAGAAATTCATTACATAAAATTTATAGTAGAGTGCGGTTAAAAAAAAAAAAAAAAAAAGTGTCCCATAAAGTGTTGCTCTTTCGACTGCAAAAAGTCACATTCAAATAAATAATGGAAATGCAATGACTAATCGGCCCATATACTTTTTATTACACGAAAAAACCAACATTTTTGAGGATACTTTGCGCAAGAGAATAAAAGGGAACCATCGTAATGAAGGATAATGTATTTTTGCATAAAATTTAAAAAACCGGATGATTTTGTGAAATACAATTTGTCCACACTTTTTATGTTTTTTTAACTCAAGTGGAAAAAAAAACATTCAGTTAACTATTTTTAATAGCTCTTCACGTTTCTGAGTCATATTGGTTAGAACAATATAAACGGCAAATTTTTCGGAACTTCATAACTTGGGGACAAATTGAGTTGAAAATTTCGAAAAATCATTAATCCTCCCTTCGGTAGGCAGAATAAAAAATTTTAATAATGAAAAAATTCACAAACTTGGTCCTAAAATCACATCATATTTTAAAAATAATGCTATTCATTTATCGATCGCGAAGTAACTCTATCATAAAAACAACTCGTAGTAATTTTACTCGATAACTATTGCGACAGAACAATTGTAGAAAAAATTTTGATCAAAATCAAAAATGGCGAGGGTCAGACGTTGGTTGTATTAGCACGGAATTCCCTATATATAATAACGAAAACTCTCTGTGACAAGTGATCTGCAGAAATGAAAGTAAGTGTAGTAGCCTACTCGGACGCTTTCGCGAATATCAACGTGCCAGCTCGCACTTTAAATCGCGTGTCGTTTGAGAGGCCGTAATGAATGTATTACTGAATAGTCAGTGTACAGAGAGATTGCTCTACCCACACTTATAATATAAGTATATGCATTACGTCGTGCGGGGATAACAGATACGAGAAGTGATTTCAGGATGTTTCAGAAGAAAATAAATTGCCATTTTCAACCATGTCACCCGTGAAAAAGTTTGTTTAGGTTAAAAGAAAAGTTCTGTGAAAAGATGAGCGTTTTTCATTTTTGTAAATTTTTTTTTTTTTTTAATACTTTTCAAGTATCGCGAATGAAATTTATTTTCCATTGCTTACATCATCAATGATATCAATTTACGTCGCGAAGAAAATCCACACTTGTAATATCAAATCTCCACTGTTTTGATGTTTGCGATGTGTATCTGATGACTTTTTCATTAGTAATTTAATCTTGTAAAATAGTTATAATTCAACGTGAACTTATAAATATTTTATGAGATTAAGGTGCAAGGATGATATATTGTTGTATTATGGATCGTGACCTTTGCGCTGAACATAAATGTCAGGAAAGAAATAGTAATTGAAGTGTAACGTAGAACGCTTATATTTTCACAGAGTCTTTCTTTTAAGGGGGTTCCTAACCCAAGAGCGTTGTATAACATTAACAATATTCAAAATTGTATGGGTTCGGGAGTAGAGGAGGTAAAAAATTGGGCAAATTGGTTTTAAAACTACGCAATTTCAGCGGCGATAGCAGCCACAATTTTCACGTTACGAACTGATTTGTTCTTTCAATTAAAGCTGAAATTGCGTACTTTTAAAATCAATTTGCCTAATTTTTTACTTCCTCTACTCCCGAACCCATAAAATTTTGAAAATCGTTAATGTTATACAACGCTCTTGGGTTAGGAACCCTCTTAATCTAAAGTAACTTTTCAGGGGGTGCCACGGTGGAAAATCGAAAATTCCATTTTTCTTCAACACCCTAATGCCACATACATATGATTCGCAAAACCACCTCTGCTGCTCTGTAACCGGTTCCGAATAGTCGTTGCACGTACAATGGAATCACCGCAATTCCCTGAAGCGTTGGCGGCAATCATTACATTATACACAGAACTCGAATGCCAAAAGTACCGTAACGGCGATTCTTCTACACCTATAGTAACATTTTACGAATGGATTGTCTGCTTTTTCTTCGACGGTTCTAACACTGCTGGATGACGTTAGTAGAGTTTATATGTATCGTTTCAGTCTCTGGTATACATGCAGTTTTAAATACATCACCGGAAACTGTGCGAATGTCTCCCACCTCAAACTTCACAAGACCACTCAATTGAATGTGGTTTGAATGCATTGCGTGCCGCAGATCACGTATCCGCCGAAGTAGCGAATGTATGATACTGGATGCGTCATCCAACATTGGGACAAGTTGGTACAGTACAACTCCTATATGTATATTCGACGCCACGGTGCCTAGAATTCCAAGAACTAGAATTTAAGGGCTAGTGGAGGAAGTCGAATTCAAGTGGTTCGAATAAGTAGGATTTCTACTTTATGAGTAAATTTGACCAAACTTCCATGAGTTGATAGTTCGTAACGTTACTGCAACTATGCATTATCAGGGAAACTCGCGTTACTTCGAAACTTCCGGATTGTCTGAAGTTGAAATAACGAATTCATACAGCTTGAAAATACAGCGATGTTTTTTTCAACCTTTCATCACGTTGCGTGTCCTCATCTTTCTACAACGATTACCGTGTACTTTCAGCTTTTCCTCGAAGGGCCCTGGAAATCATCACATCGGATCAAGTTCCCACCTTGTGACTTTTCAAAAATCGCGCCGTTGGATTTGCTGTTAGAAATGGTAATTCGATAGTGTGAACGTTACTGTCATGAAAAAGAGGATGATCAATGAAGTGAGATGAGCTTTAGAAAGTCCCTTCCAGTATTCCCGATACCATTGGATAGATGAAAATCTTCTTCCCGCATCCAAGCTAACATACACGATCAACCTTGGCAGTCAGTTTTAACATTTTAACCATCAAATCCGAGCCCTTGAGCCATATATAATCGCGAATCGTCGGTCAAAACTAAAATTACATGTGAGCAATGCGTGTAACAAGGCGATACGCGGACTTGTAATATTCGCATCCGCAGGACGATTGCGCTAATCTAATGACAAGGTCGTGAACCTTGACCGCCTTAGTTTTACAAATCGAAAGTTATATGATTTGGCTGTTATTGCAGCAGAGCATGGCACGGTTATTGTATTAAAATGATGAATTATCACTCTAGTGCAAATGGACCAACCTTGGCTTACATTTCTCCGTAATGGTCCAAACGGCGCGACGTGCAAGCTGTACAGAGTACGCGAACCAAATCGGAGAGGATGCACGGGAGAGTGAAGTTGTCATTAAATTAAACATTAAGGTCATGCAGTACTTCTACCTTTACCGACCGAGCAAACTCTCCCTCTTTCATCCTATATTAAACAAACAAACGAACGGAAAGGGTTCGAAATCAAAAGGGGGTGAATTTGCTCGGTCGATAAAAGTGGGAGCACCACGTGACGTTGAAAGGATTCAAATGTTACGGTTCTGCTCGGAACGCGCTGCAAAAACTATAAAATTTTGCCGACAAACCGTTGATTCGTTACTTTCTCGCTTCAAGTTAACCATTCATCAAGCGTCCAAGGTTGCTGCCACCAATTTTCGTCCTACGTGAAGTTGGCTCTCCACTTTCGACAAATTAATGTTTTGAATATTGTTCACAATTGTTCTAGGTTCGTTCCTGACCTGACCTAACATAACCTTGGGATCGTTAAGTTTCGTGACTTTTGCTCGTTTTCCATATCCAACGTTGTCATTTTCCAACCACCATTGTATTCGTAAAGATTAAGATACTCTACCGAAAATACGTTATACATGCACGGAAGGAAAGGATTATTTGAGTCGAGTAACATTCGTTTGATTCAACTAGATGTAGTCAAATGCGGCGAACACAACGCTTACTTGATTCAACAAAATACTTTTGTCGGAGGAAATACTTGGGCAAACTTTAATATGCAATTGAATCAAGCCTTTGAATGATCAAGCTGACTATCAATCTACTCAAGATATCACGGCGCGATTTCCTTGCGATGATGTAAATTTTGTATCAAGAAAATGTGTGATTGAAATGAAAAAAAATTTTAGTGAACGCAACCTCAATCGTTTTGTATAAAAAATATAAAATTGTTGTATCAAAACAGATTAAGTTTGTTTTAAATTCATGTATTGTCAAGTCAAGAGTTCAATCGTCGATTCAGGTATTGAAATTTGTTGTTACAAAAATCTTTTGCACCGACTATAAACATCACATATTATTCAAGCGCAAAAATAGTATTCTTCGAATGATATTATTTATAATTCTATTGACTTAAAATTTTGTGGGATTAATTTCAAATATTTAATAGGCAAACCCGAAAACTTGTCTCATTGAATATGTAGAAGTATATATTGAACATGTTTCAATAGTTTTTCGTTGATTTGTCATCAACATCAATTTCAATGATCCGAAACCTTGGTATTATGCTCTTTTCGTTTATAATAGATGTTATGACAAACTTCTCTCACGTTGTCTGTATCTTAGTTCCTAGCCGACTACCCGGTTTTATAAATATCTCTGAAGTTACTTCCGTAGCGAGAAAGTTCACCGCCTAGTGGCCGTTTATAGTACTAGCATACTGATGTTTACGATGAACATATTCTTTACTTGTTTCAAAGCATGTGTTGTTTCTTTTACCTCGTAAACAAATCAGCGCAACTGATTCAACCAGTTACACCAAGAAAAATCCGGTTAGATCAACAAAGTATGGCATTCAATCGATGTAAATTTTTTGTTGGCTATATTCATCTACTTATTTTATTCGAAGTATCTAATCGTTTCTGTCAACGAACATGAGGCTTGGAGGAACAATACATACACTTCGAATGAAACGATAGTTAGTTGACTCAATTTCGGAAACATGTCAAAAGGTTCACTTCAACGAATACTTCACTCGATCGCGACGAGAATGACTTTTGTTGAATCAAGGAACTCACTTGACTAAATCATTTTGCCAAACTAACTAAATCGAAATCGTTGAATTGAAGTCATCGTATTTCGAACAAATAAGAGATACTATATTGAAGTCAATGGACTCCAACAAGATCTATTTTGTTGGTTTAAGAATTCCTTACCCTCCGTGTACTAATGTTGTAACTGACTGACAGAAAGGGGTCAGAAAAATTTCGATACGCAGCCGTAGTTAAATTATCGTGAATCATCCTCAAAAACAAACTCGTTATTGCCACAGACAAGTGTAAATTGTAAATCGAACGTTTGCGGGCAAATTTTCATACTCACTATTTCCATAAAGTATATTGTCCATATAATTATAAAATCAATTTTCTTCATCTTCAAGACAGTTGAAGTACCTACGTGAGGTAAATTTTACATGTTAACTGGTCAGCTTCGAGCATGGAATGTAGGAGGGCGTCGACTCATCGGTATTTTAGAAAGTTTTCGAATCCGTCGCGAGAACAAAGAATGGGGAAGGGCTCAAAACTTCGGAATAATTTAAGGAACTTCAACACGGTAAATAACAATTTTGGGAAAGATTCAGGCGTAAGTGTGCGCGTGTTAATCATTCATTCGTAGAAATTAAAAGTTAAATATAGGTTTAAAAATTGAAACTGATGTTGATTGAATTGGATTTCGTGTAAATAATTTCACCTTATCGTGAAAAGAAATAGAAAAGCGCTAATACAAATTAGTAAAATGTTCAGTTGCTAATATCTCCCCCCCCCCCCCCCCTCCCCCCCATAGATTATCATATTCATCAACAACTTTAATGTTTTTTTAATATGGTAGGAGGTCGTTAACTCTATACAATGAAACGCGTTTGCATATACAGAGCCCTACATGAAAGTTATCCAACGTTTTCAATTAAAATTCCTGAGCTTAAAAGCTATTTTTCTATCATTAAGAAGCTATCATGAAAGTGAATTTTTCATAACTTGAATAGTTTTTGAAATTAGATGTTATCTTATTATCAGTTTCAAAATAGTAACATTAACGTAACGAGGGATCAGGGAGATAATCATTATTGTTCAATTTTGGAAGGAATTTTGTTTATCATGTAAGTCACGATTTTTTCCGAACAAACGAATTGCTAAAAGTAACGGTCCTCGTATCTTTTTTTTCATTCGTCGTGTACCAAGCCAATTTACTGGACTCAATATTTTCAACTAAATTTACTACTGATAATTTCGCAATAACAATTAGATGTACGGCTTCTAATTGTAAGAATTTAATAACACCAACTACCTGTTTCAATTTTTCTGTGAATTCTTGCAATATCGCTAATCGACAATTTATACCGATTCAGTTTTAAGACACTAATTGTAAAACTCATTTCCTAATTCATGATGAATTTTTCGAATAAATTGTTCGAAGTGTATGATTAATCCTCAATTTCTTTATCAACATTAATTCATTGTATTTATTCATTCTATTTAATTTATTATTCTCCAAATCACTACCCGTCACCACAAACTGATAAATAAATCCCAAGTAAACAGAAAATTTTTATACATACCTATAGCAACTGTAATCTATAACGTAACTGGCCGAACGACGTTGTAAAACCACTTGAGAATATTCGATATATCAAATTGAAATCGGGCATCTGGCTCGCGCGAGAGGATAAAAATACCGTTGCACCTTTTTTTCCAGTTATAGGTGGGCCGCTATAAGGCGAATAACAACGAAAATAAGATCATGTATGATACTCCGAAAATTGGCATCTGCATATCTGCTCTCACTCATGTTCCATTCGCCGAATTACCAAACTAATCTGCTGTTCCGGCTAAATTATAGTGACATAAGAATGAATTTTAAACAGAGTATTCTAAAAAACAGTAGGTAATGTGTGCTGTGGTTTAAGTGGGAATAGAAACCGTTACGTGATATTTTTTTTTTTTCTTTTCCTTTCTTTCTTTTTCAAATCTTCCTCTTTTTGCGGTTTGTCGCAGAGAGTTGAAGTGAAATCGTAATCGCAAGTCACGTTTCAACATTAGCTAATTGCCTGCGGTAATTTCAGAATATTGAACCGATTTTTCTTGGTTGGCAGTTGTGACCTCGTTTTTTTTTTTTTTTTTTTTTTTTTTCTTCCATACGTTTTTCTTTGACACAGTTTATTTAGAACTTCCAACGAGTTCATTGTTACTTCGTATAATCCCAAAAAAAAAAACTCCGAGTAACAAGTTTCGGTCAGAATTGTCGAATTTTGATAGCTTCTTCGATTTTTCATCCGCCATATTGGATCCGCCATCTTTGATTTAGTAACAAAGTTCAGGCCAAAATATTGAGTTGAAAAACGTGTGACCGAAAGGGTTAAGCGATTGATTCGAAAAACTATTAATTAACGATTTACGCATATGATAATCTTGTGCGTGTAAATTTCAACTGGAAGACGGCATGATATTGAATTCCTGCGGTATGTGAGGGGAAATTTTTATCAGACGAACAGAAATAGTTTTTAAGAAATATTATACCATAAACTTACAAAATGGCAATGTGAATAAATTAAATTTCAACAACAGGATGTGTAATGAGTATGCTGATTATTGCATTCACTATCTCTTTCTAGTTCCCTGTAAATTAAGAACATGCCGTGTGACAAGATAAGATTTTTTTTAAAATGATCATTGATCATGAATGGTATCCAAACATTCATTTTCTATTTATCGTACACGTTGACGTGAACATTGCATAACAACAAGGAAGTAATTTCTTACAAATGTTTATGCCAGGTGATAATAAGTCAGTCTGATTGTTTTATGGCTGTTAGAGATCTTTCGAAATTGAATATTCTGTTTTGAATATAAGTATGAAATAATAAACGACTCGATTGAATTGCAAATATCGTTCAATTACAGGCTAATATTTTTTTTATTGTATTGAATTACTCTGGAGTGAAACCTGTGATAGGATTAGCCGACTTGTACTAAAGTACTGTTTGAAACACGTTTAATTTCCTATGCTGACAATTTTTACCAAATATTTAACGGCGATGTAACGTTATTTGTTAAAAAATGAAAAGAAGAACACTGTTAAATTAATGGAATATCGAATACTCAAATACTATTTTATTATCATGTTTGCATCGTTGAATATTTAATTTTAAAACATTGCACCGATATAGATTGTTATCAACAAATAGCATCGTTGAATTGACTACTAAATAAAAAGAAAGTGTGTTTCAGTGACTTTGTATAATATAGTGTTCTGCATAAAATGAGCCGTCTAGAGTGAAATCGAACGGATCCAACGATTTTGAAACTATTTAAAATAAAGTATTCATGTTTAAGGATGTACTGGCTGTACATTCTCAACCAAAAGTGAGTCTCTTCGAAAATATTTGTTAATTTGAGTTGAGATAAAAATCGGAAACAAATCAACCACAATATAGACAGTAAGAAAAGTAAATCTCAATAATAATGATGCCTAAAAGTTATAAATAAATTGTTTAAACGAAACATTATCTAACAAATTTTTAGGGATTGTTTTTATTTGACATGTGAAATGAATTCGTTGATTCCTCTAAATACACATGAATTTTTAAAGAATTTTCTCATTGTTTAGAGATTTCAGTTTTCGAAAATTGTAAATTTTGACAAATGGAGGAAAAACCGTGAATTTTGCATACGATTTCATAAAAGCGTTGTGCATTACAATAAAAAGTTTCCAGGGAATTGAACAAATAGATTCACAAATACAACCTTTACAAATTTTCGAAAACGGAAATTTCAAGATAGCGAAAAAATTCTTTAAAAATTCATATGTATTGAGAAAAATCAATAAATTCATTTCCCATAACAAAAAATTGCCTACAAATTTTTTAAACAATTTTTTGTTCAAACAGTTTATTGACAACTTTTCAGCATTATTATTCTTCAAATTTAATTTTCTCATCGTCTTTATTGTGGTTCATTTTTTTTTTCCATTTTTATCTCATCATAAAATATTCAATATTGTCTACAACACTCACTTTTGTTTGACAATGCATAGCCAAAGTATACTTAAGCCTGTGTCATTAATTTCCGTATCTTCTATTGTCATATTCTGATAGATATCTTCGTAACTTACAAAAACAATAATTTAACTATTTATTCATGTATAAACAATCTTGTAATGAAGTAATGAAAAACATTTATTATCGGCCAACTGACATCCTTAACTTGCATGGCTAGGAAGGGGATTCGACGTGTCTAATAACAATTAGTTTTAGGAATAATTGAACGCCGATGCCATAGTTATGTGACACTTTTTGAGTGAACACTTTCAAGCAGGAATAAAAAATGAGAAAAATGAGAAATAATGAACTGGCTGCAGGGTATCAGGATTTGTAAAAGCGAAAGAAAGGCAGAGAGGTAAATACAGAGTGTTTACTGCATTCGAATTTTCGTTCTCCAGGATAATGACAGGATAATTCCAGAATTTATGGAAATTTAGGGTACAGTAAATACCCTGTAGATAAAGAAAAAGAGATATACACAGATATGGAGATAGAAAAAAGACAGGAGAAACAAATTAGCGCGGACAGGTTGATCAGCAAATGTTCATTGTGTTTCCGCTTCTGGTGTCAAGTCGCAAACGTTATGCCGGGTATGCGGCTCAATTTTGAGGAATACGGTAAGCAGAAATTGACGTAACATAGCTACGTAACATGAAATGAGGTAACCTAACCTAACCTGACCTGACGTAACCTAACGTAACGTAACCTAACCCGACCGGGTGAATCTAACCTAAAAACGGTAAGCGGTAAGAAACAATATCCATGCGTGTATAGTAAAAAAACTCACCACTTGACGTGCACAAATCAGTGGAGCTGGTATTGAACTGTGACAATCACTGTATAAAACGTTCTGACTATCGGAGGGGAGGATTTAATGAACGAAAAGTTAAAGAAGAGTTTATACAACTTCATATTATACGTCCTTAAAACAACACTTTTTCAATCTGTAGCGTTAACGGTCCATTTTTGCTTCTGATTTTTAGTATATTTAGATTTTTTTTTTTTTTGTTCAACACAGTCACTGGTAACTGCACAAGATACAATTGTAAACATACATGTGATGCAATGGCGAAAACTTAACTATCAATAACCAGTTCACGGCATCGCGGTTATGTTAACAGAAGACGATTGAAAAATATCGTCTGCTCTGAACATAAGCAATATCTTGGTTGGAGGGATGTCGGAGGTGACCACATTTCCATCTTGCGGTTGAATCTCGATTCGCGATAAGGGTGGAAGCACACAAAATTTCATGGAAGCGATAACTAGAATGCAGTAAGTTATCGCGCATGTGCCACGGCTTTTACAGAACCCACAGCGCATGCGCAATAATATTACGTCGGATAAATAGCATGGTCGGTCAGATTCGTCAGTGTGATAAGAGTGATGCGAGGGTAACCGACACTCCGATATCATAGCCGTTGTTAACCCTTTCGGCCCGATCGGTGACTATGATCACCAAACGCCCGACGCTCGCTCTGTCCGAGCGGTGACTATAGTCACCCAACGCCTGACGCTCGCTCTGTACGTGCGGTGACCATGGTAACCCAACATTTGACGCTCGTTATGTACGAACGGTGACCATAGTAACCCAACATGATGTTATAATTTTTTAAGCATTTTATTTACGAGCGACTGCACTCGCTCTGCGTAAGACAGCCTGGTATTGTGCGTCTGACGGGCGCTTGCAGTTGTTCCGCAAGTACGGACGCTTGCCGCGACTGCTCGGTGAGCGGGGACGGCGCGACGTAGAATGCGTCCGTAGCGAAAGGGTTAAACGATAGAAAGCAGCTCTGTCGGGATTTTCGGGAACTATGAAAACTGGACAACAGTGGACCGACCATGAAGAATGCGGCGGATAATACAACCCGTTGGAGTGGTTCAACAAAATTTCGTAGAAATATTCTACTACCTTACAACCGTTGATAAGGCGTTTTTCTGAACCAATTTGTGCGAATTATTCTAAGAGATTATCAACTGAAAATATTAGACCTTAATTGATTAATCTACCTATTTTCAGTAAAGTTCTATTTGAGGGCATTGACAATGCACCCAATTTTGCAGTTACGCACTAGGTGTGCATGATGTATTTTCTTGTGTAAAGAATATTTGAATGCGACTGTTTGATGTATGCTTATTATCAATAGTTTGGTGAATGAGATTTTTTTTAAATCAATAAATAAACAAATGCGAATAAATTACAAATATATCACTCAAAGCGAGTATTATTGGTTATTTGATTAGGATTATATTGATGATCTCCATGCAGATCTCGTCTTGTTTTTTAAATTTATTTACATGCGTATAATACGGTTCTATACACATATGATCAATTGAGAAGATGAAATTTCAAAAAAATGATTCTTTTCTGATGTTTCTGTTTTGTTTTGCGATTTTTTATCTCGATATACTTGGTCGTCGTAGATCCGGTTGACAGCACTGCACCAAGCATGCATTTAATAAGCCGGTAGCGTTCTTCCAAAAAAGAAAAAAATAATTTAAATTCAATATAGGTCACTATAACTAATCTGAGAATTAAATTGTCATTCACGTTCACTTTCTTTTAATTAAGCCCAAAGAGCAACGAATTACCAAAAATATGTTTTAAAAAAAAAAAATGTATAACTGTCTGGAAATTGGCTACAAGCTACTTCAACAAGAATGATGATTGTGTTTCGAGAAATTGTTCACATTCTGAGTCCACGTGGATAGTTTACATAACTCAATATGCCTATGTTCAGTTTAGGAATAATTACCGTGAAAAGTCTGAGGCGGGTTCAGCAAATTTATGCCTGACCATAAATGATGCTACAGCTTCCGCCACTTTATCTGGAACATCCTCATGTACCGCATGACCACAGGCAGGAAGCACTTGCATTTGAAACTTGCCTAACAGAAAAAAAACCATTGAAAAACGGTTAGTAAGGCGGTCAAATTCCCATAAAACAGTATCAAATGTTATAGATTACATGAACAATACTCAATTAGAAATTCAAAATATCAATTACAACAATTACTGTTTCAGTTTGTTATGCAATGTTAATGCAAGGAATTGTACCTAATATTTTTACTACATAAGAAATTTATAACCATTTTTTAATGTTATAGCTGATCTCCTACCTTGCATTTGACCAACTGTAAGTTCCCTGTCGAGTCTATCTACTCCTGCCAGTAGCAGCATTTTGGGTGCCAAGACGTTCAGAAAGGCTGCAGACAAACCTTGGAACCAGCCTGACCAATGCTGTTCCGTTTTCCCCAGATCTATTCTCCACGTGTAATTTTTATTGCTGGAAGTGGCAGCCGTTGGAGAAGTGACTGTTGGTGGTGACATGGCCAGAGGTTCTTCTTCTGGGATTGCGTCGTCCCGCTGTGGCACTGGTTCCACATTATTTGAGTGGTCATGTGAAGCCAATACTGACGGAATATCGTGTGTTGCTAACTTGCCTGTTTTCGTACTGAAAAAATGTTGACGTACATTCATTAGCCTCCGCATAAAATAGAATAGTTGCATCTATGAGAAGGACTTGCTTGCATTTATGCACACATTCCCATTGTTCACCTCAATTTACTATGCATTCATTTTTATTTTTTTTATGTTACACGCAAAATGTTGTTTGGTACAGAAATTTGTTAATAAATTCATAATATGCTTATCACTCCGAATAACTCTTAAATAAAGTTATTGGTTTTCTTTTTCAAATACTGGCATTTGACTTTCATTAGAGTATACACGGTGACCCAGGATTATCGTCTCATAGGCTACCAATGTGTCCTTTGTAAAAATATCTGCCACAAACATTTTCCATCTTTGTCGCAGATTTGGTTGACGAGTGCATTAGTATCCTATGAGACGATAGTCCTGGGCCAGTCCGTATGATACTGTAGTGAAATTCCCATATTTTATCCACTAATGACCAGAAGGAATACTGCAACTCTTCGAAAATGATTCAATTATAAGAGACAAGACTTGTTGTATAAATTGTTTAATCTCTTATACCTTACTTTTTTATTTGCCCAGGAACAGATACTTTGGCCGAATCGATATTACGGATTTGCCCACTGCGTATACTGAAATAAACAGAAAAAGATTGAATAAAACAGTCACAGCTACTAATTCTTATTGAGAAATTTCATTACCTACAGATTTCTTTATCAAATTCCCAATGAAAAAAAATCCCAGTACACAAAATGCAAATAAAATAAAACTGACCACCATTCAATTGCTTGAGGTATAGTACTGAAACTGCTTGGTCGAGATCTGAGGAAACTTTGCATAGATGTGAGAGCATCCATAGCTGTTCCTTCAACAACGTCAATTACAGCCATCCCAGCAATGTTTGGAATCAATGGAGCCGCGCGAACTGCTACAGCGCCTCCCATGCTGTGACCAACTAATATTACAGGGGAGTTGTCAGTAGTTGCCTCTATAATTGCTGCTACATCACTGTACGAAAACGTATTCAATTATTTCATAGTTAAAATATTGGTGTGGAAAAATTAACACATGCAATAACCCTACTAAAGAAAACCTAATTATATCTAATTTTTTTCATTACCATGCTAACGAATCTGACGATAGATCATCGTCGTTTGTTGTATGTGAATCTCCATGACCTCGCAAATCTATTGCCATTACTTTACATATCACCATCGTCATTATTGACTTCTGAAATAAGTAACATAATTATAATTGACACATAAGTAGATAATAATTAATGAATGATACTGGAGATCAGTGTAAATTTTGGTATAGCATATTAATAAAGCTGATCCCTCGAACATCAAATTTGAACTTTTTGTGGACAATTATTATAATCAAAATGTTCCAATCGTTAAAAATCAATAACATAGAACTAATTCATGCATTTCATTGTAATATCGATCTACCTCCGCATCAGAGTATGGACATAACTTGAAATAATATCATTTTGAAGCTTTTCGCCGCAAAACAAATTGCATTACTTTTCAAAAACGTTTGCACTTACAAACTATAACGAGAATTTTAATCTTCATTAAACACGATTTAGAATAATAAGAAAAACTCCTACATTCATGTTTAATGATCACCTCGACGCATTGCAAATGTTGAATGGAAATTTCAATCAATTTTGTACACTGTAATTACCAGTGAAAATGAAAATCTTTCATGTTTGTGCATAGCGGAAGACGCACATCTGTTAATTGGAACATTACAAAACAAGATTTTTTATTGAAGACAACATGGCCTATGCTGATTATTCAACAGCTCAAAAAAGTGTAGTAATTATTATACTGACGAACCGTAAACTCCGCCCATGTCAAAGCACTGAAGCCCCCTCCATGAAGCAGAACTAAAATTGGGCCTTCATTTCCCTTGGTATAAATGTGGAACGTGTTCTCCTGAATTTTAACATCTTTAGACTCGTCAAAATATGGATGCCACTCGACAGGATCGTAGTCCCGCTTTCGTTGAAAGGCTCTTGATTTGCAGGCTCTGAAGAATACATACATAATCAAACAGAGTAAATGTAAAAGTAAAGGAATCAAGTTGAACGATTCCGCGATAGCCTTTTCTTTATCACATAAATTTCAAAAAACCAGTTAGTCATCGTATTGTAACTTTGGATATTAAGGATGGAGTTATATACAAAAATTACTGTGCATAGCGAATACTGAACAAATAGAAATCTGTGACTGACTAATTCTTATGTTATTACGTTACAACTGTGCAAATCAACGAATGCTAGAAACAATCAGTGAAAACGTAGAAAAAAAACAGGGACTAGAGAAAATCAACTCAGTGACGTGCAGCTATTGACTGATATTAGATACGTTATTGCAATACAGGTACATAAACGACGTACTGAGTCTGGCACCCTTGTTGACAGCAAGCAGGGAGCCTGTTTGCTTGCATATTATAAACTTCAAATGAACATAAGCAACGAGTTTGCGATAGGTTATGGTAAATTAAGGGTTATTGTGTGACAACTAACCTAGAAGGCATACCGAAATCAAGGCCTGACGGTGGCAACTTGGATTTCAAAATCGATTTTTGTAGTGAAGACATCGCCGCCGTACTTTTCCAACAATGATCTCCAGTTATTATCGATTGATATTCGCGGATTAATGTGATATCTCAATTGTTTCGTTCGTGATATCTAGCCCAATCCAAATGACAGTGATCAACACAAGACAAATTATCCTGCAGATATCAAATATAGGTATGCAGCACTGTTATACCTATATATATTCAATGTACAAAGCTTGAGTAGCCACCTGCATTACCGATCGTCGATAAAGAGATTTTTTTTCTACTCATGTCTTCAATTTTGTTTAATTTTACCAATCATACCAACCAATGCTCATATTATACCCCCCATAAATTGTATCATTAGTTAAGCATATGCCTGGTTAGTCTTTTCGCCAGTTCTTGGGACAAAGTGATCTTCGGCAATTTTCTTAATTCACCGTGTTCTGTTGCTAATTTCTAGTATAAAAAAACACCAATTATTTTCATCTGAAACTCGATACGTCGAGGTTAGATACGATGGGGTAGAGGACTCTTCTTGTAACTTCCGTAAGCATCTTTTTTTCAAATTACCAGCGGTTAGTAAGGCAGGCTTACCGTTACCCTCAAATTTCATTGATACGCAGGTAGACCTAACGGACCTTGCTGCGTGTACAGGTCAGTGCAGAACTAATTACCCTAGTCATAAACATTCCACACATGTAGGCTCTTCTACAACGAACACGTACATTTGATGTTCTACAGTACGTAAACAAAAGGACTAAAGGCGCTGTGGTTACTGAAATTGCTTGAAGGATGTTCGATCTGATCACTGAAATTATGTTGGGATAAGTATCCAATAGAGATCTGTGATCCAATTGTACTTCTATAACAATTGAAAAGGATGTTGAGTGAATTTCGCGAGTTCGTGGATTTTATCCAAGAAATAACAAGCGATTACCCCAGCAAGTTGGTTGAATTTTTTCGGGACATATTTATTTACGTTCCTGACGATAAAATACCGCCAAAATTTGAATACATGTGCCCTGCAGCTACGAAACCCACGGCGTTAACTGTTTCACTTCAGAAATATTTTGCCAACCAAACTAAAGACTTCTGCGAATTAACGTACAACGAAGGTTGGGATCAGTTGGAAGAACACTTGGGACCTGATCTTTTGCGGTTGGTCAAGATTTATCTAGTTTTTCAGTTCGAAAGAAGGAAAGCATTTCTATATTAGTAGAATGTCTGTAGTTTGTTTCTTCTACTAACAATTATGTTGCGGTCTTCATGCATTCCGTGAATTCGTCAGACCTTTATAGTATTTTGAATGATTGCAGCATCTGTGGTCAATAATTTGAACATTTGTGTTGATCATCGATAGTTACAATCATATATTCCATCGTTGATTGATGATCTGATTTTGAAGTATTTTCAGTTTGTATTTATTTGTACATTTATATTTTATATTTTTTTGCATAGATTCTGTCTCACCGAGTGTATATTTGCAAAGAAAACAAATGCCGGTGCTTTCATGGTATCAAACTTATCAAATTTGTGCAAAAAAATACCAGTCAACCCTCCTGAGAAACTAAGCAAACGATTTTATCACACAGCTAAATGTCAAGAAGGTAGTACTTAATTGTTCGAAGGAGTCTTAATAAATATTTATAAGCACATATAAATATGGTTATCTGTCCAAATTGATTAACAACAGAAGGGATGAGGAAATAACAGTCACATGATTTATACAAAGAATGAATCTTTCTTCACATTACAGAAAGTGCCGATGATTTACTCGTTTCCCGAGACGATAAAATTAACGAATGGGAGAAGCTGCAGAAAAATCTGATTCACTTATTTTGTCCCGATGACATAGATATTTCAACGGATGCAAATTTGTTCAAAACTTCGAGTAGTCGAAAGTTTCCAGATGGTCATGTACTAGTCAAGAAAAATAGTATGACAACTATGTCTTCCCAGGTCATCAACACACGAGTAGGAAATAAAAAAATTGTCCAGTACGAAGATTGCATGGAGCCGCTAGAGCTGCTGCTTAAGAAACTGAAGAAAGCTCATTCCAAATACAATTACGAAAAGGCGCTGAATAGACTGATTTCTTCAAACACAGTGGCTTCTAGTGGTGAGAAGACAATTGAGCACCACAATTCTAGAAATCAGCTACCACTTCCAGTCTTAAAGAAATACTTCAATAATATTTTCAACCACGTGATTCCACGAGAATTGTTTGGAAGTAACAAGAACAGAAATACTGTGATAAAAATAATTTGCCACTTGCTTGAAACACCTCAGTATCAGTCCATTAATTTGAGGTCATACATTTTAAAAATGAGGGTAAGGAAACTAAGCTGGACTAGATTACATACTCTTAAAAAAAAAAATAATGTCAATTAATATTGAAATGAGTTGCTAATTTTAAACATGTATTTTCTGTAAAGCAGTGAAACTTGCATTGAACTGACGATTTCATAACAGCATGATTTTTTGAAGGTATCTGAAATCCGTTGGCTGGACGGTGTCAAGAACAGTGATGCCCAATGGACAATATTGGGAAAATTATTAAAATGGTTTTTTAAAAACTACGTACTAGAAATATTCCGTACTCAATTATATGTAATGGTGACAAACAGTAAAAAGAAAATTTACTTCAAACAAATCGATTGGCAGAAACTGACCACTGAATTTATTAAGAAAATGTCACGGGACAAAGTTATCGCCAGAGTCAATGGCATCACTACTAAGGTCTCCTGCAACGGTAGGTGGATTCTTTTTCCAAAGAAGAATGGAGTGAGGCCTATTATGTCTCGAGTTGGGTAAGATTTTGTCCATTTTTCAATTGCTTATTGTGCAGACACATTTGATATAAGATTACGCATCGTTAACAGGGGCAGCGAAGTAGGTGAAAATACAAAACTGGCTCTCTGCTTCCTGCAGCAGCTGCATATAACAAAGTATGGAGAATCAGGAAAACAAATTTTCATTGAAAAATGGCGAAACCTGGTAGATAAATTTAGGAATGAAAGGAACAAAACTATGTACTTGGTGTGTTGTGATATCCAAAATGCTTACGGGGCGATTGATCAGAGTGAGTCTTTTTCTTCTATAAATTGTTCAACGAGTAAAGTAAAAAATGTGAATCTCATTCTATTAGATTGCAGTTTCATTGACGTTACACTTTTATTAGATAAACTTCTGGCAATTGTGGAATCGCTTGCTCATTCAGCTGGTCCGCAACTGAGCCTCAAATGGTATAAAATATCCAAAAATATCAATGCAGTAAAGTCAAACTGCTCTAGATCAAAGAAATGCTTCAAGTATCCGGAACTGGAACTACCGGTCCACTCGAAATCAATATTTGCCTGTGGATCTGATAAGGTGGTCAAAGTCAGAACAAAAGTGTTGCTTCGTGAGATAAAAAAAAACGTACTAATGCAGAATGTAGGTAATTCATTTACACATAAATCAAGCTGGCACTAACCCTAATCATAACAATATCTGTTGTGTACTGTAAACTCGGACCCAACATAAGCTGTTGAAATTGTGAATTGGAAATTGAAAGTGATAACTTGCAAATGCTGAATTCTGTGTTACACATACTATAATTAAACGTGAACATTCTATAGATACTTATATCAAACCAAAGGTATTTACTTCAAAAAGGAATTGCTCAAGGGGCTATATTATCGACTGCGTTATGTGACTTGTATTATGCACACATGGTAGAAACGAATCTGTCAGAATTCAAGGATAAGGGTTTACTATGTCGATATGTAGATGATTTTCTATTCGCAACAGAAGATAAAGCCTTGGCTGAACGGTATGTCTTTAAAATATATAACAGAAATAGTTCGGAAGATTGAGAAAATTGTACTACATGATAATTGTCTTGAGTAAATATTATTCTTGGACATGAAGGTCAGTACAAAACAGTTTTTTTTGTTAACGTGTAACGTGATAATTGTATTCATTGGGATTTTCCAGATTTTTGCAGTACGTGCATAAAGGATGCCCAGATTATAACTGCAGTTTCAATGCCGCTAAGACAAGAACAAACTTACCAGGCTATGAACATACTATGAACGATATCACCTATCTAGGCTATAATATCCATCCAAAAACTCTAGAGGTAACGTCGGATTTTTCAAAAAGCCCACGATACACGACCGTTCTGTCAAAGCCACGTTATCAAATATTACAGTAAGTTTAGACGAGTTGTATTTGAAACTTATATGAATTCCAATTGAAGGATCAGATCTTAACCAAAAGATGCTAATAATGTGTTGAAAATTTTTCCGCGCTATTTTGCCATTTTGCATTATCATGTCACCAATGTAAGTTTTCATTTACAGAACATTTCACAAGCGATTATCGAACTTGGCTTCGCTTAAGATCGATGGAATGGTTTTGGATCTTAAAATAAACAGCGAAGATACTATAATACACAATGTAAATTGCATGTTCAAAAGGCAAGCCGAACGCTGTCTGTGGCTTCTAAGTGCACTGTTTGATGATATATCTAGTCAGCTCAGTGAAATCTTTAAAATCATAAGGTCGACTAACTTACAAATCTTTCGACGCATACATCGGTATTTTCTTACACGTAAGTCACTCTTTATTAAAGGAATAGTGATTTACACATTGAATATACCAACTATTTTTTAAATATTTTCACAACATCCTAATATGTATTTTCTTCGTTGGTATTCCATCGGTCATTTACTACTGAAAACAAATGAATGTAAAATCTCTCGAAAACATTCCAGTTAGTTAATTTATTATTAGTTCAATAGCTATAGCAGATGTACGCAGTTATTCATTGTGCGATTATTTTTCAGATGGGTATAACTTTGAAAGCCTCGTCCCACGATTGTTGGTTATACCGTGGAAATCATATCGACAAGTATTCGGCAAGAAGCCCAGTATTCACGTCCATTTTCGGTCACTGTTTCTCAAGAGCATAAAAATGAACGAACATGACAGGGCCAATTGAGCCAGTTACAAAGTAGCCGCGTTATTGTCGCTCATTACTGTGAAAATGTTACTACAGTGCGACATTTTCTACTTGCATGATATAAGATTTTATACGAAAATAAATGAGATGCGTTTACAGAGAATTTTTTTATTTTAATATTTGAATGAGTGCGTTTGTTTGCCACCTTTCGGAAATAAAAGGTTTGAAAGATGCTACCGGTTTGCTAATTTTTTAACATTGACAGAACATTGACAGTGGGAGACAACGGAGCAGTGGAAGTGGAACAGCTAAGATATAGGCGCATAATTTCTCATTATCCTCTACCGCCTCGATCTCCACCACAAATATCGTCAGAGAGAGAAAGGAGTACTCCCGGCCACTCCCGGCATATTTCTGTCCTTTAAAAATTTGCTTCAAGCGGCTCATAACAGCGCTCCGTCTATCTTTTATAAGTCTATGGGCTAGTGCTCATGTTGGTTTTGCCAACTTGCAAATCCTATATCTTGACCCCCTAACCTCAAATCCTTAGCATAACATAACCTATAAACCAGTTTACGTCAACTTGACTACAACATCAAGAAATAAATACGAAACATCGTTGTAACCTCGGAATTGCATATCACTGCAATTATTGAAGTACCAATACAATGTCTTGGATACAATTTGAAAGTGGTAGAGAAAAAGATGCTGCGCGAAATGCGCTTCGAGAATCACGTCAAAAAATATTGGAAAAGGTAAACAAACATTAACGAGTTTAATTTTACTCTATTTTTATTGTTTTATTTTCTCTTATACCTATTCATTACGGTGAAATTTTTGACAATTTTCAAGCGTAGTTAACAAAACTGGTTGAAATGAATTTTCGAATTTCGATCGGAATTAAAGTTTTTTCTCATTAGGCGGAAGCTGAATATCACAAAAAGCAGATACGAGAGGAACAATCCAAACTCAGAGGGGACGACAAGTGGATGCTGCCCACTGTTGAGGCTAGAATAAAGGGTGATAAGAAAGCAGCAAAGAAACGAAAAAAGGCGAAAGAAAAAAAGTCAAAGAAGAAGAAAAAAAGTCGATCAAAGTCTAGCTCTGTAGGGTTGAATTTGCTTTTGTAATGCATGATTTGACACACAATTATAATTTGGTCCTGCCTTAATAGAATGTAGCTTACTAACAATTTTTTTTTATGAACAATCAATACTACAAATATTTTTTTTTTGCAGTAGAATCTGATAATTATCATGAAATAACAGTGAATTCTTGAGATATACTTTTCATTAAAATAGGATCCAAACAATTGCCTACTAATGAAATCATTAATATTATTGAAAACGAATAAAATTTGTACAGGGAGAATGAAAATTTTTTAATTTCGTCCTGAATTACTTGACCAGAGTTCCGAATCGAGTAAAGAAGAAGAAGATGAGGAATGGATTGAGAAGACCCATTCAATTGGAAATAAAAGTTTGCCAACACTGACGCAACCAGAGCCTAAAATTCTAGCGCCTGCTGTGAGGGATGAATGGATGAATCTGCCAGGTTTGTTTCCCTGCGTTAATCACAATGAGGAAAAGAGATCAAAAAATGAGGAAAAGGCAGCAGAAAAAAGAGATAGGGCAAGCATAGAACAGCTTGGTAAAAGTGAAAGAGAACTCAATCCGTATTGGAAAAATGGTGGTACAGGATTACCTCAAACTGAGGATCAAAGTAACATCAATAAAGGAAGCATGATCGATGCCAAATGGTTAAGAAAAAGTCTGCAGAGAGCTGAAGAACAAGCCAATGACGAGGGAAGGAGCCTGGAAGAAGTGGCTGCAGAAAGATGGGGGGTATGCTTTACATTTCATTTAGTAGAGTCGCATTTTCTCCCTTCCAAAAAAAAACAAACACTCTTTAAGTATGAGTTTTTATTAAGAGTTTTTTGTTACAGTCTTTGGCGAGACTGCAGTCCTTAATAGTCCAAGCCGAAAGCAAATCGCACACTGCCTCAAAAAGTAGGTATGATCCAGAAAAGGGTAAACGACAAGCTAGAAACAGAGAAGAGTCAGCCGAAAGATATTATCAGGGACGGAGAAATCGAAGTAGTAGTAGGGACAGCAGGGATTCAAACAGGCATACGAATTCTGAAAGGCATAAACGAACGTCACGATCCAAGAGCAAAGAGCGACACAGAGACTCGAGAAAGGAAGGTCATAGAAGAGAGAGGTCCAGAAGTAGAGAGAAATATGTGCGACAAAGCGACTCTGGGTTTCATGAGCGTAAATTAGCATTCAAGAAACCAAGCCAAGACGAGTACTCTAATTTCGCAAGTACTAGTAAATCGACATTGTCTTCTCGTTCAAGGAATTGGAAGAAACCTGAAGCTTTGAAGAGAGAAGCTGATAAGAGAAGTAAAGTTCCGCCATCCCGAAGCAAGTCAATGTCAGAAAGCGAGGAGAGTTCAGATTCAGAGACTAAGAAGAATGAAATTGAAGAACCAATTATGACTGAGGCAGAGATGAATCAGTTAGGAGCTAAAATTGTGAAATGCGAAATAATGGGAGATGATGTTAGTTATGTTTTCATTCTATAATAAGTTAACTAATAGCAATCAACTTTCAAATCACCTGTTGCTTCTATTTTTCTTTAATTCTAGGAACTGGCGGCAAAATTAAAAGCCCAGCTTGAAAAAGCCCGAGAAGCTCGTAAAAATGCCCCTGTGAAACGCACTGCTGATCGTGAGGAAACAACCGTGATTTTGACGAAAACCGATTCCAGAGGTACTGTATATTATTGGTTGAACACTATTCCATGGGAAAGCTCGTTGTTTCATTAATGTCAATCTGATTTTTCCTACTTTAGGAATGACGAGGCCTGTGGAGCCTAGAAATGAGTATCCAGAATCTAAAGATCCTCGTAAAAAAAATAAGAAAAAGAAAGTTGACACTCACGAGGCGGGACAGAGAGTTAGGTACTTTGCTGACGATGACAAATATTCAATAAAAGAAATGGTAAATATATAGAGCTTTCTATGTTAACTGGATCAGGTTTATATTGGTAATCACAAATGTTGTTCTGTAAACCAATCGCGTAATTGAATAAGATACCATTCTAGAGCCGTAACTTAGCAATAGTTTTGTATTAAAACATAGGATCTGTAATACGATTGTTTCATAAAAATTGGTGACTGTTAAAATAGTTGAGTATGCAGTCTAGCTATCGTTCATAAGTAAGAATGATCAAATTAGATGATTAATAACTGTAATTATCGTACAGTTTCAGCAAGAAAAAGGCCGTTCGACCAATGAGGATGACGCGATGTTTACGAAGATTGCTTCAAAGGTATTACATTACTAAAAAGCAGGCCAGAAATTTTGAAAATTTCCTACGTTCGACCACAACATAATTTCGTCTTTTTTTATTCTTTCAGACAATGGATATGGACGAAATGTTTGAAGACAAAGTACGCTTCAAAGAAAGAGATGCAAAAGAAGACGAGCGTGATCGTTTACAGGCAATAAAACAACACGAAAAAATGACCAAGAGTTTAGACAACTGCAGGTGGTGCATAGATTCTAAGCAAATGCTTAAACATATGATTGTTGCAATGGGGTCCAAGGTCTACATGAGTCTACCGTCTCACGGATCTCTTACTACTGGTCATTGCATTCTTGCTCCAATACATCACGTCGTTTGTCAGACACAGCTGGACGAAGATGTGTGGGAAGAGCTACAGGTGATAAAACTGTAACTTCTTTCATGCTACTTTCTCTCAATGAGGCAAATATTGAATACGAATTTTCTCATTTATTACGCTTGCTTCCAGACTTTCAGAAAAGCTATTACCAAAATGTTCATGGACCAAGAAGAGGACGTTATATTTTTCGAAACTTCTATGATGCATAGGAAATTTCCTCATATGCAGTTGGAATGCATACCAATGCCAAAAGAAATTGGTGATATGGCCCCCATATACTTCAAGGTAAGTGTACAGATTTTTTGGAATATAAAGGAATTGGAGTTCGAAAAAAGATTTTCGAATTTGCAAAAAGACATGATTTTTTGGAAGTATCACTTCTTATGTCCCCTTTGACCACGCAAAATGCCCTCTTCATTCCTAGAAATATATGAAAATTTAAATTTTCAGTTTATCCAAATTCTCATCTTTTTCACGCATATAATTAACGGAATTGTTTGAAAGTCATTAAATTACACAATAATGCGTTTTATCTCGCCCTTAGAGACTCTAATTTTATACATAACAAAACGCGTAACTTACACACTTATTTTCTTCTTATAGAAAGCTTTGTTGGAGTGCGAATCAGAATGGTCTACTAACAAAAAAGTCATCGATCTCAGCACAAAAAATGTTAGAAGGTCCATACCAAAAGGCTTACCTTATTTCGCAGTGGATTTTGGTATGGAAGGAGGTTTCGCGCACGTAATTGAGGATGAAAATATGTTCCCTAAGAACTTTGCACAGGTAAAAATGACCGATATCATAATAAGAGGTTTTCTGTTCCTGAAATAGGATTTCAAAAATCAAGTCAAATTCCAGAGTGCCGTACTCAATTTTTTCGCGACTTTCATTTGATCATTACGTTTTACTGTACTTAGGAAATCATTGGAGGCATGTTGGACTTGGATCGCAACTTGTGGCGGAAACCGAAGCGCGAAAATTTTGATCAACAGAGGTCAAAAGTGATAGAATTCGCTAAAATGTGGAAAAAGTATGACTTTACTGTCGGCGATGATTCAAACTGATTTTACTCGTACAAAACCACTTTAAGAGTTAAAATGTACAGTAAACAAAAAAAAAATTTCAAAAGAACATTACATAATAATTTTATGTACATAGTTACTTTACGTGAATAGTGAATACCTTTTAAAATGAGCATTGTAAAAAGGAAGTAAGACTTGATTAAAGATTGATGAATATTTATCAGTGACGAAATTATTGTAGATGTAGAATGAAAAATTGTATGTGAAAGGTTGATGTTAAAATTAGGAGACAATTTATTTAGAAAACTTTACATAAATTTGGCTAATACATACATTCATTTTCCTTTCCGATGTTCAAGCCTAGGTCTACCTTTTTTTGCTGCTGGTTTGTCCTTTCCTTTGTTTAAAAGTGGATGAGTTTCTGTAAAAAAACATTATACTCCTGTACTATTGAATGACAACGCGAATGTATTAGGTATGATATTTTTGTCAAAACAAAATGATAGAATCGTTGAAAGTGGATCAAAAGTGATAAAAGCCATTTTGCAACTACAACAATAACTCATCAGTGTTTCCTTCTATTCTATAAAAACAATTCTTGGAATACTGTTAGGCCGAAATGTATTCATTTCTTGTAACATCTTGAAAACAAACCATCGGTTGGTGCCCCTTGTAGATTGATATCATGGGAGCGATGTTTTTTTACTGGAGGTTCTTGAGGTGTGGATTGTGTGTCTTCTGACTCTTCAACATCGGGTGAAATTGGCAAAAATTGAAGTGACCCAATGTTTTCAGTTTCTTCGTCAGAACTACAAAATGCAGCCACCCTGTCAATTGCAGCTACGTCAACTTCGATTTCTTCATCTTGCGCCTCTTCCCCTTGGACCACAGACTTGTCTTCGTCACTCAAATCAAACTCACTTTCTCTTTCCTCGTATTCAACATTTTCATCTAGCTCTTTGAAATCAGGAGCAAATGCTGACCAATTTTCAACCTGGTTTTGAGCCCAAATAGAAACCACTCCAGATGATATTGAAGCAATTATTGGTCTCACTGGATGCCACTAGTGAAAATAATTTTGACATAAAATTATTGACAGCAATATAGCAATATAGTTTATAATGGATTGGTAATGAAAATTTGTTTATTATACAAGTTCGTAGGAAAAAATTTGACGATGGTAATTGTTTGATAGAGAAAAACCAGTAATATATAAAAGGGGATTTTTTGATGATAAAAGCAGCTACTGAATTTTACGTGAAAAAAAATGCTCCAGTCCGGGATTGCAGAGCTGAAAATTGGTTCAGATTGATGTGTTCTTACCACAACATCAAGCAGAAGCTCTCCTTTGGTTCCATGTAATATTTTTACTAAATTTCCAATACTTTTTTCCCAGATGTAGAGAGCATGTTGTCTTGCAGAACCAGCACAAACATATTCACCGTCTCCTGAAAAGCAACACTTCTTCCACATTGTTTTGTTGACCAAATCTTGTAATTTTTGGATAGGTTCCGGCTCCCCATCCTTGCCACAGGCCAGAACTTCCGTACTATCGTAAACTCTTATAACTCTGTCCGAAGTATTGACAAGATAACAGTCTCCTCGTCTAGCAAACTCTATACTTTTTACAGCTGTATTACTGGCTGTGCCTTGAGATATTTTGTAAGAGGCTTTAACAGCTAGACTTTCTGAGTTGAGAACTAGTATTCTTCCTCTAGCATTACCAGTAAATATGTAATCTCCTCGCCTGTTAAATGATGCTACTATATTCAAGTCACTCTGTAAAATAAACAAGGTAAACGGTTAATTAAGGTTTCTTGCTGTCGATTTGATTTAAAAAATTATAAATCAGGGCCTCATATGATATTGATATAGCTTTGATATTTCACAGAAAAAGAGGGGAAACTTTTATAAAATTGTAAAAAAAAATAAAATAAAGTAAAATCACTTTTATTTATCATTTGCATTTTCAGACCAAAAGAAGGTGAGTCAAAAATTCTTTCGAATCAATTTTTACACAATGGTACTACGTATTTCCCAGCAAAATTTTCAGTCTTTTGATATGAAAAAAAATGTGCAAAGTAGTTCAAAGCAGTTTTTCTAAGAAGTCTCTCAACGGATCAATAATCGTAAGAACGCTGCTGGACTATTAGGCAACATGAGCTGTTCGGATGGAAAAAAATGAACAAATAAAAACGGAACCATTAACAAATTTGCCAAAGTCTCCACTCAAGGGAGTTGATTTACTTTCATTTAAGCCCTTAGAATATTAGAAACTTTTCATGGACATTTTAGTAAGCTAATCAATGAATGGGCCAATAACCTTTAAATTACAGCTCTCATCTCATATGTCACATCAAAAATTAAAGACTGCTGATATGAGCATGACTAAATGTCAATCGTGACAGTTATTTGAGTTTCGTTTTCAGCTCTGATAAAGAGTGTAAATACATACATCTTCCTCGAGAGGTATGACCCTGTGTGTGCCTTCGATTTTTACCAAAACAGCAGCATGTCTCATGGGACAAACCAGAAATTTGTTAGCATTTCTTGGGTGAAATTGAACCTTTAATATAGGTGACGGAAATCTATATTTTTGGTCACATTCTCCTGAGAGAACATCCCAGATGCAAACATTGTTGTCTGTAGAAGCACTCAGGAGCTTATGTCCATTTCTTGACCAGCTGTGCAGACATAATAAACAATTAAAAAATACGGCAAGTAAGTATAAATGAAAGACGAAGGCAGGTAAACATTAGATGCGATGTATAACATATATATAATTGTAATGTTATTTCATAATATATTTTTCAGTCTTTAGCAAACTGTTTCAAGAATTAAAAAATCTATGAACTTTGCCCATTTTCCAAAGCCATTCTGTCTTGCCAATTTTGTTTACAAGTTAATTTTTCATTAATACATCAGTTCTGCTTTATGATTAAATACAAATTCCATAATTACTGTATTGAGACCAAGGCATTGGTAAAATTATTTATAATTCAAATTTACATGAGAAAAATTAAAAAAGTTTTACCAACACTCAATGTAACATGAGAATAACTTATGTTAGTGTAACTTATGCTGAAACTTTTTTTTCTTACCTTATAGAACAAACGGGATGCACGTGAGCACTGATTATCTTTGCTATGCCTCGAGTTAGAAAATCCCAAATTACTATCCTTCCATCATTGCATCCTACAGCGAGCAGTGTTCCTCTTTTATTGAACGCACAGGTTACTGCAAGAGATATGCAATCCAAAGTTCCATCGAATTCCTGGAAAAAAAGAGAGTAAGTCTGTAGTATTGCAATATTAGGTTATAATACTAATAAAGTTTTACCAGAAAAACACAACTTACTTCGGGATAATTTTGCCCAAAGGATTCTGAAAAATATATCAATTAATTCAAGTATAATATAATTTTGTGAAATGTTTACTGAATATATAAGATAGCTCACCTAATAATTCTAAATTCATTTCTTCTCATTCAATATTTTGTCAACAAATAGCAAACAAATCTTTGATATCTGTCGATAGCAGATATCAGCAGATATTACCGGTACGTCACCTTAATACGACCATGGTGTCATGAATACTTTAATGAATACGACTCGAGACAAACTACAAGGCGCAAGCGGTGAAAATCCCCTAGGACAAGAAGTGGGAGAGAGAGAGAAAGGGAAAAATAGATAGATAGATACATGACCTTTATCTAACAGTGTTAAAATTGTTCCATGATATATAACTGCATGTAATTATTAAGAATAAACTGGAAATATTGTTAAATAAATAACAAATATCAAACATAGTGAAAATTGTGAAAATAATAAAAATATGTGAAGGTTAAACAATGAAAAACATTAGTATTATATTTCACATATATTGCTGTCGATTCAAATTAATATTACAACTATTAGTAATAGTTAATAGCCATTGATATGATATACTTGACTTATGTGTCATTAATACTGTATACTTCATAGTATAATAGCTTAAATCTGTGAGCTCAGAGAATAAATAATTTTAATAATTGTTACAGGTATGTAACAGCTTCGACCCGCGGCAATCCAACAAATGTTTTGCAAGGCCGTGGTGGGCTATCAACTTGGTCGGACTATAGAGTGCTGCCACCGACTCCTGGTAGATGGAAACTTTTTGAAAAGGTATACCTTGTAATCCAACAAATTATGAAAATGGTGAGATAAAATCAATACTGTACGATATGCAATTTCGTGAATCAAACAAGACAATATATAACGCAAGGTTTATTATAAAATTAACGTCATTAACGCAATGGCCATAGCAGTTATATAAAAATTTTTAATTAAACTTAGTAATTGATGTAAAGCAAGACACATCGAGTTACTACAATTTTTCTCCCGATGGTCCTTTGCTCTCTTACTTGTCAAACATTGCAATTGCGTTATGAATCACCTACAATGGACCAACGACCATTGCCGGTACGGAAAATTGGCACTGTGATAGGACAAACTCCCGGGACCAGTGCCTAACTACAGTCGGTTTTTTTTGGGAATTTATTGTTTCAATTATTACAGACAACCGAGAGGCGATTTAAATAAAAAAACTCATTTGAGTGTTAATGAGGGGCTAATTATATGGAGCTTATGCCTATTCACTTTTGGCAACCTATTGCCGTAACGGTCGAATGGTCGAACGCGCATGCGATACAATTTTAAAGCAAAAACAGTTGTTTTGTTAGGTTGTTCAACCGTCACAACAAATTTTGACAGTTGAGGCCGGTTGAGGTTACATTGTACAGTAGAGACTTAGAGCGGAACTTATGACGGTTGTTCGTCTTGACAAAACAATTGCATTTACGCTAGAAATTTAAGGCATGCACGTGAGATATTCGACCGTTAGCTAATCACTCTATATTACTGTACATACTTATATGAAATTAGTGTACATATATATATCTCTGCGTACACGCAAAGTCACATTGGATTCACCAAACGATTGGCGATCTTTCAAATGTCTAGTCAATGCGTTGATTTCATAACAATTGTTTATGGAGAAGATGGAAAAACAAATCGTTTACTGGATACTGTTTAAACTTTAATTTGAGTGCACCTATAATTTTTGCAATATACCGCAGCTAGAGACCGAATAATAAGAAAATGCAAGGTAATAATGAAAATGAGCTAAAAGTAAGAAAGCGAAAAAATCTGACTGTCCATGAAAAGTTGACAATTTTGAAAACACTAGACAACGATGTTGGATGTTCGACAACAACTATTGCACAAGAGTATGGTGTTGACCCAAGGACAATTAGAAATTGGAGACAGAATCGGCAAGAATTAGAAAAATTGAGCAACACCAGATCGATGAAAACAAAACGAGTTCGAAAATCTCGGTTTGAACAACTCGAAAAAGCTTTGTACACCTGGTTTCAGGAAATGCGATTCAGAGGAGCTCCTGTCAATGGCCCTGTTATCAGAGGTAAACACAATCTGTATATTTCAAATCATTTTCAAAAACCGCTACCTGTTTAACTTACCATTCTGCAAGTAAAACAAATTATATATATCTGTATATCCGGACATTTTATAGAAATATGCACACTTTGCGACAGCGATGCTCGTAATTAGAACTTTATTTCTTTTCATCCATTAAAATTAAGTCTAATTCATTGTCTAGCGAAAGCATTAGAACTGTCTAAGGAAATGGAAGATGGGACTATGGTAAACTTTGTAGCAAGTGAAGGATGGCTAAGCAAATGGAAATCTAGATTTGATATACAAAAACTTATTTGTGACAATAAAGCTGAAGATGAACCAGGTGATGAAATGTTTGTAGAAGAGTTTCCATTAATCATAAAAAAGGAAGAGCCTGGGACTAATATTGTTCAGGTTGACGAAACTGATTTATATTATCAAATGTTATCTGCATGTACTTCCATAGAGGACCAAGAACGTGAAGCTGTGTGCCTTCAGCAAACTGAAGACCACAATATCAAAGCTGCACCAGCAGAAACAATTGTTATGCAAAAATTTCCGATAATTGTAAAACAAGAAAAAGTTTCTGAGGGTGAAATTTCTACCAACGATGAAATTGATTTAAATCATAAAGCATTATCTTTGGAGAAAGAAAAAAATTTCCAAACTGTGGGTTCAAAACAAAGTAAGACTTCCACTAATATAGTTGAACCAACAGAAAGAATTTTTCTACCAGAAGTTTCTGAAATTTCCAAACACGAAAGTCGAAACAAAAACGAAATTTCAAATACCAATGAAACTGGTACAAATTGTACAATGTTATCACAGAAATCTCCCAAGGAGGAGAAAGATCCCATGGATACAAGTTTTATGCAAAATGAGAATCACAAACAAATACCAGCTTATACTAACATAGCTGAATCAAGAGAAAATTTTTTTTTTTTAGAAAATCCGTTAATAGAGAAAGCGGAGTGGGAAATTGCTAACACAAATAAAACACAACCTTCGAGAACTGTGGCAGAGAAAAATGATTCTGAAAACCTAGATCTTATTAGACGAAATGATAATCGAATCCGGGTAATAGGTTACAATCCTATCAAAACACCAACAGATAAAATTTTTATTCAAGAGTATCCATTACACTGCAAGGATGAAGAGGTTGTAGCTAGTCAAATTTTTAATGCAACTGAAGCTGATTTGTATTATAAGATGCTCCCATCTCGTAATTTAACCGAAGAAAAAGATCGCGAAGCTATGGCACTTCATCAGAATAAAGACAGAGTTACAGTGATGACCTGCTACAACTCAAATGCATCGCTAAAGCTCCCGTTAATCGTCATTGGAAGGTATCCTAAACCAAGGGCTTTGAAAAACATATCTAAATCCACGCTTCCAGTTTACTATACGGGTGAACCAAGCGCAATGATGACCATTAATATTTTTAAAATTTGGTTCAAGGAAGTATTTGTACCCCAGGTTACAACTTTTTTAAGAGAAAGCGGCCTTCCTTTAAAAGCAGAGCTTTTGGTTAACGATGCTACATCTGATTCTAAGAACGAAGTTATTTCGTTCAATGATATCAAAGCATATTATTTACCACATAATAAAACATCTGTCCACCTATCAGATCGTGGAACGACTGATAACCTGAAAAGACGTTACACATCACTGCTTCTGAGATCAATTTTATATGCCCAAGAAAATGGGTTTTCAGTTGGTACACATTTGAAGTCTGTAAACATTAGAGATGTTATATATTGGTTGAGCGACGCTTGGGATGAAGTCACTCCTAGTAAAGAGATCATTTCTGACAAAAATCCACAGTCCGACAATCAAATATGTGACATTAAGGCAGAAACGACAACCTCAAATCAAGGCATAACTGATCAAGATCTTTTGAATCTTTTGCAACAAATTGATAGCTATAAAACTGCAAAAAAAGAAATTGTGCATGAATGGATTAAGAACAATGATAATGCGTTCGCACAAATGCCGACAAATGAAGAAATTATTAAAATGGTTGAGGAGAACGATGAACTGGGTGAATAAGTTTGCACTGTACTTTGTAAAAATATTTTCAATATTGTTTTTGTAAATTCATTTATAAACATAATTGTTAAAAAATTTTTAACTATGCAATACCGGTTTCTTATTGTTTTTCAGAAGACGACGATGCCAATTTAGATGAGACTGTGAATGTGAAACCAGAAGATGTAGTAACTGCAGCTAATACAATACTTGCATTCTTTGAGAGACATAGTTTTTTGACAAGGGCAGAATTAGCCACGATAAGAAAGGTCAAACGAATTGCCATGCAAATAAGAATTTCTCAACAAGTTTCAAAGAGTTAATAATATGTAATATTCCATTTACGTACACATTCATGTACAATACAAGTTAACAATAAATTTGGAAAAGTCTGTTTTTTTTTTTTTTTTATTTGAGATTAAGTATTTTATCCTAAAAACATAAGTATTTTATATTCACAACTGTTGTTACAGCCCGCAATGATGTTGGCGTACTTTTGGGGACGAGTTACAAAAAAATTTCGTAACTTTTCACTTTCTCGAATTTTAGTCTCCTACAGCCTATAGCCAGGAAACTGATTAAGAAAACACAGCACAAGGACCTTCGTTGGACAAGACAAGAGTTTAGGAACATAATAGTCTTACTAAAAATTCACCACAAATTGAGCAAACAAAATTGTATCAGTACATCAGGGATATATCTACTGAGGACCAAGCAATGATATTTCAACAAGTTTTTTCACACTCATTCAGAATTCGGTTGCAGAATTAACCTTTCAATCACGCTGCAGCTACGCTGTGTCAATAAATTAGTGACGTAACCGAGTATCACATTGTTCGGTCCCAATGTTTTCTGTTTTGAATGTGATGGACAATTTGCAATAACAGATACGCGCAAAGCATTGAAAACCTACGTCATCTACGGTACAGATAGACAAGTCAAATAGTAATCTATTTTTGATGGATGGTATTTATTTAATCGAAGATGAAAATATCTTGAGATTGTAGAATGAACGGTTGCTATGTAATATGTATATTACTTCAAGTTTCTAAATATTTTTATTGTATTTTATTACATTTTGATCTTGTTTCTACATACCTACATCATACACACTAGTACTGCTTGGATGTAAAATATTACTCATATAATATAATAATGTATTTTCTGTATACATAGCGTTAATATACTTTACAAATTTAAATTAACTGGAGCAACTGATATAATATATGTTCAATATAATGTAAACTCTGAAAGTATAATATAAATGCAATATTATTCTTCAAGAGAAGAAAACCAAAAATCGAAAAGAAAAAAAAAAATGTTATGTTTATTATTTAATACAGTGTATAAACATTGGCCCCAAAAATACAATTCGGTGTTCTCAAATACATATTTAACAGTTTTGGCATATATTATGACATCTATATTTCATGTATATTATTTATATACACACTATAATATAAAAATGCAGAGGATGGATTCTTCACCTGCGATTTCTAGTCCGTTCGTGTTGGGCGTTGCTATTTAAACGTGTCCGTACAATCAAGTCGTTCCTGATAAAATTTAAATAGGACTCAAACAAGAGGAATCATAAGATATTGTGAACTCAACGCCTCCAGTTACTTCCCCGTCGAAAGTAGCAAATTAATAATTTTCTGTACTAACAATAAATGTTATGGAGTTTTCAACAATTAACTGATAGAATAATCAAGAAATGTGGCAATATGTACAAGGCCCACGAACGTACGTGGAACGAGTCTTTTACTACATATTATATTATATTGTGTATATATATGCATAAATTGTATATTTTATTGTGTACACATATAAACTTCACAATGATTATCATGAAGACTTATCGTTGACATTTATGTCTTCAATATCTGTAAATTCGATTGATTATACTCATTATTTACTCCTTTGCTCGATATCAAGTCAGGTACGTTTCAAAACACACCATAAGGATTATTGATTATGACCCTTGAGACAAGATATTGAAATCAACCTCTATTCATACGAAGTTTTGTTTTTAGTTTTGTAATGTAATACATAACTAGACGTTGATGCAACACGTTTTATTTCAAAGTTGATAGGGTATTTAAATCATTATAAACAAATTTCTATATCGCAATGAGAGTTCCTCAATAGCTACTATAATATTGAATTTTCATCGGTATATCAAAAAATTTAATCTCCGTGTTGAAGAATAACGCCTGATATTCTCATTTCTAAGAAGCATTAAATACTCTCTTCATCTTTCTCTATATAGCCGTTCATCTTCTCTCACAAAATAATAGATGAACAATAATATGTGAATCAAGGAAGAACATTTAAAAAAAACGTGCGTTCTACAAATTGGCGAGAGAATAATGAAAAACGGTTCATGATATTTATAATATTGATGCATATAACTTACTGTTGGAAATGATGAATGAATTTGTTTTGTTCACATTTAAATAATCTTTCGAATAACTCATGTTCATTTATCAATTTCTGAGTTTTCTTCATTCTCATTGGCTTGTTTTATTTTATTTTTTTCGCTTATCTCCGTCAAATCGCTACGATTGTGATGGCTTCTTTCTTCTGCCGAATAAGTTACTCAGTACAGAACTGCGCTTGCTATCTCTATCCTTACGACTTCCTGTACTCTGTTCACTCTCCGATCCACTTTCCGACGCTCTTCTACTGTCGACGACAGATAAACCCTGTGCACCTTGACCTCCAGCTGGTGGCGGTGCTACATAAGGAGGTAGCGAAGCTGGTCTTCCGGTAAAAGAATTGACTGTTTGTTGACTTCCCTATAGATAAGAAAATTGTTCAATTAGGGTGTTGAAAATATGCAATCATGGAAAAACTTTCAAAGACTAACGATTGAGGGGGTATACAATAGTAGACGCCTGAGAAAGTGGGTAAATTTTCTGCAGTCATATGATGACAACCAGTAATTCAATTCTATTGGGGTTTGTTTTATTGATAAGTAGTAGTAGATCGAATTTCATGCACATATTTTAGAATCAATCGTTAGGAAGCATTGTTACTGAAAATAACACCAACTATTTTGTTCCGTGACATGTCTTGTGGTAGTCACAATATCTCAAAAACCGTCCAAAGGATTTACTTCAAATTTGGAAACAAAATTCCTAGGTAGTTTATCTTTTGCCAGGATCCCACGTTTTTTTTTGGTAATTATACAAAAGTCGTACATTTTTTACGAATAATTGAATTTGAACCCCAATCTGTCGCTGTTTAGTTAAAAATCAAAAATTTGGATTGTGGCAGAGAATAAAGTATCCAAAAATTCATTTTTAAAATTTGAAGAAAATCGCTTGTGCGGTTTTTGATATATCATGGGCACTTCAAAACACGTCACGCAGCGAAATAGTCGACGTTATCGTACATAACAATGCCCCCATTGATCGAATCTGATAAAAAATGGAAGAAACATGTCAATAAAACTTGACATACATATTTTTGAATAAAACAAATCCCAATCGTAGTGAATAATTAGTTGTCGAGACATTAAACGATCAAAATTCAACCATTTTTGAACCTTCCATGGTGTTGTACCTATTCAATCACTCATACAGTGATAGTTATAAAGTTGGAAAGACACTCCAGATCTTATAATTATTTGACATCGAACAATCTAATTGAAAGATCTATGTAATACAAATTGCCAAAAGAAAAGCTTGGGACATATATTTACATATGAATACGTAGCGAAAAACAATCCAACAGTTTTCTTTGGGTAAATGTATGTGTATAAAAATGAAATCTTACCTGTCTTGCGTGTATTGGTACATTTCCATAAGCTGAAACATAAATTTTAACAAAAAATTAGATAATCAAAGGCATTGCGAATTATGTCATCACAATGTCAAACACTCTTCTCAAACTCATGCGTGATTTGATTGTAGGATTTATGATGCTATTTACAAAAATCGGAATGATTGTATGTACAAATGGAGTGAGATAAATAATGGCAAAAAGTGAACTGGAAAAATGTATCCATCCCATACTGAAATTATAACGAAACTAAAATTTTAGGCCTGAAATATAGGAGAAAATGAGGAAGGGGTCTGCTTTGTAGGTTTTATGTGCCGATCTAAGATGTAAGACACGAAATTTGATTATTCACATATTTAAAAATGATAAAATCGTATTGATTATAGTACCAGTATGGTAATCCTTGTAACTGAATATTTCGGGGAATATCTTATTTGGAACAAAATTGTTCGTTGTGAATAACAGAAGGTATAGGTAAACATGCGCTGTTGAAATATATAGGGAAACAAATTTAGGTACAACGAAGAAAGACGCAGGCAAGGTATAGAAAATGCTTTTTTTTTGCATTCTCATTCGTGCTTGACTGACCGGGATCATTTTGGTTGTTCCACTTGCCCATTCTTGTCGGCGGAGGGGCTGTCGATGGCAGGGGAGGTGCTACTTCTAGATTAAATTTGAAAAATTATTTTACGGAAATGATACAACACACTTTTCAGTAACATATTGAACTAGGGTACTCGGTAGCTTTAAAAAATGTCTATTAATTCCCTAAAAAATTTAATTATTCACGTGTTTTTACCTTGCTGTTGTTGTTGCTGCTGCTGCATGGTAACATCTATGCTGCTTTGCCTTCTCCAACCGTCATTCGACGGATGCTGACTCGATCCGTTATGATTTGAATTCGTATTTCGAGGTTGATATGACTGTGGTCTACCTTGCTGCACGTACGGCTCAAAGTCTAGTTGAAGAAACACATGAAAGTTGAGGTAATATTTGTTGGTGCATACAATTTAAGATAGCAAACTATAAAGAATATTAAGGGGACCAACTGTTTGTATAATTAATGAGGTGATGACCTTAATTGTTATGTAGAAGTAGAAGTCTCGAATTTCGAACTAAAAGGTTGAAATTAATTCTCTACAATCAATTCATTTTTCAGTTTCAAGAAGTTATTCAATGCGTTCAGTTCTCACTATGGGGGTTTTCTTTTTCCTATGAATAATTTCAACATATCTAGTATCAATGAAGTTCAGGAAAATGCGCGATTCTGAATTTTTTTCTTATTTCCCCCGTTAATACGGCCTTAAAGGAAATATTGCTATTGGCATGTACTACATCTGTATGTCTACAAAAGTATATACGTATATATAGTATATAAATTAAATTTAGATTTTTGTTAATTTAATGAGAAATTTTTAATTTTGCCAATATTCGCATACCAAAACTAATTCATACTTTTCAGTTTATCATACTCCTGAATTGAAACAATAACTACGTTCGATTTCTTTTTATGAAAATACATATAACATGATGCATTTTCTTGAAAACTAAGACTGTTCAATGTTCATTGAAATGCTAAGTATTTAAGATTACAGGGGAAAACAAATAAGTTTTGAAAAAGATTGGATATTTGAACTTACAATAAAGATACCTATTAGGCGTTATAGCTCAACAAGTTTGTATGAAAAAAGTGAGTTTGCTCAGCCAGTTAAAATTTACCTTTGAAAAAAAAACAATATTTTTGCTATAAAAATGGGCAAACGTCAGAGAATTTGTTATGCCATTGATGCTGGACATCCTAACTGTCATTTGTGTCCTCCTTTTAGTCATCGAACGCGATTGAATACAATGTACATTTTTGGACACATCATTCATTCACACGTTCAACATATGAATCTCCAAAATCAATTCTTTGGTCAATTTTAAAAAACTATTCAACACATAATATTTTTAAACATATCAAATAAAATTCATTGTCAGTTTTTTGGATGAGTTTCTTCGAAACATTTGTATAATGTGCAATTTGTGTTTACCGTTGCGCCTCATTTGAACTGGGTTATCGATACTCGGTGATCGCATAGGTATTGGAGGAGGAGCACCTCTCGGTGGAATTGGTGGTTTATCAACTGAATGTGGACTGTACTGTTCCCTCTGACTGGCAGCTTGTTCATGTTGTATCAGTTGATGTTGTTGGGCAAGTAGTTGTTGTCTATGCATTTGTAAGAATTCCGTTTGAGTCTTTGGGGTATCAGAGGCTTTTTGCATCATTATAAAATCTGGTCCCCGTGGGTCGTGATACTGATTCTGTCTATGCATCTGTAGGAATTCAGTTTGAATATTTGCCGGTGATTGTTGATGCGACAAGTCTCGCTTGATGACAGAATTTTTACGCTCAAGTTCAGGAGTCGATGCTCTACTGCTACCAGTTGACGCATTGTCGTCAGCGTTCTCTGGTGTTGATTGTTGCAATCGATCCAAGCCCTCCTGCAATTGAATAAAAGTATCGTGAAACGTTTTTCATTCTGAAATTGATTGTCGCTGCAGTGTCGACAATCAGATTGATAAGAATAACACTCAAAGGTTAAGCTTGAAATAAGTTACGAATTCCCTTTTGCAGTACAAACCTTTTGGGACTCGTCATAGCTCAACAATTGTAAGCTTGGAGGTAGTTTAGCATGGAATGAAATTTTGTTAACCCATTCTTCTAGATCCTGCGCGTTTGGTGCTAGGAACAAAAACTCTGAACCATCAGAACACTTTAGCCTGAAGACGTTTTTCTTCTTAGTATAATCATCGGCTCTTTCGCAAGTGGCGTTGAAAATTGTGATCGGTGCCGTAGCTGCTTTGCTGGCTGAAAAGTCTTCGGTATCTTTGAAGAAGCATAGCAGTTGACCGCAAAGTACTGAAAAATATTTTAAAAAATAAAGTTATACTACTGTTAGTGGTTCCGATTAATATCTACATTTATTCAACAAATGTTCTTAATCAAGGAACGATGTAAATCAATTATTACCTGTATAATACTGCTTCCAAGAGCGTACAGCTGCCTTTTTACCAGCACTCTGTAGCTCGTGTTTCCTTTCGAGGAGACCTTGTTTTTCAACCGGTGGTAAAGTGTCCAGGTTTTCCATTCGCTGGTGTTTTCTAAAGCTTTGAGTTCGTCTCCTGGTTGTAAAGCTTGGAGTTCTTTTAGGTTTTTTTGTATCTACTTTCATGCTCTCAGCACGCTTGACGTCAGTGTTACCTATAATACAAATAAAAATGAATGTAAAATTATTTATTTAAGGCACAGAAAAAAGGACACAATGATCTTGCTTCTTCCACCGATGATGGGTGTGATACGTTTTTAATCCAACGATAAATATATATTTCCAAAAAGTTACTCACTCCTTCTAAGTCTGTCGCCGAACATGTGCGATATGCTGTGAGATTTTTGGACAGTCGCATTCTCCGGAGGCTCTACCATGGTTGTACTTTTTAGAGGTGGTAGCCTGAAATTTTGGGAAATAGTATGAGGTTTGCTTGTGCTAGACGCTTTTGTAGGAATTTTTCTTGAGTTACTGTTTGAAACAGATAAATATAAACATAAAAGCAAACCCAATTATCAGTGCTGTATGTATGAAATGTTATGTAGGTGTAAATACATTACCTGGGCTTAAAGAAACTGCTTTCAGTCTGACGCAATCTGTCCGATGACGGCTCAGGTTTGACATCTTTAAATTCTGGCTCTCCAGAACTGAACATGCATTGGCCAAGCAAATACCCCAAAAAATATCAGTGCATATACCGAGCAATCTCGTTAATTCTTTACCACGAATAACAACTTGGAATACACGTGGAGGAACGATTAAAGTATTATTTCTGGATTGAATTCATCACAAATCAAATGCATATTATTCTGGTTCTGTGAATATATTGACTCGATAGAAATGAAATAAAGTTTCTTTTTTCAACGCTGTATTGTTCATCAGCATCCCTCCAGGCGCACTGATTTTTCAACTTGTGTAGTTTGCGTGAAAATTTGATTGAAAGTGATTTTATTGACAAAATATGCAAATAACATCTGCTAAAAGGGGTGATGAAAATAATTGAATTTCTATGACACTTTAATTTTGGATACAGTTAATGGAAAATCTCGTCAATTCAACTTATAAGCACTTGTATCAATCTTTATTGTTTCGAGTTGACTGGCAAAACTTTAGACGTATTACTCCAATATTTCACTGTTGTGTATTTCGTTATTGTTATTCGAAGTTCATTGTTATTCATGAGCGTGATCCATATTCAAAGTAATAAGATTAGAATCTAAACTTTTTTTGCCTTAAGCCTCTCATTTTAATGACCATGCATGGGAATTGGCAATTAAAGGATGTGTGCATTTTGTGCATTTTAATTATTGAAAGAAAGGACGCATATCATTATTATGAACAACAGCGTGAGGTTACGAATGGGGAAAAAAATCTTAAAACTAATCCATTGTGCATGTAAAATATGCCAAGAGTGATGTTCAAACGAATTAACAATAGTCATGCATTGTTACTATTATTTGAAATTGCAAGCAATTGGATAATGCCAAAAGTAAAAAAAAAACCCACAAAGCACCAAAGTATATCTACCTGTTTATAGACTCGTGTTGCTCGGAATTTCCATTCAATTCTTGATGTGCTACACGGTGAGGACTGTCTAACAAACGTCTGCGTTCTTCCTCTCGTTTACGTTCCTCTGTAATCCTCTGTACCTCTTTGCGTTTCCTCTCTTCAATTCGAGCCTTTTCTATTCTCTCTTTCTCAGCATGTCTCGCTGCAAGTTCAGCCTCCTGTTGTTTTTGGAATGCCTGTTCAAGCTGACAACAAAAGAAGATCGTTTATCAACAAGCATTCTAGTCGTTACACTTATCATTTTCCTGCATTAAAATTTTTATTTTATACCTATGAACGAGTAGATTTGTTTCCAGAAAAAAAGCAGCACAGCCATCAAGTGTTTTTCATAATTATCAGATGTTTTCATAACACCCAAAAAACTCACCATCGTAATCCTCCTCAGCGCGCTGAACTTTTCCTCCTGGGCTTCGATTGTCTTTTCGAAATCTTCGTGTTTTCTTATCAAATCTTCAACTTGTGGAATGGTCTCTCCCAATTTACCATCGTGCAGCATAGGCTCCCTGCTCACTATCCAGTTCTCAAGCATTTCAGCTTCTCTCTTAAACAATTGCGTATCTAAATTCTGTTCGTATATACGCTTTCTCTGCTCCCAGGTATCATTGAGTAATTGCTTCCTCTGCTCGAGAACAGATATTTTATCCTCAATCTCTTTGGCTAAGAAATGTCCCTGCTGAATCAGGCCTTTCCCGGTTTTAGAAAATTTGGCAAACGCATCTCGTCGCGTGTCAATCTCAGCTTTGTACTCGTTGTGTCTTGAAATCAGGGATTCAGCTCCAGGCACATCCCTTGCAAGCTCAGGCGCCGTCACTTTAGCAACCATTTCATTTATCCATGCCATCAAGTCTCTGTACTCATCAAAGTAGGCTTGCAGCTGTTCAGCTTGAGCGAGCTTTCCTCTGCGTTGGGCAGCCTTTTCTAACAGGTCATTCCACGACTCTTCCGCTTCCTCATGCTTCACCGCTATATGTTCACGAGCGTCTGGAAACAGTTCCGCCAATCTCGAAGCTTCTGCCATCACAGATTCGACCTGAAATGAGAATTGATGAATGACAGTAATTTTCATTGTAGTAAAAATAGATTAAAACTAAAGAGTGACGAACAACAGAGCTTTTTTACATCAGCTTTTTCAAATTCTAACCTTTTGGGATACACGCGACTGGCTTAAGGTATTTTTAATGCTCAATACCTAAGTTTAATTAATTGGATGTTTGAGTAGGAAAAACTGGAGCAAATTGTTGTACGAGATAAATTCCAAAGTAATGAACAATATCGAGAAATAAAGAGATACATACGAAAAGAATTTTGAATAATCGGGTAAAATGTTTTGAAATAAATTACCTATACCTAAATAAGCAACAGTGAATTACAGTAAATTGAGAATGAAAAATCACATGCTAAATTCTATGGAAATTCGTGGAAAATTCCATGAATTGCAAATTTTTTTCTTAAAATTTGAGCTACTATCATTTTATAAGGGGAAATGGAGAGATATACAAATAAAAATTGATTCATCTCTTCATCGAATAGAATTTTCTTCTCAAATTTCTGTTGAATTGAATTGGCCGTTTATTCAGAATTTGAGATATGCATGACTGGAAATATAAATTTCAAAAGCTTTTTGACAAGTGTACAGAACATTTGATGCATCGCTAAAATTTCATTCAAATTTTATGCAAATCGATGAAGCCGTTTTCCCTCGATTGATTATGCAACACGTTGTCGAAGAAAATATTTTTTTGATGCAACGTTCGTCGCGATAAATAATACTGTAGGTCGTGCGCTTTGTGATCTCGCATATAAAACATATTATTACCAAATTAAAAACTTTGCCATTACCTGTTCTTTGACTGCAGCTAAATCTGTTTCGAAACCTTGATGTTTTCTGACTAACGCCTGAATGGTTTCCAAATCGTGTCCGTATCCATCTGAACTTAAACTGGCCTCTTTTTCTTGTATCCAAGAAATAGTTTCGTCAGCAGTTCTGTCGAACATGTGAACTTGTTTCGCTCCTGCCAATGCCTCTTGCCTGGCATGCGCCAGCTCCTTAAGATCGTCCCATTGCTGTTTGATTTCATCAATTTTAGCATGAATTTTACCAGCTTCCGGATTGTCCTCGTCCAGCAAGTTGCGACCTTCATCTATCACCGATGACACCCGGCCTTCACTCGTTCCTAGGCCACCCAAAAAGTTGTCAAAAATTTGAATAAGCAATTCAACATGCTCAACATCGCGTCCGTAATCCTCAGATGCGGCTACCTGAATTGTCAAAGCAAAGAGTAAATTTAATGATATGCAGACTTAAAACATACATCACAGTGCTGGAAATACTGGGTGGCGGAAAGAAAAATTACTGTTGTTTGATCCCCGATCCACTCGATGACTTCGTCTGCTTCCCTAATGAACTTGTATAACTTTTCGCTCTCCAGGAGCCGCTGTGCTCTAAGTTCACTCAGCTTCTGTAACTCGTCAAATTTAGCTTCGATCTCCGTTTGTTTCTGGGCTATGTTTTTACTGTCAAAATGATGTCTGTCGGTCAACCCTTTAGAAAGCTTTTGCAAGTTGTCGATCGTGTTTTTGAAACTCAGTAAATCACGGTCAATTCCTTCAAGTTTTTTTAGCAACGTTTGAACGGAATCCTCATCTTTTCCATAATCTGGTGACGCCAGTTGTGGGCGTTTTTCTTTTATCCATTGTTCAGCTTCCGCCGCTTCGGCATAGAACTGTAAGAAAAAACGTTTGTTTTATTTATCCTTCAACGTTTACCGTACCAATAATTCACTATTTACCATTTGTGACTCAACAGCGTCGAGCAATCTGAGTTTTCTGACACTAGCTAGATCCCGCAAGTGAGCCAACTTCTCTTGCAGTTCTAGCGATAATTTTTCAATCTTCTCAGAGGCAAAATGTCCGCTCCTGATCATAACGGCACCTCGACTAACCAATGAGGAAACTACAGGGTCTCTCGAAATCAACTCTGCTTCTAAAGTCTGATGTTTTTTCTGGAGTCTTTGGACAGTGGACAATGAGTTGCCTAAATCGGTGCTCGAAGCTAGTGGTTCTTTTTCACTTAACCAGTGTAGTTCGTCCTCCACATCTCTCGCAAACTGATGCAAGAGCCTAGCGTCTTCAAGATTATCCCTCCGTATTTGAATAGGTTCTTGGAGACTGTAATATCTGTTAATAGCAGCCAAAGCTCTGTCCTGAATTTCGTCTGACATGAAGTGATTTGACTTTTGGAAACTAGATGCAGTTTCTTTGATCGATTCGCATGCTTCGTTATGTCCCAACACATCATTTTCCAAATTTGTATGCCTTTTAAGCAAATTGGCTACGCTGGATAAGTCCTTTCCGTGATCCTCTGACTGAAGCTGAGTTTCAATGTCATCTATCCATGTTTCAAACTCGTCTAATGTACGACCGAATAGCAGCGCTTGATAAGCGTCGTTCAAACGATTTTTCTTCAATTCGCTGGTTTCTTGCAATAGTCTCCATTCCGCTTCTAACTCTTCTACACGTTCACGTATCTCTTTTGAAGCATAGTGATTTTCTTCCATGAGCACCTCACCTGTTGCAATTGTAATCAATTTCATTAATATCCAATGTATTCTAAAAAATTTAATTTTTAAGGGGGAGAAGACTGCTGAAAGAGTGGATGAATTTTGGAAATTTATACCTCAAAAGGTAATTACTCAATTAGATTTGGATCTGTTTTGTCAAAATTATGTAGATTGAGTTTCATTTGCATATTTTTTCAACCACAATGAATGAATGCGAAGCATGTTTATTGACAATAAGGTCAACCAATTGGCGACTGTCCGAAACAGAAATTCGATTTTGCATCCAAAATTTAAATCTTTTTTATTCAAGTAACAAATAAAATATCGTAATTGTGAAATAAGTTCAGAAATCTACTCGTGCGTCAATTCCCTTTAAACAAAAATATTTTCTAAGTAAACGTGATTTCGATTAATATGTTAACTGCAAACGGATACTCAATGTAAGATCACAGATTTTACGCATCGGAATTTAGTTTCTCCAACTTTTCAGAATGCATTCTCAATACTGATGAAGAAAATTATGGAATTCAATATGTGAAGTCTCCTTGTATGGCCAAATAGATAAAAGTATCGCAAACAAGAAAGAAGTTGTACCTTCTCCAACAACGGCACCAACTCTTCCACGATTGGCTGTTAATTCACTATCAAAAGCTGCATGTTTTTGAATTTTGCTTTGAAGATTGCTGGAATCTCGATAATTTTCGTCATTAGCAACTTGTTGCTTTTGATGCAGCCACCCTTCAACTTCGTATAAGTTTCTCAGGAATTGCTGAAGCTGATAACTTTCAAACAACTTCTTTCTTCTTGCTGCTGCGCTGTTCTTCAATTTGTCTCGTCTCGCACAGACAGCTCTCAGCCTTTGCTTAATAACTTCCTCATCTGAGTGTTGCTCCTCCAAAATTTCAGCAGCAAATCGTTCAAGTTCTTCTATCCTGACCAACTGTGATCCCAGCATTTTCTCAAATTCTTCATGCTTACGGACCAAGGTTTCTACCCCGGATAATGATTCACCTAGATCATCGTTGTTCAGGAACGCTTCCTTTGTAGCTAACCAACTGTCTGCCTGATCAGCCTGTAATTGAATTTCAATTTTCAACATCACATTACAACAGTAGTTCAAATATAATCACGAGATTCTGGGAGAAAATTAGCTTCCATTTGCTGCCATGTGCATTGAATTGATTGGCTCTTTGATTTTTTCTACCAATGTAATTTAGCTTAACCACAATATAAACAGAAGCTGTGGTGACTAATTGATATTACATGTACCAGGCAGCTATAAACCTATTGTTTTAAATGTTCAATTGGTGAATGATCTATCAAATACATGTACATTATATTAAAAAATTTCACTATCGATGATGAAAAGAAGGATACAAATAACAAAAGATATAAATTTATTTTTACTTGTTCTTTGAACAATTGTAATTGATGCGCCTGTGTGAGTCGCATTCTTCGGCTGTCCCAGGCATCAGCCAATCCTTGTCTCAAGTCTTCAAGGTATTCTAAATTGGGTTTGACGTCCTCGGTAACAGACAGAAGCCGCAGGCCATGTTCTTTGAGAGCTTTGAACGTTTCCTGCCTTCCGTCGATTTCGGCTTTTCTTTCTTGATGTAGTTCGAGCAATGCCTCAGCCTCGGAAATAGTAGTTGGAGCTTCAGAATCGTTCATACGCTTAATTGTATCAGCAACCCAAACTTCTAGCTCGTGTAAATCAGCCTGGAATTTGTGCAGTGTATACGCCTCCTTCAAGGCCTCGCGACGTCTTTGCGTCAACTTCTGCAGTGAATCCCAATTTGATTGAAGATCATGCAAAGTAGCGTTTATGGCTACAGCATTTTCCGGATATCTGTGAGACAGTTGTGTTGCTTCTGCTTTGTGACCCTGTTATCAAATAATAAATAGAGTCATGATCATATTAACGAAGAATTTCATTCACGTGTAACCAATATAACTTCTTCTAACTCTATTGTGAAAGTGGTAGACAACAATTTAGAGAAAAGAACCTGCTTGTGAAATATTTTTCGTTCTTATGTATTCACAGAAGTTTGCTAGAGGCGTTTAACACTAATTATTTCAGGTCTTGTCTTCAGTTATAGAAACAGGACATGTTTATGTGACATTCTACATTAGAGTAAAAAAAAAAAAACAATTTGAAGAATTCAAGTTATTTGGTTTTGATTAAAATATAACAGGTAAGATCCATGTCTAAATTACAAAAAAAGCACACACACAACAATGTATTTCGTGTGCAGGAGGATTTTTCCTATAAATCGTGATATTAGTGTACATTACAGATCAAATTGTAATATATGAAATTTAACAACTGTAATAACTGAAATAATAATAACTGTAATAAGTGAAAAATTTGAAATCAGAAAAGTTCATATCTTTGGCAAATTTGTTAATTAAATGCTCAAATCACTGTACAATGTATTCTTTTCAAAGTGCATGTATTCTTTATAATTGACCACCGCACAGGTGAATGTCATAGTCTCGTTAGTCACATCGAATAGTGACTATAAACGTGAAAATAAAGCTGGCCAACAATCTAACAAACTGATTAAATAAGATACACAAATAATTTTGTAACTAAATTATATATATAATTCAGGTTATACTGAAATGGAATTGTAGATTTATTCACATTTAGTCTTTGAGGAGTAGTGATGTTCAAAGTTTAGACAGAGCAGACTAACTGACTGGAATAGTTGCTAAAAATAGATAGGGCAGGGCCTGTGGGAAATTAATTATTACAGAAAGTGTTTATTTGCCCTTCATATGTGGCTGGGTTTTCTCTGTGGTGCTGAATTTCACAAAAATTGAAATCCGAACAATATTTCATGAGAAACATTTTTTTTCAACATGAACCAAGTTCGTGCATGGATAAAAAATTAGACTTGCTGATCGATAGAAGGACCAGAATATCGCATTTTCGTAGGCGCGAAAATCTCGTTCGTAGAATTTATAAATGTGGAAAGTTCAATTACAGAAAATTGAAAACATAGTAAATCAAAATATAGAAAGACAAAGTATAGAAAGGTCAAAACAAGGAACAGCAAAATCGAGAATCTATATACGAATCTATATTATTGAGAGGAATTCTAACGATTCTACATTTTGGCATTCTATATTCTGACCTTTCTAATCTTTTACCTTTCCATACTCCGAATTCCAACATTTTAAAATTCTATATGATAAATTTTCGCTTTTTTAAAAATTCGATATTATCGCCCTTCAATTTTTTGACCTTTCTATATTTTTACCCTCACCCCTAAGTTACTTGTGAAAATATTAATTTACTATCGAGTATTGGTCCAGGGTACAGTACCTTCAATTTCTCCTCAATCGCAGTCATATCTCGCTCCATGGCTTCTTGTTTTCTTTGCAATTGTTCAACAGCCAATAAATCTTTACCAACATCCGTTGTATTCATAGCTACTGCTTTTTCAGAAACTCTTTGACTGGTATCATCCACGTCTCGATTGAATAAATGAATTTCTAAAGCGCCAGCCAGAGTTTCTCTGTATGCACTCAACGCTCCTTGCAACCCCTTCCATTTGTTATTGAAGTTATCCCGACGTTGTTGAACGGCTTTTGATTCGCTGTCTTGTCCCTGATGATTGGAATCAAAATTATGGATATAGTGATGTGACCAAAATTTGATAACAATGGAACGATAAAAATAGTATCATTCAGTACCTGCTTTATGAGCTTATCGGCCAACGCATTTATGGATTTTATCCTAGAGTCGTCCACTCTCATGTCGCTATCAACGTCGTCCAATTTTCTTTGAAGACTCAAGCAATGCTCGTAATCTTTGCCAGTGTCACCTGCCTGGATCATCATTTCCTTATCTCTAATCCAAGCCTCAATCTTCTCAACTTGATTATTGAACTCAAGGATATCCTGCGCCTCCTCAAGCCCACGTCCACGATTTTCTGATTCAAGTAACAACTTTCGCCAGGACGCAAGTAAATGATCCAATTGTTCTCGAATTTCTTGACTGGCCGGGTGCCTCTGCCTAAGCAACGTTTCTCCCTTACCTACAAGATTATTATACTTGATTCAGTATGCAACATGAAGCTATAAATAACTTCGTATGTATACATAAAAACTTTGTTTTGGATGTATTTTCCTATTATACAGATTTATATTTTGTAGCTTTAAGCTGGTGAATTTTTGAATCCAACAAATGTTAGAATCCTAGTAATTTAAGTGGGTATTCTTTATAGATTTATATTATTTATATTTATAAGTATTCTTTTTAAATTATAATCAATTCATAGGTAGGTTTGTTACAGACTATAATGCCAACTAATTAGCCCAGTAACATGTTTTCCGGTGCCCACCGTATCTCAGAAATGGCTCAACTAATTTATTTTAAATTTGCAGACAGTATTGTTGAATGTATTATTCTCTTTGTCACAGTGCAATTTTTTTTTTTCCAATAAACGGCGAATGTTTTAGGTTAAAATTTAATTTTTATAAAAAATTAACGATTTCTGTACTCAAATAATACATAAATGTGATTTTCAAAAATGATGAAATGTCCAAGTAGTACATATGTTTCCACATTTCAATCTACATACCCTTAATTTCTTCAATTCTACCCTGATTGGCGGATAATTCAGCTTGGAAGGCTTGATGCTTCTGTAGCTTCTTTATCTTATCCTCCAAACTAGAAACATCGCCCTTTGACGCTTCAGCTTCAAGTTTCTTTTGCTTTTCACCGATCCAAGACTCGGCTTCTCCAACATCTCTAACGAACTGTGCGTGAAGCAGGCTAGCTTCCAATTTTTGTCTCCTAACGTCACACAAATCACGAACTTTTGCTCGTTTCTGAACAACTTCATTCAATCTCTGAGAAATTGTAGGAGAGTCAAAATGATTCTGGGTCAATAATTTACTTCCATGTTCTTGAAGCGCTCCCAGTTTTTCCTCCTGAGTAACTAACAGTTTTTCAAATTCATTGTGTTTCTTGACTTGGTTGTCAACCTCTTCGACTGAAACACCAAAGTTGTCGCCGCTTAACCCGGCTTCTTGAGTTGCAGACAAATTATCTATCTGCTTTGCATCTCTCAGGAAGAAATGTAGGTCTATCAGTTGATCTAGATGCACTTTCTTCTGCTGCCAAGCTGTGTGCAATTTCTGACGCTCCTCGAGCAGTTGATTACATTTCTCTTCTACTTCCTATAATTCATACAAACAGACATATCTGAATATGACTTCTTGGTCTGATTATAGGAAGAGTTGAATGAACTGACATAGGTACATGAAGATAATAATAATGATCAGTCCACATCGACATACTGGGGATTCGAACTCAAGTCCTCCAGTTCCACAGCCTCGCAGGTTACATGCCGCACTACTCGGTAGTAGGATACATAGGTATGTTCACATATTGAAATAATAAATGCTTACCGGTGCTGCATAGTGACCAGTTTGCACCATCGCTTCACCAAGATCCAGAACTGCACTGAAACTATCCTCTCGGGCTTCAATTTCTCCCTTCAGAGCCTCATGTTCCGCCTTCAGAGTTTGCGCACTGGCCGCATCCCGCACTTTATCTTCGGTTGACATTGTCGCACGTAATCCAGCAGCCCAACTCATTAGATCGCGAACCTTGTAGAGAAGAGTATTAGATGAACAATGTAGCTAAATCGATTGGAAGAAGCCACTGAAATACCTGTAAAAACGGACGAATACCTGTGTCAGGAAACGTTGCAAATCGCAGCTGGCTTGCAGCTGGTCTCTTCGATGAGCAGATCGTTCTTGTAGTTGCTCCCAATTAGCGACAACAAATTGTTGCTGCTGATCGATATGAGATCTATTATTGCCAGGATAGAGTACTTGAAGTCTTGATGCATCTTCAACCAAGACCTGTAGCTGCGCTTCCAGAGCAACAAGGTCATTCTCGAATCCTTCGTGGCGCCTGATCAAAGCAAGAACGGAATTCAAGTCTCGACCTAAGTCCTCTGGCAGAGCAGCATCCTTCTCTTGAATACGAGACAAAGCCTCTGCCACATCACGATGGAACCGATGAATCTCTCCTGCGGCTTGTAAACGCTGTTCGCGATGCTGCATTAAGCCTAGTAGATGCTGCCACGATTCTCTATATTGGAAGAGTTTCATGGAAACCATTAGTTTTCAGCATTCCAATTCACATGAAAAAACGCTGTAGCATTTTCCGCTTACTGCACTCGATATGCACTGAATGCTATTTTCTCAGACTTTAACTAATGAGATCAGTTTAGAAAATTGCATTCGATACGCACTGAGTGGGCAAAATGAAAAATACTATAGGCAAATCAGAGTACAAGTTTACAAAGACAAGTTTACAAGGTTTACAAAGACAAGACATTGACATAACCCTTTCGGAACGGTTGTCCACTCCGGTAGACATTCATTTCAAAAATTCATATCAAAAGTTTCACTAATTAAATTTGTTTTTTAGGGGGGGTTTTGTCAATAGTTCCGTTAACTACTTGAAAAAAAATATATTGAAGACTGTCCGTTCATTTAAATATGTTTTATAGTCAAAAAAGCGCAGCTAAAGTAGTGGCAAAAAGATGTGTGTAATTGTTTCTTAATTTTACATAGGCTGTTTAACATTAATTTTTTGTCTGCAAAAAATATTTGTGTTTTTAGAATAGTCTGAAATGTCATGAAAAAAATGTATAAACTCGGCTAATATTAACACACAGTTGTAAACCTGAAAAACATCACATGTCCATTGCAATGGAAATGGGTATAACTTTTGATATAGATTTAGGAAAATTCTGAGAAACATAGATATCTTAGTCGAAAGATACAGAATCGAAATGAATTAAAAAAAGAAATGTCTACCACTTGATTTAATCAGTTCTGAAACTGATCATTGTAAACGATGATAGTCTTAAGGATGAAAAGAACGGTTGATAATTTACCACAAATTGGACTTACTACACACAATGTGTTATGATTGCAATTCTCCACTTTTTAATTAATAGAAATATTAACAAACTAGGGAAGCTGTATTTTGTGCGCATTTGTGCAATAAGGAGAATCAATAGTGCAATCCATTTTGCTGACTATAAGACATAAGTTGAAGCAAAAATATCAGTCGCTAATGGATATAATTATTACATCTATGATTATGTTTCCATGCATTAGTTAATCAGTTCAAATTTGTATTACACATATTGTGACTAGAAAGAAAAATAGAATAAGAAAAAAGAACAGCGACAGTGAAAAGATATATTTACACAATTTAATGTTATGTTAGTAAAGTACAACTCATCCTGAATTAGCTGTAGTGTCCTCCACGTAGGTAAAAACAGACACAACGGACGGACAAACTCATTCTCAGAATTCAAACTCACCGTATCAGAGTATGCTGCTTTAAAACCTGTTGCACTGGGTCATCGTCGTTCTCTCTAAATTGAATTCGTATTCACAGAGTTGGTTAGTTACCAGCACCAAAAAATATTGCGTTGAAGAATTATTCTGTAGCTTTCAATTAAAATAGGGCTGTCATTTAATATTAAACTACCGTAAAAAAATATTGGTATTGATCAAAAAACGAAACTCTTCATCTTTTTTCTCCAACTTTCAGCAGCATCATCTGATGAATTCAAATGCACTGGTATTGAGGGAATAGATACGAGTCAGTGGATGAAAAGTAACAAAATTTTGGGGATTTATATCTCAACAAATAATTCAATTCAATTGTTGTTTTTGTTATTCAGAATTACTGCAGACTGAGCTTCATTTCTGTATTTCTCTAAATCAGAATCAATTTATCGAAATCATTGTTATTGACAATAATGTCAACCGTTTTGCTCGATGACATGTTTTTTACTGCCTACGATATCTAAAATACGGTACAACCGATTTCTTTCAAATTTGGAGCCAAGTGTTATTGGATAGTTTAACCTCATCGGAAGGACGTTCGGTTATTTTTAAACATCACATCGATTATCAACTTCGAACATTCGTCATTTTAATGAATAAACTGAAAAATTGCATCGTTACAAAAAGAATGAACTGTCAAAAAAAAATTACCGTAAAATTCAAAGTATATCGGCTAAGCCATAGTTGAGATATTATGGGTACCATAAAACATGTCATTTAGCGAATCGGGTGACATGATTATCAATAACAATGCATCCTATCGATTGATTCTTATAAGCAAGCAATCAAATTAAACACATTCTACATATTTTTAAACAAAACAAACCCTAATTGAATCGCATAATCGGTTGTCGAAGTATAGATTTCCAAAATTGACCCACTTTTTTAGCTGTCTACTCGTATAATACCTCTTTGATTTGTCTATTTGAATTGGTTATTTTTCCCATCTATGCACAACTCAATATTAAATATTCTTGGATCTGTCAGCCCTAAATTAAAATTGCTATTACACTACAATATTTTTTACATAGAAGTTGGTTAAGTGATTGAATTGTAAAAAGTATAACATGGGTTAATATACACACACGAGGTAGAAGTAAAAACCTAGTCCATTGCAACCAAAAAAGAATGCCAGAGAAGAATGAAAGAAAAATCAAACACAATCATAGCTAAAACTAACATGAGCTTTTTTTTTTAAGTACTTTTTATGAAAGATTTTCTTTACACAATATGGAGAAATACATGATCATGGCACTAAATAACCAACGAATGATGCTACTGAATTTCTTACCCAAGCTGCTCTTGACGTTTCTCAATATCCTGAATGTAAGGACTGTCATTGGCTATCAATTTTTTCGCCAAATCCTCACACTGATTGAACCTCTCAGATCCAGCTTCGATTCTGTGCTTGAAATCATCAAATTTAGCTTGCAGCACGAGCAAATGTTCATAGTCTTGTCCGTAATCCTCGGAGGCTGCTGCCTGTTCTTGTTCCTTTATCCATTGTTCCAACTCTGTACTTTCAAGGAAATATTCGTGCCGATACATGCTCTCCATGAGGCGCTGTTGTCGCGCGGTAGCCAGCCTCTGAAGTGCTCGCATTTGTTGAGCAATCGCTTGCTGTTTACTAGCTATTGATTTACTGTCTGGATGTTTCGCGTTTATCATCGCTGTAGCCATGTGACCCATTTCTGTTACAATTCCATTGTAAGTATCCAGCTCCAAATCTAAAGCCTGTAAATTACAATCGAGTCAATAACAATCAAACTTTCCCAAATATGATTTTACCACAGGCGCCAAGCATTTCAGTTGGTAGCTTGAATTTTGCGTACATCCACGATTACATACGGAAGATGAGGGACAAATTACCTTGTGCTTCGTGAGTAATTTAGTAGCAGCGTCCCGATCCCTGCCATAGTCTGTTGAACTGAGGACGTCGTTTTTCTCACCAAGCCAGCTTTCTACCTCTCCAGCTTCGAAAAAGAACTCTTGAGCTTTCAGCGACAAGTCTAATGCCCGACTTCGAATATCTGCCTTATCTTGTAAATCCTTCCAGGCATCTTCCAGCTCTTCGCAAAGATCTTGAATCTGTCAGTAAAGTAAAAACGTGATTAACGGCATGTGGTAGTTTTTCAGACAAGTAAACCAGTCTTGTGACCTGGATTTGTAGTTAGTGAAACATCAGTTGATTTAGAGGATATTTTATCAGCCAAATATCAGCTATCGTGAAAATTTAGAGCTAATAATCTGAATAAAATAGGTTTCCGTCAAGTCATACAAAGTGCCATCTACTTTGAACAATTTATCACTTTTTTGATGAGAAAATAAGGTACATGGTGCAGGGTGTGATGTACATTGTATGAAAATTCCGAGTTCCCTGTATCGTTCAACTGATGTGTTTTTTCCTGTTAAAACTGTGCTAGAAAAACGATGTTTATTGAATTAAAAGATAAAACATTAAATTGATTAGGCGAAACTTAAACAAATACACGCAAGACCAGGCTGTGAGTGGAAAAGATTTGAATTTCATTTAATTAATAAATACGTTATTAATATCTATATATACTTTCAATGATGCAGCAATAATAAAAAGCGGTAAAAATCCGTAAATGCAGAAACAAAAAATCAGACATCTTTGTTCAAACTTATACAGTACAATATCCATATATGCATGCTTGATTTCAAAACTCCGATTATTTATTCACGCCACATAAATTCATGTTACTCGTGTATTACTCTCCATGCAAGATTGTCCATCTTACCTCGACGGACCCACAAATCGTGACGGTGCTCCAGCTATGCAGAAATGACAAATTCTTATCGTACTTGCATATTGTATATTGAACAGTGTGCACACGGTTGTTTCTTTTTTCAAACAATATTCTCAAATCAAGGCGCAATAGGAGAAAATTAGATTCTATGCATTGATTGGAATCAATATCAACTTACCTTCTTTCGTTCAGGATGAACTTGGTCAATTAAAGCGGCGCCGGATGCTAATGTTTTATCAATCATCGGCTGGTGACCGGCAATTTCCGCCTCAAGTTTCTTATGCTTCTTGTGAAGAGATTGAGCTTGGTACAAATTTTGCCCAAGTGTTGTTGAAGACGCTTGCGGGAGATGATCATTGATCCACTGCAACTCAGCGTCCAGTTCAAATCCAAATTTGTGGAAGCGTAAACTCTCTTCTAGAGCTTCGCGCCGTTTTTGGGCCGGTTCTTTCAAGCTGTGGAATCTATACAAAAATTTGTTCGTTTCAATAAGCACAGATATCAATACCATTGCATGTGTGCAGCTGTAGAATTCGAATGTTGCATTATTTAATTTAATCCTTTTTAAATTCTGTTTTTCTAAGTGCTGATTCAGAAAACAGGTGGCACTTACTTCTTCTGGGTAGCCTGGCTGTCCTTCAAAATATTCGCAGCGTCGAAGTGCCCTTCATGGGCCATCTCTTCACCCATCGCAACCAAGTCTCCAACCTTCTGTTCCCACTGGTTCATATCGTTTTCTAGAATCTGGTGTTTTTTCAGGAGTTCTTTGCAACTTCGTAAATCAGTACCAACTAGCCTACTTTGCAAGGAGGTTTGAATTTCTTCGAGTTTTAACCTAGCGTCCTCCATTGTACGATTATACCCGTGTTGTGCAGCAGCCTGTCGCAGTCTGCGTCCTTTGTCAAGCGAAAGAGCGACTAAGCGCTCCCACTGATCGTTCAATTCCTTCAACGTTTTAGCAACGTCATTGGACCTATAATTTTCTTCGGAAATTAATGCTTTTCCAGCTTTGTTAACTGCGCGAAGTTGTCCTTCGTTTGCTCTAAGCTCACGCTCAAACGCTTCATGCTTCTGCAGTTTTCTCTCCAAATTATTCAAGTCACGATAACTTTCATCAGATGCAGTCTTCATTTTATCCCCAAGCCAACCTCGGAGATCGTCTACTTCTGCCGAAAACTGTTGGAAATGTTCCGAAGCTTTAAGAGCTGCGCGACGTTGTTGAGCTGCATCTTTTACCGCTGCTCGACGGGCCAATACTTGATTTCGTCTATCTGCGATGCTGCGATAGAAAATAATGTTTTTCTTAATGTGTATTAGAAAGAAATTACACGAAGCTAAACAGGATAATATTTAGCAACTGATAAGGTCAATGGAATGAGTGTATCTGCAGACATTAGTTGGATAAACTAAAAAGCGGAGCAGTTTTCCAATAGGCACAACTATATGATCGCATTCTTAGTCTCCAAAAATTTCTTCGTAGCGAATAAATAGGTTCTGCGTTTTACGATCGTGCCTAATGATGGAGTTTTGCATAAATTCATCAAAACGTAACATCAAAAAAAAAATTCGGTAGAATTCTGAGGACTAGATTGAGCTTATTTCACTTAAAAAATTATTGACTAAATATTATGCATCATTTAATATACTCACTAATCTTTGTCATAGTGATTCTGGCCGATTAACTTGTCTGCAGTATCGCTGAAAGCTTTCAGTCTGTCATCTTGTGCTTGAAGCGTATTTTCAAATTTCTCATGTCGTTTGAGCAGAGCTTCAGCGTCATCAAGAGTCTCTCCCAAATCTGTGAATTCTAGGAACGCTTCATGGGAACTTGTCGTTGCTTCGATTTGATCAGATTCGCGATTGAATTGTTGCAACTCCAGACACTGTCGAAGCCATTCTTCTTTCGTATTCCAGTTAGACAGTACCCCTTGATGCAAGCCGTTCAATCTGTCCAGTCTTTCTCGGACATCCACGAGCCCAGGGTTACGCTGGAGCAGCTGATTGCCAAGCTCCTCAACTTCTCTGAATCTTTGAGTGATGCACAATTATTATTACTGACTTCAATACATACGTCAATTTTTTTTACTGTATTGGGGCAGACACACCAATCATCTAAAAGCGAGCCAGGCAAAAATTTTTAATTTTTTGCAATTTTCATATCTTGTAAGATCTAGTAAGATACAAAAAAAGTTTACCTTGGTTTAGATGTCTAGATGTTACAGTTAATGCAATTTTATACTCAATTTCAATGTATCACCAAATATCTGCGGTCCATGGATCTCAAGTCTGAACAAAAGCATAACAGCCATATTTTACATGCAATTATATGCGGTAATCAATTATCACGAATTCATGGATTTCACCCCATTTCTTTACTTTTGCGTAAAACCAAAATGTTTTAGCATGTTTTTGTTTAGAAGTGCATCCAGAATGTGGCTGTTTTGTCTTTTCTTTACATTTGAGATGCGGGGACTTAGATATTTGGAGATATCTAAGTCAACATCAAAATCGAGTACATCAAAATATCATATAACGAAGATTTGAAAGTGCAACTGAAGTTATTGTAATTGAATCTAGTTGACACAATATTTCCTTATCACGGCAACATATTGAAGAAGCACATATTTCAGGGGCAATAGTACAATTATTGAAGACTGATGAGATCTCTGCAAAGAAAAAGTAGCGCCATTTGACCTATTTTAATGATATGGAGGTCAATTTGTTCGTAAATCAATTCTCTGCTATACGTTTGGTAAATAAGCCTTAAGAAGAAACACACTGATTAATTCTTCTAACTATAAAGAGTTTGATTTTTACATTCGAATTTTTATTGTATTCTTATCGCGGAAAAAGAATATGTATTTATACAAGGAACATGTTTTAAAAAAAAACAACCTTTCCATTAAATATTCCCCAACTTTTATCTTTAATTGCTTATTTATACATGAAAGGTCGCAGTTTCTTGCATAAAAAATTCATTGTTTTGAAACGTGTCGAAAATGGAATCATGACGGATTCCATGATCATGTTAAATTTGAGATAAAAGTTGAGGAATATTGTAAAAAAAAAAAAAAAAAGAACTACTACTTTTAGTGAAAAAAAACGTGTTTTTGTTGCGAGTACTGAGGATCCACCCAAAAACGGATTCCATGGTTGAAATATCACACTTGTTTACATTCAAAATAACTTGGATTATATTCTTTTTCGCAATAAGCTTACAACGAAAAATCCAGTGTGCAAATAAAACCGTTTGAAGTTTTCAAGTTAATCAATATATTTTTCATAAATCGTAAAAGTTAGAGAATTAAACCTACAAAATTTTATTATGCGCTACAAGATATCAGAGGAGCAAAAAAATTGAAATTCGGGCCTTGGATCGTTAATAGATATTTGATGAACCTAACCATTGACATTAAAGTAGAGAAATTTAATATTTCTAATATACATACTCGTCCTCCCGTGCTTTAATGTCGTCTCCAAGTTCCATGTGCTGTTTCCTAAGCTTTTCGGCTGTCGCCACGTCTCTTACCGGTTCCTCAGCTTTCATAGCGTCTTGGACATTAGCGACCCAGTTTATGAGGTTCTTTGAACTGTTCATAAAGATTTGCTGGCCTACTGCATCTTCCAGACGCGATCTACGCTCTTTGGCTTTGGTCTGAACTTTGTGCCACAGATCTCGAATTTCGTTTTGACGAGTATTCACGTTACTCAGTTCATGGGGATAAGAATTTTTAACACTGTTAGCCAGCAAGTTTACACGTCGAACCTTAATAAACAATAAAAAGAATATGTCAGTATGGTTTTTTTTTTTATTTATACATCAATCTCGTAAAGATTCTCATACAAACTTAGCCACCTATTAAACTGGGTTTTTCGGAATTTGTTTCACAAGTTTTAACAAATTTGTCCAAAAATCAGTACTTTCGTAGCTAGTTCTGTACAAAAGTTTCTACGTACTGAATAGTTAGTTACCTTTTCCTCAACTGGCGCCAACTCTCTTTCAAGATGCTGATGTCTTCTTTGCAAAGCTTGAACTGTTTTCAAATCAGGTCCTAGTTCGGCAGTATCAAGCTGGGTCATTTTTTCAAGCATCCAGTCATGAGCCTCGTCGCAAGTTCTGTTGAACAATTCAACACTGGAAGCTCCTTCGAGGCTTTTTTCTTTCTGGGCTTTGAGCCAGTTGAGATGTTCCCAGAGCTGATGAATGTGCTTCTGCCTCGCTTTCACTTTGTCCAATTGACTATGTCCCTGATTGACGAAATCTTGAACTGCCGCATCTATCGCTTCGACACGTTTACCTGAGGCCGATAAGTCCGTCAAAAACTTTTCATATTTCCTCTTGGCAGTCTCCACATTATCACCGGAATCGTCGGCTCGCAACATCTTCTCTTTGTCCTTTATCCACTTTTCAAAGTCGTCACACTCCCTATAAAACCCGTATAGTCTGATCGCATCCTCTAATAATGCGTGACGTTTTGCTGCGAGGTCCTGCAGTTCGTTGTAGGTGTAGTTTATTTTCTTCTGACGTTTTTCGACGCTGTCACTGTCATCAACTGTCTTCCGTTTTATCGGTCTAACGGCAGACTTTACAGACTTGACCCTCCTGACCGGAACCACCTGCTTCACCATTCGAGTCTTCTTAACTCGCTGGGTCGTCTTTACTTTCTCGGGTCTCTTCACCTTCACCTGAATCACTTTTGGCTCTATCTCACGCACATAGTTTGCCGGCACAAAACCATCCGTACCATCAGCTTTCCTCACGCTCCACCAATCCGGATTTGTCTTGTTCAAGAGGAACATTATTTCACCTTTGGCCATATGCATTCCTTGCCCGTTGAAGGGATAGAGACTTCGAACCTGAGGCACCAATCGATCTTCTAATATCGTTCTCGGCTCCAAACGCTCGACGATTTCATCGACCCATTCGTCCTGTGGTACCAGCCGCACTTCTTTGCCCCATTCCTCTTGTTCCAATTCAGCAACGGGCTCAGGATCCGCGGATAATTCAAGGGTGGAAATTCCCGCCTTGATCAACTTGTCAGCTTGGGTATTTAGCGAATGTACGTCCCCTTTGTAGGCATTCAATTCGCCCTGCAGATCTTTGTGTCTCTGTAAAAGCGCCTGAGCGCTTGGTTCGTCGACGCCGTAATCTTGGGAAGCGACTAAGGCCATCTTTTCGTTCAGCCAGGAGTCTGCCTCGTTTGCATCTGTATAGAATTGATAAGCTTCGGCTGCACCGTCGAGTTGTTTCTTCCTCAATGCGGCCAATTCTTCTAGAACTTTCCAATGCTCCTGCAGAGAATCAATACGGTTTTGTATCTCTAGCGACAACGGATGGCTATCAGATATTAGCTTTCTTCCTGCACTGCACAGCTGTTCGGACTTCGGTCTACGGGCCTTCATTTCGTCCTGTAGTACTTTGTGCTTTTGTTGAAGCGATATCACCGCGCGTAAATCTTTTGCTGATATTCCTGCTTTGCAGATTCGCTGCTTTTCAACGAGCCAGGACTCTTCGTCTTCGTGATCTTGAAGGAAGTGATAAAAGTTTCTCGCATCTTCAAGTCTGCCTTTACGTTCTTTACTATTTTCGACTAGCTCGTCGTAGGCCTGATTCAAGTGGTCCAGTTTCTGCTGAAGCAGCGGCGCCTCTTTACTGGCTGGTGCAACAAGATGCTGAGTCGCTTGGCGACCGAGTCTCCTTTGAGTCTCTCCCAACGCTGTAACCTGCAATTCTTGAAGGCTGTGCTTCTGGAGTAGATCTTCGACACCAAGCAAATGTGGGCCGACATCGGTGCTCTGGAAATTCAACTGAAGTTCTTGAATCGTTGCCAAGGTAGCGTCGATTTCTCTCATCATTCCCATCAGGGAGCATAACGCTGCTAAATTGATTTTGTGATGATCTAGGAGGGCCAGAAGCTCCTTCCACCTCTGCAGTACCTCTTGTTCTCTAGCCTTAACTCTTTCTAGCCCGTGGTAATTCTCTCTGACTAATTCATCGGACATGTTTGTTAGATCGTGGAATCGCTCTTCTCTAGCCAGGATATCCGCGCTAATTGCTTCGTGCTTCTTCACCGTGGCGTCTACTTGAGCAAGATTGCTCCCATATCGAGGGTCCGACAATACTTGGATCATTTCTTTCAGGTATCCTTCTCTCAGCACACTTTTTCTCTCAAATTTGTAGTTAAGCTGCTCCAATCTTTCTTGTCGAAGTAATTCCGTCCTCAGAGCCACTTCTCGTCGATGTTCAGCTCGCTCTAGTTCTACCCAATTACGTTCTATGTCATGAACGAGCTGCCCTTCTTGAGGTGTAAATGCCGGCTGATTCAAGGACTTTAATTGAGTGTTTATGTGGAAGTACAAAGCCTCGATTTCTGATCTTTCTTTATATTTTGGTGGTTTCTCTACGGTCCTGTACTGCTTGAAGGAAAGCAGTTCCCGCTGGATTCCCTCCAATGAATTTGGGAAGTTACGGTCTTCCAAAACAGTGATCGTTGATTTTATCCACTCCAGCAAATCGGTCGTCAACTTTTCATAATGCACTTTCATTTTGTCTGTGTCCATCATCTGGCCCACGATCTAAACGAGAAAAGATTCAGTGAAAAGTAGTTTTATGGAATTCTCACTTGGATGGGATGAAATCATGGATTGTGAATTGTTATCGATGTTTGTTGAAAGAGTAATCAATGTTTTACAATTTTGCTTTCCACCAACCATTTAAAGATCAAAACGCACCAGCAATTAAGTACACATCGTTGGATATCTATACAGGATTACTTAAGGTAATAAATGTACAAGTATGTTTACAGTAAAATCTTAATGAAACTTCGTATGCAGGATGTATCTTGTACGTACGTACCACGTTACTGTGCACATAATTTCACGCTCTATTTCAGGTTTGATAAAAAAATATTTTATACACAAGTTGAGCGGCTTTGAGGAATGCACTATGAAGAATTGAAGAATTGTAGTATTATTTTTCTCAATAAGTCGGGTAGATTAAAAAAAACTCTTTTTACAAATATAATTTGATACTTGTACAATATTTTTACTTTTGGAAAATCTGTACAAATATTACTTAAAGAAATTGTAGAAATAATTCGTAAAGAAACGTTTGATGAGAACAGAATAACTATTTTATCGTCAGTCTTTAGATCAAAAAGACTGCTTACTACTTCTAAAGTGCATTCTTTCGTATGCGTATTATAAATTTATGGTAGTCAACTTACATTAGCGATTCTTTTCCCACTCTTTATCTCATTCTTCATCCTGGCAAAAGTGTGATAATAAGAAGCAACATAAGTGATTATAGACTTTTCGTCAGGTCTTGCGGTGTCAACATCTTCAGCATCCAGCAGCCGTGGGATCCCCAACTCTGCATTGGCGACATCGAACGCCGAATTAAGATTGTCAATGTGCTTGTTCTGCTGTAACTCGGACCAGTCGACCAAGTCTGGTCTATGAGCATGGATGAGCGCGTTGAAACCAAGACCGCTCCTCCAGGATCCTTGAGAATATTAAAATGTAAAATGACAAATCATGTTCAAATAAAAAAGCCTGCGGTAACGAACAAAAAAAACTGCAAAGAAATGCTGTATTGAATATTACATATAAAAACGATATTTATTTACCAGTGAAATCCTGGATGTTGACTCCCGGGTATCCATTTGTCTTCCTTTGACACCACAAAAGCAGTGCATCTTTGGCGGACTTCTTTTCGCTGCTTTCATTTTCTTCGTCAACATCAATCTCAATTTCTTGAATTTGAAATCGCAAAATTATCGTCCAGATTAGACCAAGAATTAACCTTGGATTTCCATCTACTATATCCTCTGCTCCAATACTCTCCAAACGCACCTGACAAAATACAAAACGAAGTGTTAAACTCTTCCGCACAGATTTCTGAGACTTGTTAGTAATTCTGGTTTAATGTTTATGTATATGTTCAGATTTCATCAAGATTTCCATGGAAATTGTCTCTTTGCACCTAAATCAATTATTAGTTCAATGATATTGGGAAGGAATCATACCTAACCAAAAGTTACGCAATTCTCTCCCTTGACGATAGTAGTATGTTAAAGTGAATCTTCTGTTAAGCCCGTTCTCAAAAGATTAGATTAGTTAATCATAAAGTCAGGCATAATCTTTTTTTAACGGTAAGAATTTACAAGACCATTGCTTTATATCATAGTTCGAAATATTTTCGATAACGATAAATATAACAAACAAGGAATCGCTTGCCGTACAAAAATATCATATACAGTAAATGGAAAAATTATGAAATTCTAAAGGAGCCAAGAAAGCATTTATTGACTATTACAGAGAAGGATTAACAAACTGGTATCATCAGATTGTATTTTTCATGACTTAGTTATACCTTTGCTAGATACTATTCCGTAAAGCATCAATCAATTACGCTAATCAGACAGGCTTTACTGATCATGCTGTAACGTTTCAACACCGTTACTTGCACTTACAAATTTATGGAATAGATGATAAGATTAAAATTATTCTAATTGTTATAAATAAATTTTCGTTGTTCGATAAAGAGTATAATATATTACTTTACGTAACTATTATTAAATGTATATTATTATGTCATAACCTGAATGTAAAATAGTTGGGTTAAGTCCCGACTCACAAGTTAGACACGCATGTGTATGAGACGTCCTCTCTAAATAAAACCAACCTTCTATGGATAAAATGGATATTAATGATAAAATTTGTATTGATTCTGACATGAGAGGAAAAATTTATTTACAATATTGTGAAAAATTAAATTTTCAATATTCGAAAACTTAACATATAATTGTTGTAAAGTTTTTGATTCAGATAAGTTCATCTTGAAACAAGATGGCGGCAGAAACTACTGCAGAATCTGGTCGAAATTCTGGATTTACACTATTTACACTAACAATATCCCCCCCCTCCTTGCGGTTAGAACGAGGAAATATATAGTCCAGTCGAGAAAGACATAAAAAGAGCCTTAAATGGAAATAATTAGGGGGAGCGATTTTTTTTTAAAACTTCGGGGTGGGGGTGGTTAGAAGCCTAAATCTCGATTTTCGGGAAAATCCCGCCATTGCGTTCGCCGCCATCTTGATTTAAAATTCAATTTTTTTTTTTCTGAAATAACTCGTTAATTTACAACTTTAGAGCAAAAATGGTAGAATCCAAAGTTGTTGGAAATTTCCCACAAGTTTGGTCATTATCATTTTTAAGCTACGATCAATATTTGCCGAGTTATACTATCAAGTTTATCAAAAAAATCGTGATGGGTGGAATTTTATTTCCTTCAACTTTGGTTCTCAAACTTTTTTTACTCCACCAGCAATATTTTCGTTTATATATATATATGTATATATATTGTAACGTATATTGGAAAACCCCTGAACTGAGTATACATCCGAAAATATATATATATAAAAATCGCTCTCCCTAATTATTTCCATTTGAATGTCTATCTCGACTGGACTAATAGTGGCATCAAAAAATTTCAATTTCAAACGTGTGTATGTATGTACTGTACATTGTACATACATTCCGGGGTAAAGTTTTTTTTCAGCATTCACCGGTTTTGCACAAGCGTTTCAAATTCACGTGATTATTTCGGAATCGAAATATATATTCTATTTTCGAATTCAAAGTAGCGAATGGAACAAGGCATATTGGCTTTCGTATTTCACGTTCGGTTATGCTTTCAATGTATGAGTTCGCAGGTCAGTATAAATTGAGCGGCTTTCGTGCCAGTACAATATGTGGGTGGCTGCTTTGTGTACAGTGCACATCTAAAATTTTCACACAAAGAGAAAGCACGGCACGTGAATCGGCCTTTTTAGCAATGCATTATACTCTCCAGCAACCTGTATTCTATTCTTTCTCTTCCCCTCTCTCTCGCTCTTTCTCCGACTCTCTCGTAAATGTGAGAGAATGGTTTTGTTTAAAAGAACGACCGCGTTTGACTGTGTCACGCATGTATAGCCGCATTTCAGCGTTGGAATGCTGTCGGATTACTATCGTGTTGATTCCGATCAAGGCCGTTAACTAAGTGAAAATAATCCCTATGCTGACATTCTTTTTTTAATGCTCTTTTCGAAGTTTTAATTGAAGTAGAAATAGAAATGGAAATGTTCAACCCTTTTTCAGATTTGGTAAAAAATTGGGTTATAATTTGTGTGTACTGAATTTTCTGACAGGAAAAAACAATTTTTTTTTCGGGATGCTTCAAAACACGGTACCAGAATATTTAATATATTATTATCATAGAATGAACACAAGATGTTGTTGATGTAATATTGATTGAACTCGCGAGTTCGCACAATCGTTTAAATAATTCATTTAACCAAATCAGTCTTGTCACATTTGAGGTATTTTCTTTTTTCATTTTATATTTCTTATCCAGAATCCGTTGAGTTATTCGCAACGTATGTACAACTTGTACGTCAACATTTATTTAAATAAATCGTAATACTTTGTCAATATTGAATTTATTTCCGCCACTCACGTAACTATTTATTTATCTTCTTCATTCCACGGGCACGAAATTACCTGACTTGTAAAAGAAAGATTTCTGTTCTCTAGGAAGAATCCTCTGACCGTAAATCTCTAAATTCAAACGTCATGAGTATAGCTATTACTATTTATTTTAAATACAGAAAATTTCTTGGATGTTTTTTTTTCATCAAGCAGTGCTACTTTATTTTCACATGTATTTATTTGTATAATGTTTTTTCCCGATATTTTTGCTATAGCATGTTTGGGAATGATTTATTACACACGATACAATTGTGTAAATAGGTGAATAGACATCAAATTTTTCATTATTCATCGATAAGCGTAGAAAGAAATTCAAAAATATAGCCGATTATACAATATATGATATACGTTTAATTGTAAATACGTGAAAAAACTTACGTATACAGTAGGTGATATAATGAAATAATTATATACTTGAGAAGGCGGCGCCCAGATGAGGCGTGACAGTTTTATATTTTCGGACGTGAGTCTTAGCCGTATTATATCTACATACATGAGAGTGCATTTAGTCACGTAGAAATCAGACTTCGCAGCATTGAGCGATGAATAATGAATGAGTACTCTGAGCTGCATAGCAAAGTGAATGCTGTACTTGTACTGTTATGTCTCGCTACGCACACGAGGTGTAGACAGATACAGTTAAATACCCGGACCCCAACCAGAGAGACGTACAAACTAAAGGAAAGCATGAAGGAGATAAAAAAAAAAAAAAAAAAATTCAGACATAAGGAGGCTAAACTCAAAGATCGATGCATTCAAATTTTACGTTAATTTTTCAAACGTTTCACGACTACGCAAATTTTGTTACATAAATCCAGTTTATATGAAATTTAAATTTCACTTTCATCGTCAAAATTATAATGAAAAATGAAAATAATTACATGGAATATACTTATTATTTCATTACTTGCTATTTATTTATTGTTTTTGTAGTCTTTATGTTTCAAGGGATGTCCTAATTTATGGCGTACTAAATAAAAACTATGGATCAATATACAAAATTGCTGTAAAATTTTAACACCGTTTTCCATTACAGGATCGAATTATAGCTGGCATAGCAATGAAATAAAAAAACCTGTAGTATTTCAAGTAATCACAACAGAAATTTGGTATAGGTTATTGTTGCAGTATTTGCACAAAAATGAGAAAAAAAATATGACTCGTTTTAATACTAAAAAACTTTATCTCGGTATTGCTTTTCTGATTTATTTTGGAGCATGAATATGGTTTGTAATTCTGTAATAAAACTTTTCTTCGATTTGTTTCTTTCGCATTTAAAAATATCTTGCGAAATATTTTATAAGAGGAAAGAATTTTTACTTTTTCTTATTCTCAATATGCATCATTTTGGGAATGAACATCAATCTACTCTCTGCCATAATATTTGTAGATATTTTTAAGAATATTTATAAGAGGTATAGAAATGTAATAAAATATTTATTAATACTGGAGAATTTATTTCTGTACATTTTGTGGTTTTCGTTCGCTGAAGAGATGCGTTTTATGTTTTTTATTTCTCGGCAGAAAGTATGGTTAGATAATTTCGTAACAGCTGTGGCAAAAGTGACAATTTGACAGACAAGAAAAAATGTTGTGCGAGCGGTTCGCAAATCGCAGTGCGACATTTTAAAAATAGAATGCACGTTACCCCCCGGCGCGTTTTGACTATTTACACGCATTAGCTGCTTTGGGAAGGATATATGAGCACATGTGTGAGTATGCAAGATTGGTTCAAGTTGACAATTTGCATTTAGATTGACATATATTTCATCAAGATCCAAACTTGAATATACGAAGTTTTCTTTTTACCATGAATATTTATTGACGTAATTTATTCATAGCCATAGTTGTGAATCGATGTGCACAACTGTGTTGTGAATATACAGTATACATCCCAATGTTCGGATTAACGGTGAAACAATATAATTGGTGTAGAAGAACTAGGGAATTTTTTGTTCCTAAAATTTCCCTAGACAGAAAATACCTTTTCTTACGAAATGATGGGATATCGATTGCAATTGTTTTATCTGCTTCATTTCTTTCGTCTTTAACCTTATTCAGCAGCTTTTTTCTTGCGCTATTTTTGTTTTCGAATTTGTTTCCTTGCCGACGTGCACAACTGCATTGTGAATAAAAGGTAGATACTCCAATGTTTAGGTTAATACGAAATAAAATCCTATAATTACAGTGGGGCATGAACCTCATTTACTGAAACTATATAATTGGAACAGAAATACTAGCGATTTTTTTTTTCTTTTTACAAAATATCCCTAGACAGAAAATTTTTTTTTAACGTATTGATGGGAATATTGATTGCAATTACTTTATCTGGTTCAATTCTTTCAAATTTAATCTTATTCGGAAGCTTTTTTCTCACATTTTTTTTTTGTGTGAATTTGTTTCTCTCTAGACGCGCAATGACTCGACTAGTAATAAGGGAGAGAGAATGTTTACAAACGCGTAGTCACTTGTACACGTTGACTTTTTCCTTCTCTTCTTGTTTCACTGCAACCACCGCGGTTCAGAAATACCTCATGCCTTTTATTATTCCACTCGAGTGTTTATGAGACGTGAAATGAACCACCGTTATACGCTGCTCCTGCTTTTGCTGCTGCATACAGTACTGTTACATTATAGGTATACACGTATACGGCTTTTGTCGCATTTCGCGATGGCAGAAAACAGCGAAATTTGATTAAATCAAAGTAATGAAAGGAACCGGATATATGAGAAGCACGAGCAGAACGCGGATTCACGTCGTCGCAGTTTTGCATCGTCGAATTTAAAACACGCCATGTGGTGGTAGTAAACGTAAAACGACAGCCTCGTGTTAAATGATTAAAGAGGTTTTTTATCTAATATTTTACGCTAAATTTCAATGTCACAAAATAGAAATCCAATGTGTGAATAAATTTTGTAACAACTTGGTATATATTAAATGTATCGAAAACGATCAGCTGATTACCACTTGCGACGCCATCTTGCCCTAGTCATACTCACATTACGCATCGCGCACTAATAATGTATGATTATGTTTGTCGATGATCGCCAAAAATCATCAAAGCTCAACGAATATTGGGTCATTGACTGCGATTTGGACAATAAGCGACGGTGACTATTGTGAAAATGTTGAAAAAATCAATTTACGACGTTGGAATTGGCGATTCATATGTTGACATGGCGAAATATTCAAGTAAAATTATTATTCAAGAAATTAATAATAATGTTAAAGTAATCAAGTTTGTAAGATACGAATATTTGTTGCTATAGACGGTAATAAATTTTAGTTAATCCTAAAATAGAGAAATTAGCTTCCATAAACAACCCCAGTTCGCTAAGATAATCCAAACGAATATTATACGTATTATAACGATAATCTCGTAACAATCCAGCAACTATTTTTAATTCAATTGAACTCAATGATAGCGCGCAGTGGTAACCTTTCAATAATATCTGTAAATGTATACCTGTATACATGTAATTTATATGATATGTAGAATATGATCGTGTTTGTATAATGCAGTAAAAGGTCCAGTGGCACGTGACGTAACGACCTCAAGTGACCGCTATTGACTCAGTCAGAGATTGAATGAAGAACGTTGATCCTATTACTTATTATGAGTGCACCGTACATACGCAGCGTTCACGTATCTATAAATGAGATTTTTATACCATGAAAAACACGCGAGATGAAGAAAAAATTCGAATACCCAGCATGGAATAACTTGAAGTTTCCCTTAAGCATTAATTTGATTTCCAATATTCATTGTTTCAGTTACTTCTCTCCTATAATCAATGTTATCAAGTTCTCAAATCGGTTGACATTGCATCTTACAGTTTTTTGAAATTTTATTCTATTCGATCGTTATTTGGGATATGATAATGTTGAAAATCATAATTTTAGCGCTGCTATTTAAACTCCAATTATAGTTTTCAACACATTTTTTTGTTTTTTTTGTTTTTTGTCAATTTGCGTTTCTTCGTACAAAAAATTTCTAACCAGCTTCTCGTTTTTTTTTCCCCCATGATCTTTGAAATGTGGATAAAAATTAAGAAAAATATTTAACTTTCAACGGAGTTTAAAAAAACAATACCTACTCCTATGAGTCTCATGAGTTAATCCTTTTTTTGTCCTATTGTTTATACTGCGCCGCAGGCGGCGCGTTGTTTGATAAAACGATAACACGACACTTTATGATAATTGGATTCCACTGTTGCATAGTCTGCAGAAAACTTGTTACAAGTACGTTTTATACAACTAAGGTGTACATATGTATTATACCTATACAAAGGCATTGCAAACGGTAAAGACTCGGATTATTTTTATAACATTTAGTATATAAACGTTTAATACACGCACATATGGATATATATATTTATATCATATATTCTATGTATACATATATGTGACGTATGCAAATTGAGTCTGCAGTAATTAAAATAACGATGACAACAGAATGGATCGAGTCACATGATCGAACGATTCGTTGTATAGCATTAAAGGCACAGACAGCAATATCGGATACCTATAAATGTCAATGTGCAATGCGGAGAATGGAAGAGATACTAAATGATAGACGATCGCAATAACATTGAATAACAAATCCAGTAAACGTCTGCTTGGACTTTGATGCAACGACAATTTACAGCTCTTTGCTCTGAAATATTCATATAGTTGCATAATCATAAAATGTATTATATAACATTTAAATTTGTTCCTAATTGTGTCTAGTTTTTCTTCTTAAGATTACATCTCCACGTATGGACAACGCTTTTTTCATCAAATTAACGATTGAGTAGAAAAATGAGAATTGAAAAAAAAAACAAAAAACAAAAAAAAAAAAACAGGAGAAAGACAAATATTAAAAACGTATAAATAAATATCCCAAATTTTTAAACCATTTCGCTCAAGGTTTTCGGATAAATGTCCTATCCGTCGAAATAATAATAATAATAATGATAATCGTGACAAGCGGTTGAATAGATAAGAATAGTAAAGTGTACAAAAAAGTGTAGACGATAATGTGCCGTACAATTCCTTATAACAGATGTATGAGCAACAAGCCGCGGGAAGTTCTGCTAACGCGTGTCCTCAAATTCTGCTCACGTACGTGAAAACAGAGATAGAGAGAAGCGACGGAGGGGGAGAGACAAGATAGGAAAAAATAAATAAATAATGAAGAAAAAAAGGAAAAAAAAAAAAAAATGCAGCAAAACAAAATATAAAATGAACGAAACTCATGCGAGGAGTGTCGTGTTGCGTAATCTCGTTAGACACAAACGAAGCTTTAAGGAATTCCTGCATATATACACACAATACACGTATTATATATATATATATGTATATATATATATATATATTATATATAGACGTATAACATGTACTACAGTCTGCACGCGAGAAAATGTCGATCTGTGAGAAGAGAGATAACAATAATATACCTATACGGTGCTGGCAGATGTAATATGTGAATGGTTACCTAGGCATGACAAGTAAACAACGAATATTTACAGTGACTAATATGCAAATTCTTTTCCACCAAGCGGGAAAAGTGGTTGACGAGAAAAAAATAAGAAATTAGTTGGTAAAAGAGAGAGATGGAAAATTTTTTATTCAACGTTGAAAATATTAATGTTGATATTTCATTGCTTCTTGTTTATTTAACCCATGTTTGATATACCGGGGTACAAACGACCCAACGCCTTTTCTTTGTTAATTTAATGTATCTAAATTTGAGAAAAAATCAGGTGTGTGTTGCGCAATCTGGAGTTTAGATTTTTTGTTACAAAAACTAACCTTTCAAGAAGCTACGAAAAAAAAAATTTCAAGTTAAAGTATATATAATAGTTCAATTTTCACAATGATCTTTGTCGCTGGGGTATAAATGTCATTCTACAGAAGTGTGTCAAACATGGGTTAAAACGGAGTTTTCAAATGCAATTATTTGAAAAAAGTTCGCACAGAGCTGTTGAAAAACGTATGATGTCAATGGAAAATAAGATTAAACAGAATTGATGACTTTATACTTTGATTGAGTATATTTTACTGTTTGGTAGCCATTCGTGCCGTTTACTGGAAACTAGAAAAGAAAGAAAAGAAAAGGTGAAAAATTTTTTTCAAATGTCACCAAAGACGAGTCTTGCGGTCAACGAATGGCGAGAAAAAAGTAATTTTGACACTATACCAATCTTGAAATGTAGACGTTCATCATGAATGAAATTTATGTCCAATAAAAGCGTCTACTATACATTTGATTTTTTTTTTTTTCGCGGCAATAAACTAAACGTAAAACAGTTATACTCTTTACTACCTAAACAACGTTGTATCCGCATCGGTTTTATGTTAGTCAAGCAAGTGATTCAACCCGGTTAAAAATCAGCAGTAATGTTATTTGTGCCAACGATAGTAAACATGGAAGAGTTAATATCCGTAAATTTGAATTGCACAAGCTAAGATATCAATAATTTGGAAACACGTTTATTAATTTAAAAAAAAACATGAAAAATTATCAAACTCTGGTGTTTTTATGCCGAGTTCAATGTTGTTGGGGCTTCATTCATCAAAGAAATCTCCAGAGATTGTGTGGAAAATATTTGACAAGTAGTTACCTCGAAAGTGGATAAAAATAGCTTTGTGCGACATATGTTCGTCAAAAATTACATTATCACGCTATAACTATACCACAATGTAAGATTTGTTGGATATTTTTTAGACAGTCTGTGGGGATCGAACCAAGGATTAAAATGATCCTAAAAGACATTAAAATTGGAAAAAAAAAAATTGAGCATTTAATTCAACTTGAACATTGTAATTATGAGATATTTTCTCAAATCGATGCTATCTTAACTCTCGTTGTTCGAATTTGTTCATAATCACTTCTATCGTACAATTATAAGTACGTTGTTTCGTTCGTGATTGGTTACATCGATGGTGCGAATGAAATTGCTTGCGATTTTTAAACGCTTTTCATCTATTTTTCCAACTTTTGAAACAGACGGTCCGACCTTTTCCGACCGATTCATCCTTAACGGTGTAACTGCAGCGTGAAGTTTAGCCGGAGTTTCTCGAGGGGCTTTTTCCCTTATATAGTAACAGGTTTACCCGCAATACGTATGTACTAGGTATGCGTGAAAGGAACAAAACGAACGCGCTGCACCGTGTAATCTTATGTAAGTACCTTAGATACGCGTATATGTATGTATGTATAATGTAAAGACAGGTAATCTTCCCGCTCGTGAGCACAGAGGACGATGAGAAAAGAAGGAGAATGTTGAAAATCTGGGGATAAGAGATAAGCATAAATTCGAAATATGGGTCGACTGCCGATGAATTTGAATAACGTGTTTTCCCCCGCTAGAACAGGATATTTCACTTCGTATGGGGAATTCCATGGGTTTGACCGAAGTTTCTTTCCTCGTTTGTAAAAATCTTGGCGCAAGTTTTCTTAGAAGTTTCCATGATTTTTTTTTTTTTTTTTTAAGGTTAGTAATTAATTCATAAATTCCAGCCATCGAATATGTACTACTTCCAGTTAGGTTTTAAAATTTTTGGAAACTTTTTCAAAAAGTTGAGCAATTTTTTCATATTTTTTCCAACGGACGTATCAAGTCAAACGGCTTATAATTTCGGAACGGTGAAAAATATTGGAAAACAGAAGAAAACTACTGTACCTACACTGTTTTTTCAGAGTACTCTCAAATACCCGAGTTACAATAAAATTGAGAATGGTGAGTAGGTGGAACCACTTGGAATTTCCCATATGTAGCCATGTTGATGAACACCCAACCGAGCAAACGGTTTAGAAAAAAATCTCATTCAGCCTAAAACCGGGTTGTTGTCTAAAGGCTTCGGTCACGACGCGAGACCGTAGAAGAAGCCATAGAATTAGCTATATAAGTCTATTTTTTATACACCGTCTCCAGACGCTCTCTTGTTTCTCTTTTTTTTCTCCTTAAACCCACCTAACGTCAATCCAGCAGCACTAATAAAGGCAAGAAGCACGACGGTTTCTAATCCTTGCAGTCTGTTCTATTCTAAATTATCTCGGACATTCTCTTCCTCTTTACATGCCAACAAAAACAACGGTCCTTCTTTGGTCGCCTTACTCGAGCCGGTTTATCCAACAAATCTCTTTGTTCCATAGCTTCGGGCAGTTAAAGGTTAAAGCGCTTCTTCGGCAAAAAAAAAAAAAATTTGAATTTGAACACTCCTTACAAACGAATAGCGCTACCGTCTCATCGTCATGACGGACATAATTGAAATGCGCTGGTTCTTCTTTGCTAGTTTAAGTGTTGGTAATCTTTGCTCCAAGAAAGATCTGAAAACTTTCTGTAGATTGAAAGCAGAGTTAGACGGAAAACAGGATTACAAGATAGCGACGATCCAACCTAAAAAAGAAGTTTGGAATCTCTGTATATTTCATCATCAATCTGGATATCGAATTTTGAAAATTTGTCCAGAGTATACCAACGGCTCACAATCCAAAACGGCGAAATGCTTTCGATGAAACGTGATTGAACAATGGATCCTCAGTTATCAAGTTATCAAATGTAAATAAAATATATTTTATAAGCTGCATGACCAGAGTTAGAAAAGTATACTAGCAAAAAACCATGCATTTTTCCTCGTCTCGGAATAACAGTCAAACTTTTATTCCAGTTGCAAAAAAAAGAAAAAGGACCGAAGAGGTGAGTATCGGGCCTCTAGATCGTTAATTCTGTTATAGGGTCATCTCCTTGGCCTAAAAGATGGAACCTATGATGTCGCAATTTCATCTAATAGACCTTTCTTCACTCGTGTTATTACCGATTATATACTACAAGTAGTCGGACGAGCGAAATGCTTCAACAAACGAAACATATGGTGTATTTTTGCCTGAAATAATTAGTCTTATTATCTTCTGATGAAGTTTCAACGATAGGATCTCGTAGGTTTGAGCGAGAATAGATGTACCGAGGGGAAGCGGTGAAACTTAGCAGATCGAGCGCATAACAGCGCATGCGCAAGCTCTGCGATATTTTTATGCAGATTCAGCTGTTAAACGCGAAAGATATTTAGAGGTTATGTAGGTGATGCGAATATTTTAGGCTACTTGTAAGCAAACTAAGCTTAGATGACTGATGACTGCTACGAGTGAACGTGACAATATGATTCCAATCTGCCGTACTTGCTATGCGACAGTTTGACATCTCATGACCCGGTTCGAGTAAGTTGGCTCCCCTGCCTTGCGGACAAAAATATATCCATCTTGCTGACCATGAGTGCGTTCCGAAATTTGCTGGCAGTGCTAAAAACTCCCTAAACCAGAGACAGAGATAGTCACGAACTCGGCATCGCAAAAGAGATAAAAGATTGTTGACAGTACTGGGCTGACAGCACTGAGAGCTAATTTCGGAACGCACCCATAATAGAGTTTCATTATTTTTCGCATCCGCAGTTGGTCGCTAAGCCTGCTGTGTTTCACCACTTCCTCTCGGCAATATTGTTCAAGAGCAATTATAGTAATAGATAACTGCCAATCTCCGAAAACCTAATCTGTTGTAAATTGAGTGAAGTTGAAGGCCTATTAGATGAAACACACATTGGGAGCTTCAAATTTTGGATACAAAAAAACACCCCTAATATAGTTTCATCGGAGTCGATGATCCGAAGGGCTAATGTTTTTCTTAAGAGATAAATTTCGGTCCATCGGGACGCACGCGAGAAAATCGATTCCGACTTATACCGAGAGTTTTTCTTGAAATGACCCACTCGACAATTGCAATTCGTTTAGTTCATAAGCGTAGCCAATTTCGTAAAAATGTTACCAGCATGGTAGGCTGAGTGACCGATGAGTAGTGGATCGCGGTGGCGCCATGAGCCGACCCTTCACAAGCGGGAGGTTATGGTAGACTGTCACGTGTCAAGCAGTCGGTTCTAGGGAATTTGATTTTGTTAGCGAAGGTTTGCTTCAGGCTGCGAGCAAGATGTCAGCCAATCAAAATTAAACAATTTGAATTACGCGCGCTACGAGCAGATCCTTTCAAGAAGAACTCTCGGTATTATACCGTGTAGAGACTCGCGGTCTGCAGGCTCCGCATCACGGTCACTGACCTTTGTCTCGCTTTATTTTCTCTCTTTGTCTATGCCGTAGATTTCTCCGTCGCTCTCGCCCTGATTCCCGTCGACGATGCTCGGTCGGTAACGAGTGCATCTCTCTCTTCGTAACCCTTACCCGAAGTTCACGGATGTTGCACGTATCACGCACAGAGTCTCATAAAACTATTTCATAATTTACGGAGAACCAATGACGACGAATTAAGCGCAATACGACCTAATAAAACAGAAATTATAAAAATAAAAATTTGAATCACTGTAAATAAATACAGTTATGCGATGTGTGTAAGGCATTCCGAGTGAGATTCTTCATGTGATTATGCATGTGTTTAATTCTTTTTCTCTTCAATCAATTGCGAGTAGCTAATCCAAAAAATTTAAATTTGATAAAATTACTCTATGAAGCAAATTGAAAGTACGTAAATTGACAAAAAACAATTGTGTAAAAACTGTTTGATAAAAACCACCCAAGTATTGTGATTAAAAACACGAATAATTGATTCCCTGACAGATCCGAAACCTGAAACCTTATACCGATCAGTTTCAGTAAAGTAATCTTCCAAAACGGTGCGTTGTATAAAAATCTGTATGAATTCATAATATTAAAATTTTGGAACACACTTTGCGAAAAGTGCATGCCCAGTTTTTAAACAATGCCCCCATATACGCGCAATTAATTACACTCGTATTTAATATCCCAAGGGAAAAATCATTAGAGGTAGTCCCGCTTTCATTAAAAATTGTAAAAGAAGGTAAAAAGAAAATGGTAACTCTGCAACCGAAGCGAAGCGCTCTTAAGTGACTGAGGTAGGTACCTTTAATGCCTTCGGGAACCGAAGATTCGAGGCTTCGGAGAATTCAAACGGATTCTTTCCTAATTACGGGGGGTTGCATTCCTTTACTTTAGTTTAAAGGTAGGTATAGGCATGTGGGTATTCCGATTCGATGCACCGGTCGCTCCTGCACAACTACGGCTTTCACATGGAAGACGTGCAACCTTCTCTTCTTGTCTCCCAAAATTTGAATTTTGTTTGCCGGGCAATGAAGGGTGTTCTACAATTGTTTCATATTTTTTTGTTACCTATAATTTACCGAAACATTTTTTTTCTGCATCATCAAATCCGTATAGTTCTGCAAGTGTGTGTATTTTCAGTAATTGTAGTAAGGTGACTGTAAAAAGTGAAATTCGAAATTCACCGACCATTTATTTTTAACGTTACTGAAATTAATGTTCATTTTTTTCTCTCACCATTTTATAACTGCGATATGAATTGAATTAATGAAATAATTTTTTTGTCTTGAGATTTCAAAGATTTTCAACATTTCTGTTCAATTGAATCTTAGATTTTTGTCGAGTGTCTCTCAAAAAAATATATCTTCACGTTCCTCGTATTCGAGATTCATTTCATGAAATCTATCTATTTCCAGCAATTCATCTATTCGTTTGCTTTCGAGTTATGTTCATTTCAAAACTTTGAAGTGGTATATTTCGAAAATTCATAACTGAAGAACAAATGGAGATGAATGTTTAAAAAAATCTTGAATGCTGCTTTGAATAGACAGAATAGACCAAAAACTGATATTAAAAAGGCGAATACAAAATCCCACTTTGAGACCTTACCCGATTAAAAAACAATACTCCATATGTAATGAAAAAGATTGAAATTCTTTAAGAATAAATCCCAATATCACATTCTAGCATAAAACATTCCTGTCTTGACGTGCTCGTAGAATCTCATAAAGTTAAAGGTTTACTCAGTAGGAGGTCTGAGGAGTATCATCTGCTTGTTTGGATATGTCTTCGTGCCTAGACTTTAAGCCGATAAATCCTGATAAGAACGTGAACGATGTTCAAATAGTGATAGCTGTGATCAGACAGTCGAATATTTCCGATCACGAAACTGAATCTTGATCAATTTATTGGGTGTGGTCGAAAAGTGAAATGACCACACCGCAGGATATGTAGAATTTTTGAATAACCATAAATCTGATTTAACCAACTTTAAAATTTAGAAGGTCTGAATGTAGGAAATTCAAAACGCATGTAAGTCAAAATATATAGAGAGCCAATTTACAGAGTTGTCAGAATTTTTGCATTTTTCGATATTTCTGTTTGTTCGATTTGATAGCTACATATGTTTGATAAAAGTTAAAATTCGTAAAACCAAAATGTAGAATCGTCAGAATAAATGTTGAAATAAGTAAAAATATGGAAAGTCGAAATATAGGAATTTTAACGATTCTATACTTCGGATAAAAATAAAAATCTAATTCGTAGGAAACCAAAACTCAGAATCGTCAGCATAATTGTAAAAATTTAGAAAAGTACAGAAATATATTTCTGCTGTCGTGAATTTTGGCTGAAGAGAAAAAATATAGAACTATCAGAATAAATATCAAAATACAGAGAAATATCGAAATTTGATTAGCTGAAGTTTATATTCCGATACTTGAACTTCCGTATTTTCGTTAAATCTCATAGTTTGAAATTCTATGAAAAAGGTTTTCACATCTTTGAAAGTTCAATACCGTCTCTAGCCGTCAGTTGTTTGATCATTCTACTTTTTGCCTTGATTACATTATTTCAGAATTTCCAACGCTTTACTGTCAGGGTTAACGCCCTGGCGTATTGACAGTGTACACACTAATGCTTTTCCACATTCTGTAGTTTACATATAACATTCGGAAGTAAAGAGATTTAGGCAAGTATTTGACGCCCGATACGCGACGCTGTTGAAACTCTATCTCACGGTCTCCTTTTATTTACATACCTGCCTTTCACCTCTCGCAAAACATTGCACACTGCATATACATATTGCAGATTATACACATATTACATTATAGCTAAACACACGCACTCTCAATATTTTGTGTTTAACTGAATTATTTTTCAGCAGTTATTCGTTATACTTGCATAGCGTTCTGATTGCACTGAAATTAGTGAAAAAATGTCTCGTGAAATTTTTTTACACTCCGGGCTGTACAGAATTGTTCTGTTTGTACTCTCAACGGTTTAGTTTGAATCCAGGACAACTGCGTTCATTCACGGGAAAGCGGGGTGAGTTGATGAGCCAAAGCTTTCGTTTTTGTTTGTTGATTCCCTACTCTTACTGTAGAAAAAATTGAAATATTCCTTATCCGGGTGGGTAAAAAATTTAGCTATTTCCGTTATTTGCGAAAATAAGAATGTTCGACAAAACTATACATATTTTCACAAGAACTCACGAGACGGCTAAACCGATTTTGTTCAAAATCTATTCAGGTTTGAAGTAAATGATTCGAAACCATAACGGGCTAACTTTGATCTAGCTTGCTCCAACCATTTTCAAGGTAATTCAACAAAGCGAACTTCATCGGTCCAGTTAACAAAATAAGAATGGTTCGACATTTTTTCATAATCCAAACAATCAGTTGCGACCTTAAAAAATGTCCAACTTACTCAAGACCAACTTTCCGACTGTATTGCGTAGACCGAAAAGAGACCATTTTTCTACCATCTGCAATTATACGTTAACAAAGAGAATTCTCGTATCGATAGACGGAGAGATTCTCCTGAAAGGACTTTCTCGACAATTGCAAATTAGCTAGTTTATCAAGATAGCCAACTTCGTAAGATTGTTACTAGCATGGTAAGCAGACTGACCGATACGAAGTGGATCGCGGAGGCGCCTTGAGCCGACCCTTTTTATAAGCGAGAGGTTGTGGTAGCAGAGACTAGTAAAGTCTCTGGTGGTAGACTGTCACTTATCAACCAGTTGATTCTAGGAAATTTTGTCTTGTCAGTAAAGGTTTGCTTCAGGCTGCGAGCACAGACGTCAGCCAATCAAAATTAAGCAATTTGAATCGCGCGCGCTACAAGCAGGTCCTATCAAGGGTGCGTTCTGATATTAGCTTCCAGTGTTGTCAACAATATTTTATCTCTTTTGCGCTGCCGAGTTTGCGAATAACTCTGCCTTTATCCTAAGGAGTTTTTAGCGATGCTAGTTAATTTCGGAACGTAACCCAAGAAGAACTTTCGATACAGGCATGAATTACCTGATAAGGAAGAAAGAGACTCTGTATGCATAACTAATCCCTGAAGATGGCGACTCTGTAGAGGCTCGTAGAATAATGAAATACGAAATACATGTGTATAGAGTTACTGTTTAACTATACATCTTTGTATCTCTTGCATAAATCAAGGTGAAATCTGTGAAGAACGCGGCGCCTACGTTTCCTCTCCGTCTCATCGTCTCGCAGAGAGGCCGAATGACCAAAATGTGTCGGCTCCGTTGGTCCAACCGCCATGTTTGTCACGTGGTGATGTTTTACAAGTGATTTGTATGCGGGTTATGAATCATTGAAATCGAGAACGGTGGAAGATTGGATTGCACCTTTTTTCTTCGAAATTCACTTTCTCTGATCATTCCAAGGACCACTGGCATAAGATCAACTTCGACAAATGAAGAAGATAATTACTGTTTATGTCCGTGAAAACTAAACTTTTTGTACACTTTGAAAGAAATTAAAGTAATATGTATACGAATAAGTTCAAGTTTAAGCATTCTGAGATATTAATCATCATTTTTTAGTCACTTGTCACAAAAAGAGCGTCTATCATGCGTGTTCGAATATATTTAAATTAGTATGAAATTTTTACAAAGTGTAAAGTTGCGGTTTTTGCAAATTGAAATATCTCTGTAGCAGGGTGATTATTTTTTACGTTCAACGACACTTCTTTTTCGAAATATTATGTGTTTAATTGAAATCTGTCGTGTACTGTGAAAAATTTACAATTTTCAGAAAATAATTGCATCGTAATTATCATACGGTAGACCGATCTGTATTTCCCCTTTTTCAATCAGATAAAGCGATGAACTCATGCTCTTCCTCTTGAACTAGGTGAATGAGCATGTTTTTTACTTCTGAGTTGGCAGACTGGAATTACTGCATCACGCAGTCATTATATGAGGCATTCCACACAAATTTGGTTAGATTTTATCCTGACCGTTTTTAATTTAATTAAAATTTTTTCAGACAATAATAGCACCTCTAAGACCTTAAATTATGTTTCCTTTTATGCAACCGTTTTTGAATTGTGAACGTTGAACCGTTTTTTAAATGGTTCCAACTCTATATGTTCTTAAAAACTGGCATTTTTAGTTTTGATCGATTTAAAATTGATCCTGTATGGTGAAGCTATTTTTCATACTCTCGTTTATAAAATGCTGGATTTACAATTAAATGTGTGAAATTTTTCTTCCAAAATTTTTTTGACTCTGGAACAAAATCTATCTTAAATTCGCAAGGTGAAATTACCATTTGCTTTTTTATTTTTTATTGTATTACCAGAAAATTTTTGTTAGAAATCAATTCCGTCTTTTGTTTAATATAATTTGTCAATATTTTCAAAATCATCTCAAATCATTTGGAAAATTTATTTTTTATGTCAAGACAAAACCCTTTAAAGCGCTGAAAAAGAATGAACAAAAAAAAATACCTAATCACGCGAACTATTTTTAAATAGGTGTAACTACGATAAAAAGTTTTGAATACTTATTGTTCAAAAATTGTTTCAATTAGGGATTTTAAAAAAGCCGTTACACAGAGATCATAAACAGATTTCTCGAATTTTGTAGTCATGTATGTCGGTCGAGTATTCTGAAAGAAACATTGTTGTGATTCGAAGAATTGTCATTCGTTTCAACAATAAAATATTCAGAGCAATAATAATTTGGGTTATCCGGTGAAACCATATTTCATTTCAATGAAAGAAACGTTACTTCCGCGATATTTACAGGTAAATCCACAAAACTTTTTTTCGTTTTGTGCGCGTTGCCTAAAATAGTTTCAACGACATTAACGAACGTTGATACGAAAACCTGGTCGAGCCTCATATTATAGATGGTACAAATTTCCGAATCAGGTTTTTAATTTTTTCTTTTACTTTTTATTTTGTCTCTGCACGCATCAAACTATCCATCCGTCTTAAATCACACCTATATTCGTAGATATTTCAGAGTGCCGGATGGAGTGGCACTAGTCACTTCTTTACCGTTAATTATTCATTCGTGAGACTTCTTTCCTGGGTACGCGCAACCATTCCTTTCTTGGTCACCGTGCATCCGCGTCACGCGACCTTCACCTCGCACACCTCGACGATCGAACAATAAAACCCTCATCCCGCGACACAGATATTTGCAAATTTTTATTCAACTATATTATCTTTGCATCAAAATCACAATTCCAATGGTCATTCGACATTGGGTATAAAGTGAGTATTGCCTCCTAATTATAATACACATCTAACTCAATTGATTAGTCGTTAGTGTGTCTGATCGGTGAATAGCTGAACAGTAATTACCATAGAAACGATTCGACGTATCTTGAAGAGAAAAAAATTGGTGGCAAAAAAATAAATTTTTTTTACACCAAGAGATTATAGACGTACACGTTTGATTTGCTGCAAGCTATAATATAGTGATGCTAATAAGCTACATAAAATATCTTGTAAACATTCTTGTAGATATAAACAAATATGTGTAAATGAAGAAATGAATTCCCTAGGAATCCGTCGGAATATATTATTGTATTGATATTGATTGAAAATACGAAAAATACACACATAAATATATATAATAAATTTAATGAATTCATTCATAATTGTCATACCTCAATTAATACGTATTAGGAGATTTCACTTTTTCTCTGAAGCCGTGCGTCGGCGTAAAACGCGTGTTCATATATGGGGCATTCTATGAACAAAAAAAAAAAAAAAAAAAAAACAAAACCTGGCGTAACCAACGGTGTGGAATAACTTCTCCCAGTTACGAAAACGGTTGCACAATCGCATGGAGAACGATCAGGAATTGCAAAAATTTGTTGCTATATTTAGGTATATGAATACCGTGGTTATACCCGATTCAAAATAAAGTTATTATGAAAATTTCTCAACTGTTCCAACTGTATACGAAAATTTCTCAACTATTCAAAATGCCTGTTACTTGCAGAAATAATCGATTCTTATATGTATACATTAGCATGAAATGCCCTACATAAAAGTACTGCGTAGAAATAATAACGTGTAAAAAGACTATAACATTGTATTGCGCAGAAAATTGTTGCAGAAGCAGTGTGTACTCGTTTTTTTTTTTTTTTTTTTTTTTTTTTTTTATTATTTTATTTTATTTTCCCAACGCCTTACGTTTTATACTTCCCCTGAAATGGCTATATAATGTAACGTGAAATCTCGGAAGTTACTAAACGCAAATATACATACGACGGAAACCATGTCAGGCACTTGGACGCCTTTCATAATTTCCGTTTTAAGTGCAAATAAAACCGCAACCCAAGACGGGTTTTTCTTTCACGTGAAATGCGTACAGCCGTCGGGTATTTCTCATTCTTTATTGCTGTATTATTCGTATTATACTTCATTTGTATTATCCATAGATTCTCAAATTTCCAAATCTTAAGCCACACTGTTCAAAATGATCGATGATGATGAAATCAGGTTGGAAATTTACAAATTCGTTACAGTGACGTAAATTATTAATTGTAAAATCCGCAGTCACGCCTCTACAATCTTCTCCATTTTTTCCTCCCTTCTTTCTCTACGTACCGGGAGGTTTTTTTGAAAAGACCCATTCGTAGCGTACGTGATTTAACTTGCTCAATTTTGATTGACTGACATCTGTGCTCGCAGTCTGAAGTAAACTTCGACAGTAAGGAATTCCCTAGAATCGACCGGTTGACAGTTAACCATAACCTCTCATCTATTAAGAGTGCGTTCCGATATTAGCTCCAAATGCTGTCAACAATCTTTTATCTTTTGGGCGCTTCCGAGTTCGCAACTAACTCGGCCTCTATCCTAGGGATTTTTTAGCGCTGTTAGCTAATTTCGGAACGCACTTAAGCAAGGTTGGCCACTTTGCCTACCATGCTAGTAACATTTTTACGAAGTTGGCTACGCATATAAACTAGATGGCAGGGAGATTCTTTCCAGAGAACCTCTCGGTATATAAAACTCACAGTCTCTCTGTCCGTCTGTATGTTCGTTTATAACTTCAGAAAGACAGAACCAATTTTGGTTACTTTCTTTTTTTGTGAATAGCTACGATATCTGGGAGTCGATTATGTAATTTCACTTTTCTGATTGGTTGACTAAACTTTGCAAAGCAATCAAAATACTTGTATAGTGAGAAATGTGAAGAATGAAATTACATAATATCATCCCGGGTCAGGTTCTAGGTTATATTTCATTACAACCAAAACAGTTTAGGAGATATTACGATATTTGTAGGCCAAGTCGGAACGGGATCACACATTTATGCGAACGGTGACTAAACTCTTACAGATAGAGGAAAGTTATGCCCGAGAGTTTTCAAGGTATCGATGAGCTCTACAAAAAAAAAAAAAAAGTCCGCGAGAGCATATACGGCTATGCCAAATAGTTTTGCGACAAGAAGCATTTGATAATGTTCATGGCCAGAGCCGTAAGAAGCTGCTAGTCTCTTCATATTGTACAGCAACGTTCGTTAATGCCTTGGGCTTCCGTCTAACTTGTTCTCAGTCCGAAACAAAATGCGAGCTCGATTCTATGTGAATTATGTGACAATGACTGGCGATGCAGCCAACGTGAGAGATTGGGAGTCATTGTCACATAATTCGTATAGAATCGAACTCACATTTTGTTTTAGACAGAAAACAAATTAGCCGGAAGCCCAAGGCATTAATGAACATTACAGTACCTACGTGCCAACACTCTTTTGACGAAATAATAGGGGCATCACGTCATTTAGGACCCGGTATGTGTACGCAGCTGCAAATCTCGTTGACTAGTAAACAGATAATCGAAGAAAGCGAAAAAAAATATGTAAATGGATAAAAGTGGCCGTCGCCATTTTAGCTCTTCGCGGTCCCTAAGCTCAAAGCCGTACATCTGGCGTTGTTCTTCACGGACGAGGCAGATCAGGTATAACTGTAAACTGCAAGGTGAGGAGGACATAGGTATATAAGTCGCATTCCACGCCAAATCAACCAGTTTTAACCCTCATCGTTTTTGATTTCATTGAAGTTTTTTTTCGGTAATAATAGCATCTCTGAAACGCTCAATATATTTTTTATTACTGTTTCTTTTACAGCAGTCACTTCCAAGTTACATATATACTAATCTTCTCAAATTTCACCGTGTTTAAAGACCTCGAAAAATTATCAAAAATTTCACTTTTCTCTGATCTTTCTCAATTAACCCGATGATGGTAAGATTGTTTTTCTTTCTTTTTTTAAGCATTGTAAGTAATGGAATTTCCTAAGAATCTACCTTTAGCGTATTACGAATTTTGAAAAAACTTTCTAAACATTTTCTCACTCATATTTCATGGAAAACACGATAAAATTCCGTGGAAGGTGAAATAATTTTTTCACTTTTCTTGTCACAATTACAAAAAATTTTATATAAAAATAAAAAAATTACCATCTTAGTGAAAAAAGGTTACCAAATTCCTAACAATTATATTCTCTATGTTTAAATTATTGTACAGTCAATTTGCTGATAGATTCAGTTGGTATTTTTTTTCTATAACACTGACGTAATTCTCAACGATTAGAATCTAGTTTAAAGTATACCTCTTCAAAATTTTGAAAAAATTTCAAAAAATCAACTTCACTGTTTGAATATTTAAAATTTTATGGAACTTTTTTGTTCCCATTTCAAAGACGATAGTTGCTCATCAAGATCGAAACCAATCTCAGTCCAAAATTCAAAAGTCGATAAGAATTGAACTTCAAAGTTTGTGACCTCAAAGTGTTTGGGATGAAAAAAGAATAATTTCAAATAAATTCAAGTTTTTGAAAATGCTAAGATTTACTTGACAACGGTTCAACAATATCAAAAATAGTGATGATAAGAATTAGTTTATTTGGCACGGAATACACCATAGGTATACCGGCATATACAGTTTGATAGAGAAGCGTAAGTTTGGTTCGCATTATTTACCAAGTACATCACGGTTGACTGATTCGCATGATTCGAGCGGGCACAGCTATGTAACACGTGCACACATTGCATGTATATCCTCGCGTTCTGGTTGAGCGTCCCAATTCCTATAACTGCATGCGTTGCGATTCAATGCATTAACCTTCCAACTGGTGCGCCGTTTTCAGTACACGCTGCGGAATCGCTATTAAGTAGCTTACTATTTTATGTATAATATATTCAATGCAAGTCGTAAACTAATATCGTGATCATTAAAATTATACAGCAAGTGTTTGTAAAAAGGCCCTAGCATATCTAGGTTTTTTCCATCTTATAGCGTCTTCAACTGGCTGCACTGAGTACATGTTCCCTAGGATTTCGCCGTGGCTGTTGGTTGAAAACTGGGGAAATCGCACTCAGTGCAGCCAATCGAAAACGCTATTATGAGTCACTGTAGATGCTGAAGAAAACGTTCAAGACGTATCACGTGTACGATTCGGTAAAAAAAAAAAAAAAAACTGGACAACGGAAAAATTAAGAAACAGATTTGAAATCAATAACTGATAAGAATTCATTTTTCATATCTCCTTTGTATCTAAACATGATTTTTTGTTACTTTAACTGGAGCGAAATAACTAATTATTTTCCAAATTATTTGCGAATATCTCGATACGGGCCCGAGACATCAAAGTTGATACACGTAACGGAATAAAAGTCACGAAACGAATTTGTAGCTCTCATCGAGACTTTCGAAAAATGTATTCTCGCAATTATGACACCTCAATTTAGAGCATTTCACGTAACACCATGTCGTCACATTATTTGGGCCTTATATTAATCTATCGATTGAAGTCACTGAAAAACATAGAGATTCGTCGCAGCATTAAATTACCAAAAATTCCACAAGTCAACATTTGCCACGCCACTATTTACATCGTTCGATACCGTATAGAATGTGACGATTTATTAAATTCTCATTGGTCAAACCGGAGAACATTTAATCGATAATTTTATCTTATCCATCTTTACTCAGAAAGATACGATATAGATATAATATTAAACAATTTGTAGTATGAAGCAAGAACTATCAAGGCAGTTGAATGTTACACGTTAGTTCTGAACAGTTTTCATCCTGAAATATATTATTATTGGGCATTTTCAAAAAAAAAACCGGGAATAAATGCACAGAGTTAGTAATCACGTTAAAAAAGCTCAAATCTCTAAATCAATTAACGAGTCATGCTATACCAAAAATGTGTGCCTGAATTAGCGTGTTTTCTTTTTATTTGTTTTTTTTTCAAATTTATTTATTGAGATTCTTGTTAATAGATTCGAAGGAATTTAAACTTTCAAGAAATTAGATAAATGTAAATTGTAAGAAAAAGTTAAATTACAATTGATTTAAGATAATTGGGTAACCAACGTAGAGAAAAATATGAGAACGGATATCATAGACACAATTTATTGTACGAGGTATGTTACGTGTAATATCAGTTTCCGAATGCATAATTTAATTTTAAATAGGAGCGGATATTGCGGAATGTCTGAGCATGAAATCATCCGTCGCGCACCAACGATCTATATGTATAATACATTTATTATACATGCGAAAATAGAGGGTGATTCAAATTTAACTGCAGTCAAGGAATTGAGAAATTTGATATACGTGAATTTCGGTTTTACATTATAGAAAGATTACTGAAAGTAAAAATTTTCGAGGAAATTTCGACGAGAAAATGATAACAATAATTGTTATATTTTTCATTGTAAAATTTGTTTGGCAGATCGTTACTTTCTACGAAATGATTGAATCAGCTTACGTTGGCTAATAACTGCAGTCGCTCCTTTCTAAAAATGAAATTCATTTTCGAAAGTCGATGTGAAACAGTAATCACATTGCTTGTGCATACCCGTGTTGCAATCTTATTGTTGGTCAGTTTGTTTCAGAAGAAATTTTAGGAATCATATATTACATGCAGCGAACGATTCGAAGTGGATAAAAACAAAAAAAAAAAATGATAACACGGACAAGATAATATTTCAAGGCGACAAACAAGATACAATTACTTGCAAAATTGCCGATAATGTTCGGCAAACAAGTCTCCTATCACTTCGGAAAATCAGGCTCAAATTATCGCGAGACCTTTTAAATTTGTTGTCGATAATATGACGGCAGCAGGTGTATTTTTTAATGTGCCTGAGATCGAAATAAAAACGAAAAACTGGTTTTTGTGTTTTAAACGTGATGAATTAATTTCGGTGGTTCGTTTTTTGTTTTCTTTTTTTTTTTTTTCAAATTGTTTGCGAAACTTTTTGCGTCTGTAATACAGACGTAAATGATGTGAACAAATGTAATATATTAATATGTTCGGATAAAACTGAAAGAGAGAGAAGGAGAGAAAACAGCGATATAGGTGTAATGTTTTCGTACCTTCGTGTGAAGAAACGCCAGAGATTTGTTGACATTTTCGATTTTGTGAACCCGCATCCGGCCGTTGTTTGGTTTAGCTAGTCTCTCCCCTGAAATTATTTCAAGCAGCTTCAAAAGCTTCTTTCCGTCCGCCAGATCGGTGAATAAATCCTCGACTTCCATCCGCGCCTGCAGCGGAAACACCTTCGTAAATTCACACTCGTCTATTACACACTTGGGCTTGTAAACATGAGATTCGCAAAATCATTTTCCTGCTAATACTGATAGAAAAAGACGATATTTACATAAAACTAACAATCGCGGTTGTACTTTACTGTTTTATTTTTTCTCTCTTTCTTGTATTTCTCACATTTATAAATAAAAATTTATCTCATCACGATGATCCCGTTTTATTTACTCGTGGTGATAAAAATATCCCGAAACTGAGATTACAATTTCAAAGAAATCGTACATAAATCCTTTTTTCCAACAGGCAGAATGACATTGAATTTTCTAAAATGAAGCACAAGGAACCCGAGAACGACACACCCCCGTCAGAAAATAATAAATACTCGCCTTGAGCAAAAAGGAGTTGATCCATTTTGTGAAAGTTTTTTTCTGAATGTGAAGTCTTTCTTCTTGCAGGGCCTTGATACGGCCCTGCTCAAATTTTAAAACATCCTCTCTCTGAGTCATTCTTCTCTGAATATTTGGACCACCCCTGTATCTGTCGACCCTCTGTGGGAGATGCCGCGATGGGAAGTCGTAATCGTAGCTCTGTTTATTTGGTACGACGCGGCGCCCCGCGCTGGTCTCATACTGCGCACCTGAAATCACATCGGAAACATACAATAATTCTTCTTTTTATCTCCGAATCCAGCCGCCCATCACCGCAACACGAGAATCACTCTGGGGTTAGGCCATATTTCATATTCTTTCGTCGTTCGATCATTTTTACCACGCTTTCAAAAGAATTTTTCAGGAGCACAAAGCGTACATAATACAATTCGGAAAATCCTCGGAACCAAACAATTAGGATACAGAGCGTCTAGAATCGGTAACTGAACCAAGTTCTGATGAATTTTAGAACAAAACTATTATTGAAATTCAAGTTTGCGCGGGTCGGTAGGAATGGTGGAAAAGGACAGGAATGATAGAATAGGATAGGAATACGGAACTGGAACGAAACGATGGAACGAGGTAGGAACGTGAAACAGGCGAGAAACGATGGAATGGATTAGGAATACGGAACTGGATGGAAACGATGGAACGGGGCAGGAATGGTGGAATAGGAGAGGAACGATGGAATAGGGTAGGAATAAGTTAAGAATGTGGAACAGGAGGGGAACGATGAAACAGATTGATAGAGAGTGAATAGTAAAGGGGCATTTTTGACGAAATTCAACTCGTTTAGTCTGAATTGCACTCATTCAGTCTCTGCCACGTAACTCGGTGGTTTAACATTGTTTTTACTGTTTTACTGTACGCCTAATGTTTTCTTTTTCATTTTTGTTCTTTATTTCTATTTAAATTTTTCCTAATGACCATAGATATTCGAAGATGCAAATCAAAAGCATTAAAATTTCTCCCACTTTCTATATAATGCATATTCTTATACACGAAAATGAATTACGCAGTCACCAATTTTATGTACATATGATGCGTGTGTGTACATTGAAGTTTTATGTCTGTACACAAGGTGACAGAGGTGACTCAGGCGAGCGGTATTTCCGATAAAGAAACGCTTATCATCATTTACGTGATTTCAGAAAATATCTATAATTTATCGTAGAATTCCGAGAAGCCAGAATTTCGAACAGAACAATTATTCTCACTCAGCTGCAACAGCGGCTGACTAAGAGGAAATACCGTTCCTTTTCGTCTCTCGTCACGTTCGTCGTAGATTAAATTATTCGATAACGCACATACAATTGGAGGAAGTAATTACAAATTCAACTAACTTTTTTTGTAAATCTATTCTCTTATTCTTAGTTCAAAACTACCGAAGAAATTGAAAAATTCTCTAACGATGTTGCCAAGTTGATTATTCTTTTCACCCAAATTGGCATGCAATATAATATAAGTGCCTGTTTTTTTCTCGCGTAGATGCGATAATTGAATTATGTAACTTGTGATAATTGAAACTAATTATCGTCGAAGCTGTACGATCTAATTTCACTGCATCGCTAACGCGATTTGTTCTTCATACAATCATGAAGAAAAAATTCATTTAGGTTAAGAATACAAAAAACTGAATGTGAAATTACAGATATTTTTAGTACAAATTGCATCACTTTGAATGCTTCAAATTCACGGTCATTTTGTAAATCCGTGACGCAATTATTAGCTTCTAGCAGGTTTCACCACAGTATATCATGTATACATGCTCTTCAAGCTTGCGGGAATGTCATGCGACAAATTTATCTGTCGGCTCATTGTTACAGCAAATGTTTGTACACGGTATGTACATAATAACTACATACAGACATACGTATAATACATACGAGTATACGTGTATAGATAAGGAGTAGAAACAGCGCTGCAGAAGGTGGAATGATTGCACGGAATTTTGCAATAATGTGTACTGACTTGTACAGTAATATTAATTAATTCCTCAACCTTCCGACTAACTTGTTTTCGGTCCAAAACAAAAGGCGAGTTCCGTTCTATACGAATTTGTTTTCGGTCCGAAACAAAATGCGAGCTCGAGTCTATATGAATTTTGATTTCCGGCTAACTTGTTTTCGGTCCAAAACAAAAGGCGAGTTCCGTTCTATACGAATTTGTTTTCGGTCCGAAACAAAATGCGAGCTCGAGTCTATATGAATTTTGATTTCCGGCTAACTTGTTTTCGGTCCAAAACACAAAATGCGAGTTTTATTCTATAGGAATTTGGTTTCGGCTAATTTGTTTTCGATCCGAAACAAAATGCGAGCTCGATTCTATACGAATTTTGCATTCCGGCTAACTTGTTTTCGGTCCGAAGCAAAATGAGAGTTCCATTCTATCCGAATTTTGCTTGCTTTTTGGCTAACTTGTTTTCGGTGCAAAAAAAAAAAAAATGCATGCTCGATTCTTCAAAAATTATGTAACAATGACTTCCAATCCTTCACGTCCGCTGCATCGTCAGTCATTGTCACACAATTCGTATAGAATCGAACTCGCATTTTGTTTTGAACCGAAAAGAAGTTAGCCGAAAGGTGACGAAATTATTAAATATAACTGTACAACAGTTGTGTACGTGCTTTCGCTTGCTGTTTCTTGTTGATGCAAGCTATTTTCAAATTACGGATAAATAATTATGAGAATAAGTTTGACGTACAACGAGGTCTCCGAAAAACTGTGTCATGGCAAACTATTATACACGGCAATTTACCTTAAAAGAGAAATTCGATCAGTTTCGCTTGTTAGATGGAACTGAATTCGATCCAGGCAAATTGAGCATGAAAAAAATCGCCTGAAGATGTTAAAGGTTTACAAGAATCGGAAATTTGAGTTAAAATAAAATGAACATCACGCAATAAATAAACCGAAGAACCTTAAAATCAAATGAAAAACATGTATGGATGGGGTGAATACTTGAACAAAGAAACGTCTCTTACACCCAACTAAATAAATATATATATATATATTTGATGATCGAATAAGTTTCAGTGAATAAAGTCATAATGAAAGACTTTAGGGGCCTGGCGGGGATTTCTCGATGCCGATAAAATATCTATTGATTTTGACAGGTATTTTGCGCTGAAGTATAACGATTACAAGTATTCGAAGAAACACAAATCCAAGAAAAATGATTCAACCGATTCTCTTAGGAAGTTTCTACAAGTCATCGCTGATAATATCTAATTTCTCATCGTCCAAAAGACGAGTTATAAGATAGTCGGAAATTTTATGGTAAACAATCCAAATAAGGTGCATTAATACTACACCCTAATTCTCTTTCTCTCTCTCTCTCTCTCTCTCTCTCTCTCATTTTCTCTCGAAAAAGTAAAAACATGGCTAATAACAAGCGATGTAAATCAACAACAAAACTTTGCAGACAAACAAATTCTGACAAGATTCATCGGTAATTGTGAGGATTGTAATTTTAGAACATTTTAACCAGTCGTCATTTTGTATAATAAAATGTTTTGAAAGTTTTTAAGCTTATCTTTTCCCAATATTGTTTTATTTCAGTGTCTAATTTCATGCAAGTATAGTTTTTCTTTTTTTTGTTTTTCTCGAAATTAATACTTCGATGCACCAACATTTTACCCCATTCTTGATATATTTATGACAAAATTTTACATGACATTTATAACACAAATATTTGACACAACAAGTGGCATAAGAATATAAGAATTCAACGACCTACAACAACAATCCAGGCATTGCCTGTCATCCGAACGATGTAATGCGAATGAAGAACATCGTTAGGCTAATAAGAGGAACAATAAAACGGAAGTTTCTGTTGTTGTTAGGTTGCTTGGAATTAAACACACTGTAAAGTATTACATGCCATAAAGGCAGCAAGAAAAAACTAGAAAATATAATAATGTTAGTATTATTACGAGTTACTCTTACGTTGAGTATTTATAAAATTATATTCGTAAACTACGAGGATCCCTCTAAATGTTATGTAAATATAGAAAACATCATAATTATAAACAAAACTAACGCGTCGGTCTCTCATTTCAAAGAAAACTTATACTTCAACATTGTCGAGAAGTTCATTGAAACATTTATTATTATTTTTTCCTTTTCTTTTTCTTTCTCTCGTGTTGCAATCGTCAAATATTTAAATTCAACCGTAATCTGTTTCAGTGACTTTGTTTCTGACAAGGCTGTGACTGTCACACATCTAAAATTAATCCCTAAATTTGACCGTTCCTAAAAATTCGAATTTCACGTGCAGGGATTCAATCTACCGAATTAATTTCAAGGTATTATTATGGAATTTTTAACCGCCACCGTATATAACGCATGTAATTTATTCAAATCTATCACACATATGTAAATATATATATATATATACATATATGTTGCCAGTTTTGCGTCGATTAGATAATGGGGGGGAAAAATTCCGCCAGTCCTCCAGTCAAACTTTCTCATACATGTATATAACAAGCTTCGCTGGCATTCGGTTCTCGCATAAAATTCGAGAATGAAAGTAAAAAAATACGGTGAAAAATTAAATAAAAAAACAATCAGAAATTTCAACTACCGACCGATCGATAGATCCTCTTCCAAATTTTGATTACAAATCAACAACGACGTCGAACTGATATAATTATATTGATTACGCGATTAACGTACAACGTATATTTCTGTAGATCTTACCGTAAGGGCCATTATCAGTGAATCTGTACGCCATTATATTTCCAAAAGTTTCAATTGCTGGTTCGATTGATTTTCTTCTTTGAACTCTGCTACTGTTTATTCGTTGTAAAACAAATACCCAACGAAATAGGCATTTTTTATCATCTTCAATTTCGTTATTATTTCTAAATCATCGATGCATCTTCTCTCCCTTCGTATCTTCCACCATAAATAATACACAAGTACTTGTCACGTACGAAAAAAATTCAAATCTCTCGGTGACACGTCACGCACCTGCAGCGTGAGGGAACATATTTCACAAAAATTTTCGTCATCTAAATACACTTTCCGCACACGAGCCGACGTATTGAAATTATTTTTCCTCGGCACGTGTTTTACGATTCTGTTCCGCCAACGATCGTTAATTAAAAATTTTTTACACACGGACCCAGACAGGTATTGGAACGGGATTAGATGTGCTCGATTTTAACACTCGCAACGGACGGCGGCACTCACCGAACTGATTCGACGTATTCTGCAATACATATGCGTATCAGCAAAGCTACGGATGGCGCATACGTGTATCCGACTACCAACCATATGTGTTACAGGAGCGATATACGAACCCATATATCTATAGAAATTGATGCTTGTGTGACGTACAATTATGCGGGGAACTCTCTTATCGATAAAAGTGCGATAGGTGTATAAAACATAAGCCTTGGATCGTCAGCATCGCGATGAGTCAGGAATCAAAAATTAGTCCGAGTTCCCTCCTCCCTTGATTCAATTTTCATCAATGATTAAATATTCAACGCGTTTAAAAAAAAAAAAAATACCACATTCTTGCGCAAAAGATAGACTAATTTAGGTATCTTAGATGAATACGTGTATTGTTGTTACAAAATTTTTGTTTTTAGATACCTTTCGAACCAATATATGTGTAAAATGTATGACATTGATTGAACAGAAGATATAAAAAAGGTTGTAAGTCCTATTGTTATCGAATTGTTTTTTCTTGTTTTTTTTTTTTTTTTTTTAGAGAATATTGGCCTTGGCAAATACGGACTTGTTTTTAAAGAAATTTTGTTTCACGTCAAATAAATGGCGCTTGTAAAACCTTTTGTTAATTCTTCTCTTCGATTAATAAAAATTTGATAACAATTTGCACTTGACGTTATGTATGAATTTGTATAAGAGTTACTCGAACTTTGTGTAAGATTTCGTCAAACGTACAATTTCACATTGACAAACGAGTATACATTTAGGTATAACAAATTCTGTCTTAATCGTAATTTAAGGATAAGTCGATTAATACGATGATTAGATTAACGATATGTTGGAATTCCGAAGTTTTAATCTATGCACTTCAACCTCTAATTATTTACCTTTTTTTTTTATATAATTAACGAAAACATATACATACCATCAGTAAACTCTCATTAAGTTCGATTTAATTTTTAATGAATAATCTACCGTAATAGAAAGTAAATTTTACTGCGAATGTACGGTAATTTATTCGGCCAAGAATTAGTTAACTTCTTGCAAACTGAAAAACAAAAAAAAAAAAAAACAACATTTATTCGAAGAAAATACGGTGTTTTTTTTTATTAAATTCGTTGCATTATCCAAAATATCACTCACCGCTGATCGTTTTCTTAATCTTTTACTAAAATCGTTTATGTATGACATCATTTTTCACGGTACAATTATACTGATTCATTGATAATCACATAAGTCATCTCTTTGGTAGACCGGTATTGTATACCTATAAGTATTACATTTGCAATGATTATCACGTTAGAAATATTAATAATAATAATAATAATAATAATGATATAACACGTCTCTACAATAAGTGTTTAATTAATTACGAATCATTCGAGCCGTGAGTATATTTTTACTGTTTACCGATTAACTGACAACTGTCTGTGTAAAATAAACTTCAAGAATTTCGAATTCGAGTATAAAAGGATATCATTGTACCATTTTTAAACCGGAAATCAAACCGCCCCTGAACTTTTACCAGTATAAATAGGTAGACGATGTAAAATTAAAAAATGGTTAGATAAAATATTTGACACCGTATTTCCAACGGCGTTACATATACATACATCAGACATATATATATGTATGTATATGTGTGTGTGTGTGTTTATACACATCGAACCGAACGATTAGATAACGAATGATAGTGCGTTAACGGTCAACTACACGAAAAAAAGATAATACAACGTGTTAGGTAAAACCCAGAGTTTTTAGCTATGTAATACATAATTGAAGCAGCCGAAAAACTTGCACCTGCTTCAAGTACGCTTTTAGGTACATACATATTATTATACCTGGACTTCATGCGTGTAGAAAATATAATCGTGTATAAGGCGTTCTAAAATACGTTTTGCAAAAACGTTGAATCCACTGTATGTGAAATGTGAATTTTATTCAGAAGAATATTATACCGCGATTCTATGAAAAAAAAAAAAAAAGAAAAAAAAAAAAGAAAAACAAGCGGTGAAAAATGAATTTCAACAGAATTATTACGCGTTTTCGAAAAATTTTAGAAACATTTGAAAATTGATGTGTTTTTTTAAACAAATCGTCGGCAAAGCGCAATATTGAAGAAGAAAAAAATTGTGGAATAAAAACGATTTCATCTTAAAAGCTATGGTCTAAAAAAAAAAATACAAGTTTTGACGATGTTACAAAGGCTGTGAAATTGTGGCGCGCTTTGAACATTCGTAATTGAAAATTGTTTCGGCAATCGAATTACATTTTTTTTTAAATTAGGTACAATATGAGAGACGTCACTCATCGCCTGGAAAAAATGCGACCAAAGTAAAAATAGCGAGATCAAAATCTGTTCGAGTAATCGGCATGTAATGCCCCATATATTTAAAACGTATTTAAACGGCTGAGGAGAAAAAGAAAAAAAAAATAGGGAAGAGACTAGCAAAAAATAATAAGATGAGATGAGGAAAAAAAACCAGAGAAAAGAAAGTTTACCGTTTTCGATTCGAGTATAATTAAATAACGTGTGCTGTTTTTTTTTCTTTTTTTTTTCTTTTTTTGCTTTTTTCTCTCATTGTCTCGTTGCTTTTTGCAAATTTCGCCACGCGCGCTGCTCCGTGTCTTAAACCGTACGTTAGGCTGCAAAATCTATGTAATATATACATATATTTATATATATGTAAGTAAACGCGTAATGAGTATATAATGTAATACATAGCTGTATTTACATACATTTTGTGCAAATATCTACCTGCACATTCATACGTAGTCTGCCTCGAACGACGCAGAATAGCGCAGAGATTGAATTTCCATTGTTGTTTGCAGCCCGGAAGTAAGCGGGATACATAACATATATATATATATATGTAAACTCATATGTATATATATATATATATATAAAATGTACATGTGTATATGTATGGATGTATAACGGAAATACGGTATGCTGCAGCGTCGAGAGTGCGATAATATATATATATATATATATATATATTGTACGTATAGGTATGAATGTTGTATTACACATAGTATATATGGGGAATTCCATGAGAACTCCACCGACGCCAGACCCTTATCATTTCCGATTTCGTTTAAAAATATTTTCTGCAATTGTCCGATCTCTGAAACGTTAGTCTGAATTTTTTCAGATTTTCCATCCGACTGATCAATTATTTTAGAAATATTCGAAGCGATTTTGAAGAGCACCTTTTTTTTTAAGTTCTAAAGAAATTCTAAGAAACTGTATTTTTTGTTTGAAACATTTCAAGACCGGGACCATGCTGGGCCATTTTTTTTGCCATTTCTTTTTTTGGCTAGCTGAAACATTGTTCGAACCGTTTGAAACTTCCTGAAAGATTTTCGAAACCTTTATTTTTTACTCGTCAGAACATTTCTAGACTGGTTCCGATACGCAGATATTTTTGTTTATTTTTTATTTTTTCGCACGTTCGACTTTTATTTTTTTTTTTTTATCAATTTCATAATGAGACCGGTTTGGAAAGGTTCTAAGTGAAAATTAGAAGTTTTTCGGGAATTTTCAAACCGTTTAAACAATGCTTTGGTGGATCAAAAAAATTAGAAGTCTTGCAAAAAGTAGAAAAAAAAAATCAGCTCATCTCGACTCAGCTCATCGGTTTCGAAACATTTGAGAAAGAAAATACAGTTTTTGAGAATTCATTGAGAATTCTATTGAGAAACGGTCCTTTTCAAAATCACTCTCAATATTTATAAATAATTAACCAGTCGAATAAAAAATCTGACAAATTCAGATTACTGTTTCAGAGTTTGGAAAATGGCGGAAAATTTTTGTAAACAAAATCAAAAATATTGAATAAGGACAAAAAAAAAGTATATTATAGGTATTAATACGTCACGATGCAGGAATAGCAAAAAGCGCGAGTAATTGATTGATATAATAAATTGAAAATAAAAAATTGTCAAAGCTAGGAAAATTACGGACAAAAATTGAAATTACTCAAATCATAATACGACTTGCCAGGCTTTTACCGCAATGTAGCAATTATTTCTACTTCGTTTTTTACCCTTTTTTTTTTCTTCTCCAACTTTTTATCGGCATACAAATTTACGATCTGACTTATGAGGATGGATCGTGTATTTTTTAAACGCAATTTGTCCATCGGCTATAAATGACTAGGAAGGAGTTGAATTTTTGAAAATATGATTATACTGTGTGTCGTTTTGTTTTTTTTTTCCCCATATGTTTCTTATTAGCAGGAAATTTAAAAGTCTTAAAAATTTTTTTAAGCAAAGTCCGTCTTTTCTTCAATATATATTTGTGTATATATCATGTATACCTATAACCTATTAAACGTTTAATGACGTGTTACAAGTGTTATTATACCTATAGAGGTTAAAACGTTCTAATGATCATACGATATGAAAACGCGCACGAAATTTGTTCAAACAACGTTCGCACTGTTATTAGTGTGATGACATTTCTATATTAAGCGAAACGTGTTGCGATGACATCCACGTACTTACGTTATATTACTCGCCAGTTATACATATGTATGAGGCGTTCCATGCCAATTTAACTGACCTTAAACTTTGGTATCTTCTATCCGAATTCAGTTTTTGTGTATGTAATAATTATCCATAAGTTACGCTATTCTTTTATTGACAACTGTTCGTACTTGTTGACGATATTTTTTAACATTGGAAAATCGCCCAGTCTGGATATTTTGAAAAAGAATCTTGAAAAATTCACTCTCTTACTTGTGACGATAAATTTTAATAAATTGTAATTGAGGGTAAGATTTTTTAAATACAAACGTATTTTTAATAATAAAAAATTCCACAATAACAGCAAAAATTAAATTTTTATACAGCGGTCATTCGCGTGAAACTGACCTGACCAAAATCGTTCAATGCATAAAATATTGTATATTGTATAATGTACAATTGATGCAGTTTTATGTTAGTTTCGAAGTTACAATAATCCGAAAAATTTAGAGGCCCCTGAAATATCGTAATAAAAAAATATTAAAGAATTTTTATTCCATCAAAGGCAAGAGCATTGAAAATTATTGGTTTAGAAAAATCAATGTTCCATACGGAAGATACAAAAAAAATTTTTTTAAATCAGAAACTTATTCGTTTTAGAACCACTATTATTGCCTGAAGATGTTTAATGAAAATAAAAATGGCGAGATCAAAGTGTGATCGAATTCGGACGGAATGCACTATATTTCCCGTGAACGTTTATAAACCTCTGAAACGAAGACCTGCAGCTCATTGCACATCACAGTTTACACATCGTGCGTGCATCGCAGCAGCGAGACGACGAGTGAAACCTTCGAGGGTGAAACCTTGGTAAAATTTCCATCGCCTTCCGCCCTTCCTTTACTTTTTTTCATTTCCTTCCTGTAAACAGCACCGGAACACGCATTCATTCATCCCGAATATCCCGCAGGACCACGTTCACGTGCGTCCCACGTTTACTTTCGCGGAAACACGTGGCCAATGCAGGGAAACCTTATACTTCATATATTTGTGAGTCGGACGTAAACCGTGCCTGCAACGCCGGATGTGTGAAAGGAAATGAGACAGAACACCGCCTGGTCTCTACGAACTAAGAAGCTTGAAAAACTGAAGTTCCTCTTGAATTTCCAAACCACGCAGACTAGACTACAGGAGTCCCATCTCTGTTGGAAAGCTTACGAAAAATTCGTCTTAAAAAATTCGTCGTTAAGTAGTTTTAGAGTTTTTCCAAAACAACGCTGTCGTCTTAAGGTTCCGAAGTGAAGTTGGTAAAAATTGACTATATATAGATCGCATTCCACGTTAAATTAGCAGCCCATGTACCTCACCCACCTCAGGTTCTGATGATTTTCAGTACTATGTTCTTACGGACCCAAAAGATCGGTAATTGATCTAAATAGATCAAAGAAACGCATTATTTTCATGATTCCATGATCTATTTAAATGGGGGAATAGAAAAGAAAACAGTAATAAAAGTTCAATTCCGACATGGCAAAACAAAAAACTTACGAAAAAATAGTAAGTATTGAGATCCCATTATCGTGCGGGTGCTTATTTTTTTAGATTTTTAAAAATGGCGTTTACCAAATATTTCTCAATATCTTTCAAATTTAACCGGTGGCTAAAAAAATCTGTAAAAAATTCAGAGACCTTTTTGGGTCGGTATAAACATCATACTAAAAAATTATTAAAATCGAAGAGGGTGATGTACGTGGGTAGCTAATTTGACATGGAATGCCCCGTTATTAACTGAAATTGTCTACTCTCCCCACCACTCGTTGCATCATCTTAGCGATATCAGCGCCGCTCAGCGTCAGCCAAAGCGAGCCTTATTGTACGGATTTTTGATACCGGATTAAAGGTACGACGTGAAGATGGGATTTTATAAAAAGCTGATTGTGCTTCAGGACTTTATACAAGACTTATACTGTGGGATTTGAAAAGTTTTCGAATATTTCATAACGATTCTCTACAATTGCAAGTATCACCATGAAATTCAGCAATCAATCGTGTTCGACACAGTTTTTTTTCTCTTTGCCGAGTAAATCGTTTCAAACTTTGAGAAATGAAAAGGTTTATAATCGTGCTTGTATGCATTTAAAAAGTAATTTTATATGGAACTCGGTTATGAAGTGGGGGTGACGTCCCATAACCTCAAACAAAATGAAAGTTAGCCGCGGATGTATTTAAATTTTTTTTGCTAATTTGCAGAATTTTTCACACAATGACAATACGAGAAAATTTTCAAACACCACCATTTACCAAAGTTTGAAACGATTTCATTTCTTAGGTGAAAAACAAAAAATAGAGATTAGAATTTTCTTACTCGATCGGTATTCCGAAATGCGTTGAAGCGAGATTTCGGATCACGCTGAACGGAGTGATAAAATAGATTTACCTTCTGGCATTCGAGAAGCTATAACTAATAAAATGAAGCCCGCTATAGAAAGCGATCAAAATTTAAAAAAACTACCTTGCTCTGTCGGTAAGATAGTAAAAAAAGCAACTGATTGTAGATCTTAATCAAACTGCATAGTAAGCATCGTTCGACACACTTATATTCATACTGTTAAAAGTTTAAAGGTTATTGCTATTCGTTCAAGAATAATCCGAAAATTTGAAATTCATGCGTCGCCTGAAGAAACATGCATTAATTGTAGTCAGAGATTTGCTGACCTCATGAACAATACCCAGCAATTTCCCTGACTATAATATAACCATAGAAAAAAGTAACAATTCTGAAATAAGCATCGCGGTAATTTATTATGTAGAATGATATCCTGCATGCCTCGCAGGGTTAGTTAGTTACACGGTATACCGACTGAGTGTAAAGAGAGAAAAAAACAAAAAACACAAGACTTTTTATGCCTCGCTATCGATACAGCAAGCGTAACGTGTTTACTGCAGGTAATACCTAGCTACGGCTAAAGGAATTGGGTCAACAATTTTTCGGAGAACATATATAGTAGTCAGAGATATCCGAGTTCATTGAAAGTTGAATAACCGACATTAAACGGCCCCAGAAGCGGGCGACGGCCGCCTTGTAATTCTCCTTTAAAGTGAAATGCAGTTTACAGTGATTACGAAGGAAAAAGAGAAAGAGAGAGAGAGAGGGAGAGAGAAGCGCGCGGCAGCAATTAAATAGTACGTTTCTGATGTTGCTACTTATTATTAAACTCGCGAGCGAGTGAGCGAGTCAACCAGTTGACTTTAAACCACACGATAAATTAGTCTTACAGTGAATTACGCCCAAATATATAACACGTGCGAAACCCAGAACTGGAATGTCTCATGATATGATCAAGGCCAAAACAATTTTACGCTCTCCTCGTCGCAACACGTGAGCCAACGTTTATATCTGTTTTATGAAACTTAATTCGTAAATAACCGACGAATTGGAATTAATTTTATGTTATATCGCAATACGCGGATGTATTTGTTTATTCCATCTTCTAACAATTTCTTTCTTTTTTTTTTTGTATATCTAGAAATCACAGCGTTCTCCTAAGTTAACTTCAACGGGATTGACGCATTTGATACAGAAATTCGTGACTTCAATTTGATACATTACAATTATTGGAAAGTTTCCTCATGACGTCAGAGCATGATTTTCGGCGCCATTTTGTCACCACATGACCTAAGTTTTTAATTTTAACAGCGGAAAATCGTAATTCTTGAGGTTTCAAATTACTCATGGCACATAAATTAATGAAACATAATCAATAATGTACCTGTTCTACTAACCACACGCGAAAAACACGGTCAACGATCAGCTGTCAAGCCTGGTTACGTTGGTTTGATTTTTTTCCACCAGATGTCGCATTAAAAAGTGACAATCCCAATGGTGCAGGCAACAGATCTTTTCACAAAAGAGATTTCATCGGAAAAACTGATAAAGGTAGTTTATACTTCTTTGGAGATACTTTTCATTCCGTTATGGCAATTATTGTAATATCTTTGTTCACTCTACCGAGTGAATTGATTGGCGTGACTTTAGATGACTTCACGATCTGAAAGAGGTTAAAGTATGACTCGACGTGATTTGAAGGTAATTACAATGGCTGAACGTTAATACAAGTTAATCTTTCACATTAGTGTATTTTTATTCAAGTCCTCTCCTACGTGACTTCACGCACGAAATCACGTGACTTGAAATCATGTTGAAGTTAGCAACGTTACCGTAACGATTTGTGCTGAGGAAAAACCGTTATTTCGCGATTTTGGAACTGTTTGAAATTCAGTAAATCGCAATAAAACAAAACATACTTATATTTTGTAACCTTAGTTCCTTAAAAATTGTTACGTAAAAGTAAGAAAATAGTATTCTTTTCCAATCTTTCGTTATGATAACATTGCTAACTTCAACCTCGTGACTTGAGGTAATCCTCTTCACGCATATGAATCGTTAGTGTGAATCTAAACGACTTCACGTAACTTCTTATCGTGAATTTACGTATGACTCTTGAGGAAAGATTATTTTCACTTTTTCATGTGTGATGCCTCTCTTTTATATATAAGATGCTGGATGACTGTAGGTAATACAAGTATTACAAATTGCGATACACACGATCGAATATCTACGAATAATAAATGATCGATGGGCGTTCGCGTATATTCAAACATGTATGAAACACTAATCTCAGCAGGTATAAATTAAGTAACGGATGGGACTGACTGGCTCAAGGACGACGAGGATTAAGCGAGTGTCGAAATTTTGCCTCAATTCATTTTACGGCCTTATAGTCGTCGGCCGATAAGATATGTTGCGGTACATACCATGTCTCTTATACACTAAGTATACATGCATACGTACACTTGGGAACAATGAATCTAAGACGACTCATTTTTTAAACTAGACAGTCATGTTGGCAACACAGAGAAATCTACAGCGCCATAGTCGGCCAAGCGCGAAACTAACTCAATCTCAATAAACATAACATAACCCATGACCGTCGAATCTAACCTTAGAATACGTGTCAATCTAAAAAGTCATCATCCCCGCGGAATTTTAAGTTTAGATTCGACGGTCATGGGTTATGTTATGTTTATTGAGATTGAGTTAGTTTCGCGCTTGGCCGACTATGGCACTGTAGGTTTCTCTGTGTTGCCAACATGACTGTCTAGTGTAAAAAATTAGACGTCTCAGATTCATTGTCCCCAAATGTACATCTTATACGTGCACGTATTATATGCCGCAATGAAACATGGAATTTAATGAGGCTGAAGTTAGTAACGTTAACGTAATGGAACATTGGGGGGAAAAATAACTATTTTGCAAGTTTATAGTGACTTTGAAGCAATCATGTCTTCAAAATATGAATAACTTTTGCCTTGTCATGATTTACTGCGTATGTCAGACATCCCTGCAATTGTGAAATAACGATTTTTCCGAAAAGTAAGCTATTACATCGTTACTGACTTCAGTCACGAGAAATTTAGATTTCCCTAAATTATCCTGCAGCCTTACCAGAATCATAATTCAACATTTTTCTTCCATGAAGGTGTAAACTTATATACATTTCATAAGATGAACACAAATCTGACAAAATTATACTGTGACATGTTGTTGCGAAAGAAATTTGAATCTTTTTAATTTTCGTACATCTCACTGGGGTCTCAGATGTTCGAAAATGTTTCTAAAATATTTTACAAACCAACTTTGTCGATGCGTTATAAAAGGATATTTTTTTAAATTTGACGAGGCAAGTATGTCTCGAAAAAATAGGCGCGACACAAATCCGAGGATTAATTGTTCTATACTAGCAATTGTTGCCGAGTGTAAATGGCTGTGACCAATCCTAACAATATTACACACACTGGGGTAGAATATATGTACAAATATCGATATACAGATACACATTTCTACGTTCATTGACATGTGTGGAATTTATAGGTGGATGGGTGTAAAATGTGTGTCCATTAGGTAAATGGAAGAAAAGTATAAATAGATAGGAATTACGTATGTATCTGCTGACGATGTCCGAAAAGGTAAACCCTGCAGTTACGTATAGTCACAAGAATTTAAATCGGATTTTAGGATGATGATTTATTTCTTAATTCAATGTATATGATTACTGTTTCAGATTTTTTTTTTGGATTGTTTTGTTTTGTACCTGAGTTCAATTAAAATTAGATATGCTGAATACCGAGCGACGACTCGGTTCTCAACATACGATACACATACAATGATACCCGACAACGATCGAATTGACTGAAAACTTACAACTGCGGTAGTACTAACTAGCTGGCAAGATGAAGTTATAAGATGTGCGATATCATGAAAAGTTATACAGACGTAACTTTTTATATTTTCTTAAATTGACGGTTCAAATTTATGTGCCTTTCAAAAGTTTTGTAATTTGTACATTTTTGTACCGAACCTAAATTCGTAAATGCTGCACGGACAATTTGAAAAATAATGCAACTGGACTACGAAAGAAAAAAACACAGTTCATCGCTCTAATTTTATTTCTATGTAGGTATACATGGATATTAAGGTGTTAGTTTTATTTTTATTTTTTTTACAGGTTTAAAAATTCCATTTAGGAATAAAAATACGGCTATTAAAATTTGCACTCCTAACATCAACATTACAATGTTACGCATCGCACTTTTCTATTTTCCATAAGAATAACATCCGAAAAATGGTTTTGGCTCCTTCTGATTTTTGTAATTAGTTAACGATGCATCGTAAAGGAAATTCACAGATATATTTTTGTAGGTAATTGACCGTTCTATAATAAAAGGTCCATGATAATTTTTCGATAAATTCGCTCGTTCAAAAGTTGTTCAAAAAGTTATAAGAAAGAGTAGATTCATCATAACGGACATTTTTGTAGAGCGTTCAATTCCCTACAAAAACATGTCTGTGAATACGACGCATGATTAGCTAGTTATAAAAATCAGAAGAAGCAAAAACCATTTTTCCCCATGTTTTTTTTATGGAAAATAGGAAAAATACGATGCGCAACCCTTTATACCTGACTGGAACTTTTGAACCTGTTTTGAAGAAGAAAATTTTTTTTTGTTTTTCAACACACCAGTAATCATACATATGCACTTGTACATGCGTGCGTATTACGTACATGTGCATTCCAGCTACATCGCCAGTAGGCATGAGCAGGTATAATAATAATGCATGGGTTAGTTTCTCGGCATTTGGATGATATTATAAGCTTCGTATTCTCGGCACGCGATCGGATAATTACGTCATCAGATAGCCCTTTATATTGCAGTTACGTGAGTACGGCTAAATGCGTATGCTGTTTATGTTATATGGCTGCTTCTCGTACGTCCTTCGGGAAAAAAGGAAAGACACAAAAGAGATGACGACGAGAAAAAAAAAAAAAAAAAAAACAACAGCAGAACCGCCGACAGATATGGAGGTAAATACGGGTATGTACGTATGTACAATTACGTGTTCTACTAATCAGGTACGTGTATTCCTAACCTATAACCAACACTCTACATGTCTATATATAACCAAAGTCAACGCATAATGAAAAAGACAAGAAAAGAAAACGCAAACAGAAAATTCCTTTATACGCTTACACTGTAACCTTCAATTACAACAGAAGTTATACATAACATTACGTTCTTGCCCATGTCATCGTTCTACAATTGTTCAATATGTAGTTACAATCGTACAACAATAATTCGTAAGACGTTGATATATTTTCTTTTGTTTTCTTTGTTGAACACAATATTTATGATACAGGGTGGCCACTAAATCCCTATCACGAAATTCCCTGACTTTTCCAGGTTTTCCATACAAAAATTTTATAATTTCGCCTAACTAATTCGGATAAATTGGATAAATTGTAGCAAATTGATAAACATATGGATGTTTTCCGTATAATTTTTTTTTTTTTTTTTATGAAAGTACGCATACGTCCCATCTAGCCGATGCGCACAATTCGTTTGTCAGGTAATATTTAGGAATATTCAAAGTTTGACGAGAACCTTCCGCCGATGGTAAAAAAATTTGTATTCGATCTAATTTATCTGAAACTTAAATAAATTTTGGGACGTATTTGTATGAAAAAAAAATATAGTAAACTATTCCCTGACTTTCCACGAAAACTCCTGACATTTTCCTAACTATTCCATAATTTCAGAATTCTATGACATTTCCAGGTTTTTTCATAATTCTCTGACCAGTTGCAACCCTGTCATAGTTAGAAGTTTACTTAGTTTTATTTTAAATTAATTGTAAGCGGGAATTTTCAAGGCCGTTTTTTTTTTTTTTTTGTAATCGAATGCAAAATAGTTAGACCAAGGTCCGACGGACAAGTTAGACCAAAATATGTACGAGGCGTCCTCTCTGAATAACCAAACTTCTATGGCCGACGCCCACCGGCGTCAGTTCGTAATTGTGAAGCAATGTAAAAGCCTGTTATTATTCACTAACAAATGTTATTTGTTGTAACATAAACTCTCGTGAGATTTTACTTGGGCCAGACGGGCGAGTAACCTCTTACAATTAAATATACCTCAATTTCGAATCTGAATTATCAAATCCAAAATGGCGGATCAAAATTACCGTGCACGAATACCTTATAATATTTCAAATATTTTTTCGGGACGATTTCAATTTCGAGGTATGTACATACATGCAAAATTAAAGAGCCATTCAAAGTATGCTGTGCTGTAGTTCCGTCTGACGAAATGTAATAGAAAAGTTTGAATATCAACATTTCAAGTGGAAAAGCAAACAAATCGAGTAACTTTCAACCAACGACATATATCTATATTAGACTGCCAAATATCCTATTACATATTAAGTAGATACTCTATAATTATAGTAACTTTGTTCTCGATCGTAATGAATGTTTACTGTATTATCTGCACCACAACAATATCGATATAATTCAAAATAAGTACCCAAATTTGTTGAAGTAAAGTTCTCTTCTATTTTCTTCAGTCTAATTTTTTGACTCTGAGACAAACAATTGAACGCAAAATCTGGACAGAAAAATTATGATTGATATAAAAAAATTGCTTTTAAATTTCAGTGCATTACGGGTTGCCTGCCTGCAAGTCGCTTATGATAGTAAAAAAAAAAAATATATAGAAAATATAATGCACAGATCTTGACAAATAAATATACGATAATTCTGACTTCAAACAGCAAAACTATTATACGGATACTTGAGAAGTGTTACTTAGTCGGCACTTGCGGTTCTATGGTATATTCGCTGCAGGCTGAACACATTGAGAGATGAGATCTGCTCGTACCTTACACCACTATAATTTATATTATAAATTACATTGATCCACCTTCCAGAGATAAGATATCGCCTCGTAAGTATATACCCGAGTGTATATACAAGTTCCATACATATGCCATTAGAGCTTATACGTTATGTAAGTGGAACGAACAGGTTTCTAGGGCTTCGCGACGCTGCGCGGTAAATTTTTTGCCTCTTCTATCATCATCACTTTGATAAAAGTAGAGCACCTCATGAAATTTGCACAGGCATATGATACTTTCGTCGTGGAAATATCAGTAGTATAAGGAAGAACAGATGGAAATACTTTACATTTATCTTCGGTACATTATAATTAATATTTCACTAATTACTCGTTAATATATATTTCTTATTTTATTTAGGAAACATTATTAAGCACTACGGTTTTGTTATAGATCGGAATATTTTCACATGGTGCATGATACGTATGTACATAGTAACAATTAACGATCATGTCGCGAACGTACAGTCATGTACTGTTCTTCTTTTCTCGAATAATACGTGATATGTTATGCACGATGAGGTCTGTCGAAATAATATATAAGCGTGTTAAAGATCCGAACGGAATTGTTAAAGACCGAAACAATTTTATATTCGTCGTTCTTGCAGCAACAGCAGCAGCCGCAGCAGCAGAGACTTGTATTGTGGAATTATAATGTATCACAATATAAGAAATTCGGGAATTTCAATGTAAACAACTCGTCTTCGACTCAACACCGCGACGACATCGAAAATACGCATACACGTAACGTGTATACATGTATGTATGTACATATTATACGCTATGTAAATATTGTAAATTTTGAAGAAAAAAAAAAAAGAGCCATTCTTTATCTCAACGCGAAATATGTTACGAACGGTATCTCGGTACTCAAGTTTACTGGGAAAAACAAATCGTTTTCGCGTTTCGAAAGAAACAAGTTTCATAAGTCAGGATTTTGGAGGTATTTTACGCAGGGTATCCTTGAAATTTGAATTAAAATAACTGGAAATCAAGAGTTGACAATAATTCAACGTTTCTATCTGACCAGATATGCGTTTTTTAAGCATAACGAATGTAACGGCGTAGAAGACTAATAACTCATGACGTTTGTAGATAGATACTAGACATACCACTTTCTTCATCCAGAGAATCAAGCAGTACGTGAGTACGTTCGCTGGATGTTATTTTTTTTTTTAATTACAATTTTTTTTCCATCTTGTTATATTGGACTATCTGTAGCTACATCAATTTGACGAATCAAATTTTCTCTAGACTATTTATTACGCGTATAGGTATGTTTTAGTCAGTTTAATTACTTAATGGGTATAAAAACGAGTTATAACACAACGTTCCTATTAAAATTCCGTTCGAATCATCTCAACTTAACTCGTATCGTAATCCCGCCGCTAAAGGAGCAACAGCGGGAGATTTGAAGAAAACACACGAAAGCAAGCCACGCGTGTAGATGAATAAAAAATTACATAATGAATGTGAATCACGCGAGAACTACGGAGAAGAAGACAAAACTTGAGGGGGGGGGGGGGATGATAACAGAACGTAATTATAGGCACTCCAGTTGAGTTTTGGTGGAATTATATACGAAATTGGAATAAAAATTTGTCTGGCAGTTAATATTGCTCGATCGAATTTTACTATAATTTCAAAAATTTAGGTTATGGTAGGAAGAGAGAATTAATCGATTAAAAACATCTCCAGCGATGTTATTTGCCCCACAGACGGTGAACACGAGTAAAACATCAGCCCTATCATTTGATAGTAATAAATCCGTGAGTGAAGTTCTTATTTTGGAAGATATCAAAATTCAAGAAAAGCTCTTACAAAAAAAAAAAAAAAAAATAGCCAGAGTTAAATCATTTTCAACGTTTTAGTAACAAAATCTTTCTTCAAATTATTAACAGCTTGATTTGTGATATTATAATTAACTTAGATTTATATCTATAACATATTAGGGACGTGATTTATTCACATTTACCATCGTTGGCATATTTTAAGATTGGAGGAGATTTTTTCAACAATTATTCCGTCTTCTTAACTTTTGCGACGTAATTCCAAGTATTTATATAGGTGTACAGATCAATTTTCGAAAATCCTAGACACTTCCTGGAACGAAAAACACATTGAGCCAGCTACGATTTTTGTTGGCAAAGTTGGGTTCACAAGTCGGTATAATAGCCCAGTCAACATAGGTCTGAATAAAAATTATTCGGGATATGGGTAAATTTTTGTGCACAGGGGTTTTCGACCCACAGAAACTCAGTTCTGAACTCATTTTGAGTTGCATGGCCAGTGTTTCAAGAAAACAGCAAAATTTTGCCATTTTTTCAGTTTCCTCAAAAACTCCTATCGACAGATGAAAAAGATTTGACCAAATTAAGAAACAATATATTATTTCACCAAAATTCCCCAGATGCCGTCGATAAGTAGGATTTCTTTTTTCCAAATCTGTTAATCCGATTTCGTTCCCGACATATGAGGACATAATTCGTTGTTGAATTTTCCGCTCTACGCGACGGTCAAGTATCTTCCATCTATCGATAGCAGTTTTTGAAGAAAACGCAAAAAACGTCAAATTCTGCCGTTTCTTCCAAACGCCGGCTATGCAGTACAAGAATGACTTGAAATTTGACTCCCTGAGGGTCGAAAACTCCTATACACAAAAATGCAGCTATATCCCGAATGCTTCGATTGCTTAGGCACCGAAGGGGAGGGGGGGGGGGGGGGAGGTGGAGTTCGACTGAGTCTTGTCTCAAAGGAGATACGTGTACCGATGCGTACTACGAAGAGGTAAGAAGAGGGAGAGATATTTAGCCGTCTCAGCTTCTTCGCTTCTGCTCGCTCTGTACTCCGATTCGACTGAACTCGGCCTGCAGTTATGATAACAAAATATGAATAGCATTGCTGTAATTTGGAGAGGTGTATTTATCTGTGAGATTACTGATAGAAAAAAAATTTAAACCGGTTTTTATCAGGTATCCTGAAAACGTTCGGACAGATTTTGTTTAAACCCTGCAGCCGATTTGAAAATTAGATAGAAATTTTACATAAATGCATTTTTTTTTTTTGCAGGTGCTATCAGAACCTCAATTGTTAAGCAACTGAAATTTTAAATTTCTTCGACAAAACGCCTTAGCAGTAACCTTTCGCGGCTACAGATAGGCGATAAAATATCTCGTTGGCACATTTGAAGAGGCGATTTGGAAAATGTTATAATATATATTTAAAAAGTGTCTGTATTATGAAAATTATTCTGCAATTTTTTCTTAATTGTTCCTTGAATATCAAATCGCACAAATGTCATCATTCAAGACCTCCACCGCTGCGGTTTGCAGGGACGAATTCAGACGAACCATGTATATATATATATAGGAAAAGTCTTACGGAGTATTTTCTCACGCTAATAACGAACTGATCTCGAGATTTGTAGCAATAATTCGTAACTCTACAAAATAATAGAGGTCCCTAACAACGGTGCACGTACAACACGGTGCTAGCCGAACAGAAAATGAGATTTTCAAATCTACAGCAGGGATTATTACGCATATCATTATACTCAGGTATGTACAAAGGTATGACTGATATTCTCTCATCGTCAACAGTCATAATAACTAACAATGAGTTATTATATATAGAACGGATTGTCATTCGGATTGTGGTAGCGGTCACCACGCCGAAACGCTCACCCACCCCCGCCCCCCCCCCCCCCCCCCTTTCGCTACGGCAACCAGCGGCGCATCCTCAAGGTCTAAAATGGGAATGCCAACTACATATTTACAAACATCCGCATGTCAATCGGACGGAGAATAATATACCGAGAGATTATGTTGAAAAGGGATGATCCGTACATTACGTTGGCCATACTTCGCTGCCCCGAGTCGCGCTTACACTGCTACCAACATGGAAATTGCTAACAATAAATTCCTAAGGTTCCGGTCGTGATAGAAAATAAAGTATAATATGTTGGAAATTAATATGGGGATCAAATTTTAGATCCGAAAGAATAAGAAGATGAACGTTAACACCGATATTTGTGGAATGACACGGAGAATGTGAAATTCAGCATTTTCGTTGGTAGAAGAATCGTAATGAAAGTAGCGAATCGGCAACGTTGGCACACAACATGATCACACGTGAGAATTTGTGGGAAGTGGACGAATTGATTCTATTCTTGATATAAATCTATTATTGATTGTTGCGAAACAAGGAATTCTATTGATTAGCTAAGAAAACCGTAGGTACAAGATCTTTAAAAATCAGGTTGAAGTTCGTCACGTGATAGCAACGTAGTATGAAAAACAATCGAGCTGAAGGTATGCTGTAGTCTGTCTTTACCGATCCTGTTAAATTATTACTTATTTTAGCGGCAATCAGAACCATGTGTCGTTGACGCGAAAAATTCGCATATAGCGCAATTCTAAACATAAATATGCAAAAACAGTTTTTGTTCTACGCAACAATAATAAGTCTACCAGAAATTGTATTCTTCGAAAATGCAATTTATGCTAATGAGTTGCAGGCATAACACGCTTTGCAAACAGTTTGCTATATCATTTTTCAGTCTTAATATGTGAGAGCAACTAATTTGATCTTAATTGACAAGAATGATCTACAAATACCGGCATTCACTAGGGAATTTTCCACACAAGGTTGGCTGCCTAGCTAAATTCATTCATACTGCCAACCGAAATAAACGTGCGGCTTCAAAATAATCGCGTGTAAAAAACATGGAATTCGTGGAGATGTCTCATCTTTGACGCCATTCATCGTTTTTAATGTGCGGTCAATTGATATTGTCACTATTAACAATCCACAGGGGAGAGCAGGATGAAAAATTACTCACATTCAAAATTGGAAGTGACACCTAACCAAGGTGAAAAATTTGCGTTCCTGGATTTTTGTTGTTGTATACAATGATGTTATTTACCTTCCCTCCTTGTGTGTTGATTTTGTTTTTTTTATCCAAATCCAGACTGGAATAGGGCACTCTACATCGATCCCAATGTCATCACCTGACGCACTTGCAAAAGTGAATTACACACACTATTTCTCACAATGATACCACACGTTAATGAAAAACCTATTTGGACTTAGATTTTTCCTAAGTTTGATTTTGAATTAAATTCTCAGTCTCTTGTTCTGCATACAGCCTTGCTTCTTTTCCCTTTTTTTCCTACCTTTCTAGTTTTCACGTCGTCACGACTGTTGACACAGTTTTAAACAAGGCAGATTAGAAAAACGAGGGAGAAAAAGCGAAGAAGAAACACAAGAGAAAGAGAGAAAAACAAAATATATGTTTATTGCAGGTACATACGTATTTATTTGAAATTTTGGCACACACAATATTTAGCAGGAAATCAGGTAAACCTGTGCGGCAGAACGCGTGCGCGCGTCACAATAATTTTAAATAACGAAACACGTTCGATCGAAGACAACTCTAATTGTAAATTATTCGTAACAACTGGATCGTTGCGCGAACCACGCACAGTTTTGGAGTTCGTGCGATGCTTCCTTACGTTGCGTTAGCGCGGCTTCGATGGACCTTTGCCTTTCGGCTTTACGCTTGCTACCTCTTCTCGGACTGGTGCTACTAGTCGTCGTCGTCGTCGTCTTCCATTCCGACCCATTCCAAACCCTCTCCTCTCCGCTCAGCTCCGCCCCCTCATCCCGCCGACACCGCCGGCAGCCCTTCCCTTCCCTTCGACGGCTAGTTTCTCACGACGTAACTGAACGACTTCCCCTACCCGCTATAATATCTTGTCAGCCGCCGAGCCTCATCGTCAGAAACTTTCGCTCGCCCCCTTTCCACTACTATCAAACCGCTGAGCAACGAAAAACGATCGTGGTTCGGGAGGCTGTGAGAACTACCCGCACTATCTTTGGATTAATTCTCGAACTTGATCCGTACCAATTGATAAGTTCGAACACTCCTCGAACGCTTTTTGGAACTACATTATTTTTATTCTTCGACAGCTTAGACGCTTCAATGCCTCCGCTGCTTCGCTAACTGAGCACAAGTCTATTGGTAGTCGCTGAATTTCTTGTGTTCAATAGAGCCATAGAAGATTTGTTTACTTCGATGTTTCTCACACAATTTGTGTCAAAATGAGCCTTCTAATATGTATTCGAATTCTCGAAACGTGTCCGATGCATTGGATGTTTGATAACACTGAATTTTATTCATTGCTTATTCAAATGATTTACCAAATATCGGTCGATGGTGCATGAGAAATGTTGATCAGATGAATTGCTTACCTACAATAGTCGATTGATCAGCGAATTATCTCCTCTGTCGGTAACAATGGTAACGGCACAACTGATATTGGACTGGGCACGTTGCTGGGTGTATTTGATCCGATTCCAAACATATCCTATGAGCACTGAACATTCCCTGCAAGTGATACAGAATTCACTAATTATAAAAACATTAGTGCAAAAGAGATAGAAAAATCTGCCAGTGCTGTCAACATCAAAACGAACCACCAGCGATGAGATCTGGATATCACAAGGTTACCAACCAACAGCTGAACCAAATGACAAGGCTGGTAAAATGGCGTTTTGTTGTTGAAGCTGGTTGAAGCAGAGATGAGTAGGGCGTGAAGTCAAGTCCATGTTATTGACTCGCACACCGTGAGCTGCTGTGAATTGCGATCATACGACAGCATTTCTAGATGACCGGTTAAACAAACAATTTCTATACAATGATGGATTATTTTGTGACTAATAACTCGTTGGCACCAGCACCCATGGGCATACAAAGTACCGCGGGTGCAGTGCCCGTTAAAAATGACAAAGGTGAGCTGATTTATTATGTGAGACACCTGTTTACTGTACTCCCAAGAAGTTGCATACGTTTTAAAGCTTACTTTATTATGAAATTTAGGCATAAAGTTTTGTACAATTGAAGATATGCATTCAATTTTCGTTCAATATTTTCAGGCGAATTGTCGATGAAAAAGGTTAAGGTCCATCGTTATGTGTCCGGTAAACGTCCCGATTATGCGCCTATGGCGAGTTCGGATGAAGAGTCCGAGGATGAAGATTTCATGGAAAAGCGAACACTCAAACCTCTCGAGGAATCAGAGACTGTAACTGATATCCCTGTTCCGTCACACGGTAAACTGAGGGACGAGGATGATCCTAGGCTGAGGCGTTTAACTAGAATCGAGAAGCACAAGGAGGTCGATACAGAAATTCGTGTTGAAAGGCATCGACACATTCACGAACCTGAGGTATTGGAGACTGAGCCTGAGCGAACGCGCGAAAGGATAAAATTGGAGAGCTCAGATTCCTCGGAGGATGAAGATTTGTCCGATTCTGAAATTGAAAGACGTCGAGACGCGTTGAAACAGCGAGTTTTATCTAAGAAAGAAGCTGACCAGGAAATGTTTCATGAAGAAGATGAGGAGAAGCTCCGAACCAACAGCTCCGAAGATAGCTCAGAATATGAAGAATACACCGATTCTGAGGAAGAAACTGGACCGAGATTGAAACCTGTTTTCGTCCGGAAAAAGGATAGGATCACTGTTATGGAAAAAGAGAAGGAAGCTATGAAACAAAAGCAGGCCGAAATAGAAGCCAAGAAAATGGCAGAGGAAAGAAAAAGGCAGACATTGAGGGTAATCCTTTTGGAAACTGATATTCATCCTTTCTAAACATGTTTTCACCCCTTATCAATGTATTAAGGAAAGAGAAACTTTATATGTTGCGATTTCTTTCTTGTTCACTAACGACAAGCTTCACTTACCAACTTTTCGTCCAAGTAGATATTAAACAATCGAGCTAAACTAGACTACACACTTTGACAATTGTGAATCTTTCGGCTGATGTTGATTTTGGTTATTTTTAGATGGTAGAAGACGCTATACGAAAAGAAACCCAAACTGGCAAGACTATAGTAGATCAGGAAGGAAACATAAACGATGTTTGCACCGACGATGAGAACGACGAAGTGGAATATGAGGCATGGAAACTACGCGAGTTGAAGAGAATAAAACGAGACAGAGAGGAACGAGAACAGTACGTAAACTCAAGAATATTTTCCACTCAAATCATTCTTTTAAAGATATCTTTGGGAATTCGTTTAATTTGAAACTGAAAAAACCATACTGCTAAAAATTTCGAACAAACGGAACATAAAAATGCCTGGGTTTTCAAAAAAGTCTAACTACCAATAAGGTTGAATTTAGTAACATTAACGCGTCGAAATATTGATAAAGAAGTACTATTTTGTAATGTTTAGATGACTAAAGAAGTTTTCGTGAAATACAAGAATGTTTCACCTCATTACGGTTCACTGAATTTCTGACAGTCCCAAAGTTGGGATATTTTCCTTAAATATGCATCGCGACATTATTGTTACAAATTTCAGTCTCATGACTACCACTGTAATCCAACTCAACCCTTTATTTTTCTATCCAACAGATTGGAAAAGGAACGGTTGGAGATAGAGCGACTTCGCAATATGACAGAAGAAGAGCGTCGTCAGGAACTGCGTCTAAACCCAAAATTGGTAACGAACAAAGCAGCGAAAGGAAAGTACAAGTTTTTGCAGAAGTACTACCATCGCGGTGCATTCTATTTGGACAAAGACGATACAATTTTCAAACGAGATTTCTCTGGTGCAACGTTGGAAGATCATTTCGACAAAACTATATTGCCGAAAGTAATGCAAGTGAAAAACTTTGGGCGTAGCGGTAGAACCAAGTACACACATTTGGTAGATCAAGACACAACGCAGTTTGATTCACCATGGATTTCTGAGACCGCTCAAAACTTAAAATTCCACAATAACCAAGCTGCTGGAATGAAACAAGTTTTCGATAAACCATCGCTAAAAAAACGAGGCAATGAAAATTGATATGGTGCAGGATGAATTGTGTCTTTACAATGTTGGGAAATGAGACTAGGACCATTTACAAATGTTTAGTTTCACTTTACCTGTTGCGGACAATTCCGTTTGGGTCTTTGAAATTGAGGAACCCACTACGGGAAGGAAGAAATTACTTATTCCTAACTCGGGTTATTTTTGTATAACTGATATCAATTTTACTCTTTAATTCATTCAATACAAAAATTTGACAATAATATATTTCTGGATCACATTTAAAGCCCCAGTCATTCATCATAATTCTGGGTGAAAGATAAGTGTGGTAAAAAGGCGTTGAATAAATTTATAGGCATTTTCATTTTGAAGTAAAAATTACCCACAAAATAACTTTCACCTCGAAAATTATGAGCCAATGAAATTGTGATTTCAAATCATCGGTCACTAACAACTAGTCTGCATGTGTACATACAAAAGCCGATCGTTACTCTGGATATAGACGTAATTCAATACTGGAATGCCTACAATGTAATCGTAGGAAATAAATATCTGTGTTAGGCTAATAGAATGAATAGATAACTAACCAACTTCATTAATATCTTGAAGATGTATGATTTTTACAGTTTAAATTTTTTTAAGTTACTTCAACTGTACAGTTGAAAACAATAAAAAAAATTATTTTGTTCCACAGAAGTTTCAGTTGTTATTACACAAAGATTCAACAAGTAAACATACATGTTTGAATTTTTTCGATTTGGAGTTCTTGTTTCCAATAATTTGTAGGTTTGATATCGATGGAAGATCGACATAACAACTTACATCAGTTTTTCTTGAAACTATAGTTGAAAGTAAAAAAAAAACTGTCTTAGTTATCTAAATACATGATTTTGAAACATACATTTGTTTATTTAGTTTGTCCAAACATAAAGCTGTTTAGAAATAAATTCAAACAATTAATTGAAAATATCGTAAAATAAATCTATTTTTGAATTTGAAGTACGATACTCTCTATGTAATTGAAATTTAAATATATAAAGTTCATTGGTTAAGTTTCGTATATAAAACGATCATTACAAAGCTAAATAAATCTAATAAAATTTGAATTCTCAATAGCACCCATGTCTGTAGTATACTATAAAACCAAATGTTAAGCATAGTCGCATAGTAACCTTGAAACGGCTTGCACTGTTACATGTTGTAAAAAAAAATCTAAAAACTTATGGGTTCGTTAAGCTATAAATTCAAGCGGGTATCGTCGAGCTGAACATAAATAACAAAAGTTCGAACAAAAAACATTATCCTCACACAATACCCATTTAGTAATAAAAAAATTCTGTATATAAAACGTAAAAAATTGCACAATTTAATAGGTCATGCTTTGCGTTTTCATTTATTGCGATTGATTCTCTAATTACCTAGTAAATTTTTAATAAATCTGAGTTAGTATCGTTGATCTTTTTAGGAAAATATTTGGAAAATCTTGGAAGTTACAAATAAAATTATAAAATCCATAATCGTTATTATTTGATTTTTATCTAAGATTATTTAAGATGCCCCACTTCGTTAGTGTCTATGTATTTATAATTAGCGAAGCTTTCAAAGTACATAGATATTTCGATTCGTAATAGATCCATAATACCGTTGCATAGGCACACTTGGTCCTACCTGTTTTTGGAGGTAATTTCTTATTTCTGTTATGTTTTTCTCTCCATTCTTATACTTCATTTCTTTCGTCTTCTATATATTCATGCACGAAATGTTACATGGGAAGCATGCGGATAAGCAATCTACATGCACACTACATATTCCTGAATAAATAAAAGTAAAAAGGGGTTGAAAACGGCTTCAAATAACGCATGTTGTTCCGCATCACTATTCATTACCTGCGTCTCAGCTCCTTCAAAGCTTGTTTGGCAGCTGCACATTTAGCTTCTTTTGTATTACTCCCAAATCCATGAATAATTTTCTTTTTATTACTACAAATTGTTATCTCAAGTGGTACCATAATCGTATCCTTATTATCAAGGGCAATTGCAGGGCTGAGAATAGCATTATTTTAAGATAAATTAAAAGATTCAATGCATGTGAATGCACAATATTAATGCAATCATACTTACAAAAATTTCGGGTGAGCACCTTGTGTCTCATATAACATTCGAACAGGTTGCTTTGGAACATTTTTACTGAATATATCTGTAAAGAAATTTTATTTCAATGTTTATCAATGGTACTTTATTTTTAGTAACTAACTTGTTTCAAATTGAAGCAGCAATTTTTTGCTACGCACCAATTTCGCGGTGCATTAAGGCATAAAATATTTCCCAAACTTTCGTCAACGATTTACCACTGTCTAGGTAAATGGCTCCAGCCAATGCCTCAAAAATATCACCCAAAACTTTGGGTACGCTAACAAATTCGGCCATACTGTGTCTAGTTTCTTCCAATAAAACGTACAATAGCTGTAAAAATATACACGCATTAAACGTTAAATGACACAATAAAAAAAAGTTTCCACAGAAGTTTGATCTTTGAATAACAATTTATAATCCAAGTTACTATTAGTTCTAACCAGGTTATACTATACCTTGATTTATAAATATCAATAGCATTATACAGTAGAAACTGATCAATAATATAACACTTTTACCGCCAGTTTTTCATTGCTATTAACTGAAAATTTGATATTACAGAAATAGATTGAAAAAATAATAATTTCCAAATAGTCGAAAAATTTATAAATTCGGGAAGCCGATAACGCAATCATGCAGACATCACCAATTAACAAATAATTCACGATGAATACCTCATCATCTATTGCATGCTCTCTCTGTTCTTGAAATGCGACAAATTTGTCGACCATATCAATAAGCAGCGGAGAATACGCCAAAAGATATGTATGTAATCCGTATCGAACCGCTAGACAAGCAAAAGTGATGTTGTTAACCAGTGCTGATCTGAGATCCGTAAGTTGCCCAGGTGACAGATTGTCAAAATTTTCGAAAATGTAAGCAGTGATGAGGAAATCTACAAATGGAAAGAGAAAAATTCAGTAGCACACCATTAAAAAAAAAAAAAAAGATTTATAATAAAAACTTAAAAAATCAGTACGACTTTAATTCAAAATTTTGTTTAATCAATGAAATTACCATGTGATAGAACATTATTTTTCTCACCTAATATTGCATCGCCCAAAAATTCTAGCCTCTCATAAGAGGCTGTTATAACATTGGGTGAATAAGACGAATGACTAAAGGCCTGTAAAAATTATACAAATTTGAGATTGTGGAACAAATTGGATTGTGAGATAAATTGTTTATTACAAATCGTAATAAATGGAACAAAAAAAATTTAATATTTACAAGAAATTTTGTATGTGGTTATCAAGATTAAGAAAGAAATATCAAAATCAATTCATTACCTGCAATAGAAAGCCTCGATTTTGAAATTTGTATCCTATTCTTTCTTCAAGTGTGCTTGCCCATGCCATATGCATATTGGGGTTCCCATCGCCGATAAGTGGGTTCTTGGGCTCTCCGCCTAATATGCTTTCAACAGGAATTTCGCATGGTATAATTTGGAACCATTGTAGAAGTTTTGCAGCACCCTCGATGCCTGTGCTCTGTAAATTAAACTTTTAAATCTCGCGTGCCCTGAGTCATTTGTTAGCTAAGGTAGAGCAAGCTCAAGTATTAAATTGCATGCATAAGTTGTAAAGTTGACAATTTTTTAACATTTCATGACTGTTAATACTAATCTCATGAACTTACGAAAATTTCATAAATCTCATCTCATAAAATTTTTCACTATTTCCATCGAGATGTTATACTTTTATTCAAGTTGAAGAAAAATTGTAAAACGCTACCTGCAAGTATACTCCGATAAGGGCCTCCACACAATCCGCAACTGTTTTGTCAGACACGGTTTGAACGCACAAAAAATGTTCTAAACCAGATTGAGCGTCTCCACCTTCCCATCCACATACTTTATCTTGAATCTCCTCGATAGTGTTACTATTTAGATACCCAGACAATTGTTCTTCTTTCGATATCCTCAAATTGTATAAAATGTTTGGCGATACCTAAGCAAAAATTTTAAACAGAATGGTAATCAATTTAAGTCAGTGAATTTCAATGTTATGATTTATAATCTTTTCTCTAATACTCCGATCAAAACTGTCACTTCTCCCTAAATTTTTGCCACATAGTGTGTGCGAACAATTTGAAAAATTTAGTGCACTTTAAATAAATGGGTATGATGATAAAGCACATTGAAAAGAATTCTGTAATGAATGTTTAGAAAATAATTTGCATACCTCTGCACGCAACAGTATCCCCTGTAATTTTCTGTGTACTGAATAAGCCGGCGCAATAAAATTGCTTGTGGGTGTAAATTCCTCAACCTTGATCATGCCAGGTAATTTTTTGTTGAAACCAGCGTAATAAAGATTACGATTACCAATTATTTTTCCTTTAATCGAAGTGAGATGACCCTCCGGAAAAGTGGGAAACGTGTCCGTCAAAAACAATGACGTAAAAAATTTTAGAAATGAATCTCCAAGCGTTTCAAGAATTTCTAAATTCATCACGTCATGCGACATTTTAGCAGTCAATGCCTGTGAAATTCATAGAAAACTTTCATCAGGCTTCTGTATTAATCGTATATTTATTGGGTTACTTTTTTTGTGGGGACTATTTATTTTTCGCTCCCGACCTGAAATTTTGTTGGAAATGCTTAAAAAAAAATTCCCCCAAAATAAGCATTTCCAACATTTCAGGTCGGAAGCGAAAAAAAAATAGTCCCAAAAAAATAGTCTCAAAAAAAAGCACCCTAATATTTATACATATATATGTATATTACTTTTTAAGTGTGAACACTCACTTCCATTATAGAGACTTGATCAGGACCATTTTGTGTAGTTTGGTAGAGTAATTTTATTTTTGGTACTTGTACGTCTGGTTTACTCATATGATTTCGAGCTTTGATATTGTTTCTCTAGAAGCAGATATGATTCATGTAATAATTATGTGATACAATCAGTGAAGTGATACTTTATCCCATATCTTTACCAGAATATCACTATCTTCTTGAGAAGAAGAGGACATGAAACGTTCGTAGTAATCTATGTCAATTAATTGAATCTCGTCAATATTTCGCTCAATATCTTGAGGCTCCTGGCTCTTGGTCCATGAGTACAGTTTTGACTCTGAATCCAACACTAATAAAAAAAAAAAATCCATACATCGTACAATTGGATAAGGATTCAAGTGCTTCTTTTCATATAAGACCTGTGTTTATTGATTTTCTACTTACTCACCGCACCGTGAAAATTATTCTTACCATCAAATTCAGGTCCTGTTAATTCAGGCCTTGATTGCACAGTTTCGGGTAACAAATCATCAGAGGACGTATCAAGCGAAGGTTCATTATCTGCAATGTTTACTGTGTTCTCTGAGACTCTGAAATCCTTCCATTTTTGTCTAGCATCCGACTTGGCCAACCCCAACTTGACATCAGCTTCAATGGTTACTCGTAGTTGGTCAGCAATCAACAATTGTGAAATCCTATGAATAATGGACGGCAGTGTGGTCGCCTTGAGCCAATATAAAGAAGAGAACTCAAATCTGACGCACAACTCTGGTACCAAATGTTCTTCGAAATCTTCAGACAAATCAGCTCGCTTTCGTTTACTTAATCCAGCACTTGATCCCCTTTTTGAAGTAAAGATCCAAATGTGTTGATCTTAGAATTCAATATAACGATTTTACGCAAGTAGAATAATAACTCACCGTGGTCTGATACAATTTAATTTTGTCGAAATGGCTTTAACTTCAAGCAGAGGCTGTCGCCCTTCTTCAATAAGAAGATCGTGCTTGCTTTTAAAATAGTGCACATATGAGTAATAGTCAAGTGTGGGAAAACTCGACTCAGCGAATCTATCTTCACAAATTTGGGTAACTATGTATACATTTGCTGATCTATAGCTTGGCCTGACTAAAGCAAGTTCATAGTCTAAGTTTCTGACACAGATTGGTTTCTCCGGCTTTATGGGCTCTATTTTGTGGTTGGACACAACAGTTTCCCAGTTTATCTCCCATTTATGGTCAACTAAAAACAGTAAAAGCCAAGCATAGATCAGAGAAGTGATTAAGTTTTGAGTCGTGCGTTCTAATCAAAGAAAACTAAAAATCGTATTACCTGGTACAATCAAGAAACTGTTGTCTAAGTTGTCTTTGTCGAACACCATGAAGGGCTTGATAATTGGCATTACTTCTGTAAAAATCATTGTGTGAAAACATCTGAGCTTTCCTATTTCGTCGGCAGTCAATTGCAGTTTGGTGTGATTAACTTCAACGTTGACATTCACCTCCCCAACATTGAGAAATATCGAAAACGCTGAAAGCTGTGGCGAAAATTTTTTCACTTAAAATCTTGTAGTTTTTGCCAATTAAATTTGTGCATACCTGCGGCATTCTCTTTGTTGATAAAATAGCATATCCAGTACAGTCTGATAAAATGTTGTAAAATACTAAGCGCCGATTATCCTGAGGCACACTATAAATTGGTTTGATATTCAATATGTGAAGATACAAGTCCTGGTCAGGCATGGGAAAAGCAGAGAAGAGACATTCGGGATACTGTAAATAAATTTTTCAAGTCAAGCGCACAAGTAGATTTCTTGCCTTTGCTGGCTCGAACGATAAAAGTTTTTCAGTGCTGTAACATTTTTACATACTACGAGTTCATGTAGCCGTTTCCTGGCTTCCGTTCCTGGCTGTGATAATGGTGTTTTTTCTTCATCTATCCATAGCGGAAACAAATAGTCAACGTCTTCTAAAATCAGATCAACTGTCACAGGCAATAAGTTGTCCGTTAATTCACCGATACGGTGCAATTCTTTACAGCAATTCAAGGCAGCCGAGCGTTTAGCGAGCTTTATACTCGGCATAGGATCTCCGAGAATTATTTGTTTCAAAGGAGATAATATCGGCACTTGTAAACTGACCTGCAGAGTCATACAGATTAATTAATAAAAGTATTGGCCATAAGAAATTGCTCCATTGTGTATACCATAAAATACCTGGAATTTTAGATCGCCAGTATCTGAACACAGTTTGCTTAATTTCCACGTTGGAGTTAGAGAAACGAAGTGTGAATTCCCCAATGTAGAGCAATAGCGATTCACTAAACTTATTGCGCTTGTTCCAGTGACAACACTAATTTCATTATTAGTATTTGTGACGGCATAAGGTTCTATTTCATTAGTATATAATTCTTGGTCCAATGTTTCGGGAGTTGGTTCAGTACGGAATTGCGATTTGCCAATTAGGAACTGACAATGAAAATTGAGATGATTATTACACTAATTATAATTTGCACAAAGTTCATACATACCTGTTCCAACTTCTGTTCAATTAATTTGAAGTTGGCATATTTCGGTGCAAATTGACCGTCATTGCTGGGAACTAATATGATATATTTACTCGTTGCATGACGTGCTCGCCCTTTACTTTGTATGTATGATCTAATGTCCATTGGCAAATTGTATCGAACAACCAGAGTGCAGTCTGGAACATCGACTCCCTCTTCTATTACGTCTGTCGCTATGATGCAGTTTGCTTGACCATTTTTTAATCTTGAAAATTATTAAATTTGTTTCAATATTGCATTCACTTTCACGCGTGTTACATTATTTTTGTTTACAAAAATTTAGCGTTCGATTCATTTGAATACGACACGAACTTCGAATGAATTTACATGGCAGCATGTGAGTTGAACTGGATCATGCAAATGTTGGATAATCATACTGGACTTAATCATTTCACTGACTTGTGTAAAACTTCTTTATTCCATTTCCTCTGACAGAGAGATTCTCTGGCGCTATCGTATGGATTAGCTGAAAACCCGACCATAAATTCAGCAAGTAAAAATTTGTAATTCTCGTTTGTATTGTGCAAATTCTGAAACGAATATTGTGAAACACGTTAAAAAATGTTCTATTCTGCACAATCACTGATTGCTGTTTAAAATAGAAAACAAATCAGCATATTTACCCTTAATACATGGTACAACACTTTGGCTGTAAATCGTCGTTGGACAAAAACAAGGCAACAAAATCTTTGCGAATCCAACTTTTCCCTATTGAAATCCAGGAAAACTTTGAACAATTTCAGAACTTGATCAGATGAAAATCTATAAGATTCGTAAAGGTTGTGATGAATAATTACGGTTTTGAATATTACTATCAAAAGTACGAAATAGAATTCTAAGAGAAGAGCGTAATGTCAGACTTATCAATTTTACTAATTTTTTTTGACAATTGCAGTACTGAATTAACAATGTAAACTGTAGAATTAATGGGTTATATAGCAGTAGACATCTGAAAAGCTGCATAAATTCACAACCAATAATTCAATTCAATCGGGGTGTATTTTCTTCAAATACATGTAGCCTGTGCTTCGCTTACATTTTTGTTATAAGAATCAATTAATAAGAAGCATTGAATTGACAATCAGAGTCTACCATTACGCTCAGTGACATGTTTTGCAGTGCCCATAATATATAAAAGAATGGTTCAAATGATTTACTTCAAATTTGGAGACAGTATTCTTGGATAGTTTATTTTGTTTGCCAAGATTCGATGGTCTTCGTTTTTTTCAATAAAATGGCGACCGTTTGAATTCGAAATTTGATTTTTGATAAAACAAAAAAAAAATAAAAATATCCAGTTTTTTAAATTAGTTAACAACAAAAGATATGGTTAAAGAAAAATGGGACGATGGCAAAGACATTAGACTAGCTGAAAATACTGTTTTCAAATTTGAGGTAAATCCCTTTTAGAGATATTGTAGACAATACAAAATATGCTACCGAATGAAATGGTAGTCGTTAGTTAATACAAAGGTTTCCTACCAATTGATTCTGATGGAAAAAAAAAAAAAAATACCCAAATGAAGCTGGATTCGAATATACTTTTGAATAAAACAAATCCAAATCAAATTGAATAATGGGTTATCGACATCTAAATACCAAAAATTGGTCAATTTTTTAGGTGTTTAATTATTTATAGCCTCTTTGGTAAACTTTGGAATGTCTTGAAAATTTTCATTCATATTTTAACACCTAATACTGTTATGTAAGCCTATTATTTTGCATAAATATAAACAAAGTTTGTAACTGACATTATGCCTTCGCCTTGTAAATAGCTTTATCACCCACTTCATTATCTGCTCATTGGGTTCGTAACCTTCCATTTCATCCTCAACTATTTTCCTTATACTGGTCAAAACTGTTATCAGGTAATCAATCACAAAAACAGTTTCCTGAAATTAATATCCTTGAGTTATAAATTCAGTAAAATTTCCCGCTTTTCAACTGTTTGAAACAACTCACTGTCAGTAGTAAATACATTTAATTATATTCACTAATTATCTATTCGATCGCTAATACATACCTGATTATTAATAGATTTTTTTATGTACTCAAGTTGTATGGTATGTAACAGCGCTGCTTTACTTCCACCATATATACCTGAAATAAATTCAATGTGCATTGGTGAGTGTGATAAGGACGTAAGGGTTTAGAATAGAGCAATAGACGTGAAAGATAGCTTTAAAAAACTATAAGACTTTTTTACCCATCAGTTTCACGTGTTCTTCCAGATCACTCAAAACGTTTTGAAATTTGTTCGATTTGCTCTTAGGTTTGAAAACATTATCACTTTTGTTAATCATCTCATGATCAATCTTTATTTCTACTACTTTCAGGATCTCCCTGGCTTGTATCAATCGTGCCATTGTCGATTCTAGTACTGTCAGCCTTAACGGTGGACTGAATCTGACTATGGATTCTATAGGGTTCGTAGCATAGCCTCTAACGCCAATCAATGATTCAACAGCGATAATTTTTCCATGAAACGTAGTTTCTAAATCCTTTGAAAATACATTTATAAAACATGAAGCATAAAATAAAACTAGAAATCCACAGAGTAGGTTTATATAAATAATTCTGTTAACTTACTGTTATCGTCTCGTCAAGCTTTGCAACTTTGATATTGCCGTTCAGAAGAGTCGCTGTTAGGCCCAAGACTCTTGGTTGCTGGTCCTTTGGGCAATCCTTAAAACGCTGCATTATCAAACGCATCGGATGGTCGTTCACAGCTCGGTGACACTCATCAAAAATCATGAGATTTACTTGGCTCAATGATATATAGCCATGATTCAATATATCAAGGAATATTTGGGAAGTCATAACGAGGACCTGGAAATCAGTTAGTAGCAGGTATATTTCAACATCAATATTGATATAATAATTTGAGATAACGACATATTAGTATGTGCACAAAATTATCTTGAATTTAAACGATTGCAGGGTCCTTTGCATTAAGGAAATTGAGATAAAAACCACCTTGGAATGACTAACTGTGATAACTCTCAAAACTATTGCAGACATTAAAATAGTGATTAAATGTTCTTTAAACAGATAATTTCTTAAAGAAAAAAAAAGTTTGAGCTTCATTGTACATATATTTGAACTTTATTGTTGTCCATGTGTTGCAAATAATCGCGAAAATGAAAGAAAATACCTGAATGCTGGTTAGAAATTGAATTGTCTAATTATTGCGGTATTCATTGAAAATGATGACAAAAGTTTGTTTGCCATCAATTGATGGCAATTGAAATACTTTATCTACACTACTGGTATTACAAAGTTTCAGGAAATATAGATAATATTTATATTGACTAATACCTGATTGTCCTCCAATTCTTGTAACCATTTATCTCTGCTCCAATAATCAACCTGCATTTCGCCTGTGTAACTGCTACAATTTAAATGAGTATGTCTTTGTAAGTATCTTAATTGCTGATCGGCCAGAGCAACAGTATTCACTGCAAAAATTGTTCTTTTACCCCCGACACTGTAAGGCCTAAGAAAAAAGCAAACAATCGTTGAATTATTAGTAAGCTTCAGCCCTAGAAAATGAATTAATAAGTAAATCAATAAATGACAGAAAAAAAATACATAAGATATGAGTGAATTACATTGGAAAATATTAATGGATTGATTTCATCACCAAACGCTCATGCTAAACTCTGTGAATAATCAGAGATTTGTGCAAAAAGCAGGATCAGTTGTTTATAAAGTTAGACCGGTGACTTGTAAACTAATATATTTACAATAATCCATTGACAAGTAGAATTGAAACTATGAAAGTACATGTCATAATGTGACTTATATTTAAGAATGAGTTGAAACTTGTATTATTAAAAATGGGTTCTGACCAGGACTGACTAGTCTAGAATAAGAACTGGATGGCGGAAGAGGAGTTATAAAATACAATGAATAAATGATTACTTGATCACATCGCCGCTTAATTTTTTTATGATCATGACAGCAATGTATGTCTTTCCTGCCCCTGTTGGCAAGTATATGATACTGTTATACTGGACGGCTCTCTCATACAGATCAATCTGATATGGCCTGGCTGAAAATTCTTCGATTGGCTGTACCATGATGCTAAGGAAACAGAAATATTTTAGATTTTAGATTAATTACAATTCAATGTTGTTACGAGTCTAAGACGTAAATTAATGGGTGGCATTGGTAAAAGATTAATTAGCAAAATCTGCTGGAAACATCAGACTTTTTATTTTTCATGTTACTTACCTTAGGAAGTAGCGACTACTGTTATAAACCGGTAGTTTAGTTATTGATTATGATTTTGCTAATACAAAACCTTAAATTATTATTAAAACCTCAGTTTACCTCTTTTCTGTTGAGACAAACAACCAAAAAGCATTGAAGATTTGAAAACAAATATAGTCGAATCGACGTTACAGGTTAGGTTAGATTTTCGTGTTGCAAAACAACTAGTAAAACCATACAGAAATACAAAAATATTTTGATCACTTCAATGAGAAGAAATTTTCAAGTACACGATATATTACTGAGAACAGTTGTACAATTCAATTGTTGGAAAGCGTTTCCTTACGATTTGGGAAGTGGTACCGGAGAATAAAACACGGGGACTCCCAGATACTGTTTCTTTGATGCACTGACAATTCGCCGGATCTCTGCTGGATCCCTGAATCGCGCAGTGCTTCGATGCTTCGAACCTTTGACGAAAAATTTCTAAGGCCGGCTAGCTATGTTGACGTATCTCGCAGGGCGCTGAAAGCGTGGAGGTAATGGCAGTGCCCTACTCTTAGGCTGAATTTTCACGGCCAGCGCAATGATGCTGTGCACGGTCACACATTAGTGGGAATGCGCCAAAAGTTTCGTATGACAATCGATGCTTTCCATTTAGAGCACAATATGACACAGTGTAAACATTTCTGGTCTATTTCTTTGCCCGGATTGGCCGCTTACAATAGAAATTTGTCACACTGTGCTCTAAATAGAAAGCACCCGGTGTGGTTCTAATTCCAGACCTGTCACAATGATTAACCTCAAAATATATACGTGGTTCTATTTATTTCGTGCACGTCAGGATACTAAGGGCGCAACTCGTTAATGCTTAACCTCAAAAAATTGAGCAAGATTGGTCAAAACTAGTTAATGCGGTAATGTAAGTTTGATATTTTTTGGGCGAACGCGCATAGAACATTTTTGCCCATGTTATAGTCAGAAAAACTGGAACAAGCGTGTCTTGACCTTCCTAATCTAGGGACCTTGCATGCTGTGACAGCCAGTAGCGCCACGCTACAACAGCAAAAACGAACCGTGAAGGAAGTAAAATCTCCCCAGATTTCCCCCTAGATGTAATAATATACATATATATATTAGAATTAATTTGACGAAGTTGGTCACAGTAAAATATCTTTTAATCGATTATTTAAAAGGACCCCTTTCAAAACACAATTCACATCCGAGATAGTAAAGATTAACAAACATTTTAGCGTAATACAAAAGTGTTCAACTTGTAACTAATCTGATACTACTTGGCTTCAATGTACAGTACCAAATGGTAAACGATTGAATTTGAAAAAAATGCTTGATGCTTGAATTTTCACATATTGCCTTTATATATTTCACATAATATTCGTGGATAATTAATCTATCGGTTTTAACAAATATTGGTAGTAAAATTGTTTACTGCTTATTGTCTCACCAGTAACTTATCAAAAAAATATAATTCAAACTTTGAAGAAAAACACTAAAATTTTAATATAAAAAGTGAGAAGTAAAAAAATTGAAAAAAAAAATAATAGTATCTCTGTTATTAACAGTCTCCAGCCCGCATGAAAAAAGCGAAGGGTTCTTATGAAGTCTGCAAAAATATATTCAACTAGTAGTGTTGACGACTTGAAAATCGTTAATGTCTCAAAAATTAGCCAGTCTCCACAAGTGTTAAGTGAAGAACTTTTCCGGATTTCGCACACTAGAGGCATGTCAATTTTTCACAATTCTGCATTTTCGCTTCAGTCTATTATATTCAATAAGCTTTGGATTGATATCCAGTACAAACTGAGTATCAAGAGCTTATAACAATTATTCCAATTGCATAAAGTATACAGGTACATGTAAAAATAAGTTAAAATGACTATAAATCATTCAGTGGATCACGAGCTTACAATATCGCCTCGTATTACGATTATTTGGGACGCAAAGCAAGTTCATTATCTCCGTACAGATTTGTTTTATGATGACACTGTTATATGCTGCACATATTGTTATGATGCATTAAGGGTTTTCTTGCTTTAGATTATAGAATGGATCACAAATTGGCTTTGTTTTGAATTTTGTACAATCATTGCCTATTATAATGCGGGGCGGGGTCAAAGTTCCGAATTCTTCGAAAGGTATTTGGTGTCGAAGCTTGAAATAAACAAATCAAACTTTTACGAAACAACAAAGTTTCGAATGGTTGGAAATCCGATTGCTCAGTTTCGAAAATTTAAGTTACGATAGAGAAAAGCTTTAAAATGTAAAGTTTCGATAGAAAAGAATTACGAAAAATAAAGTAACAATAAATTAAAATTCCAAAAGTCAAAATATACTCACACAGCGTAATTTATTCAACAAGTGGGTGTAAAAAATCAGAAAAACCGAAAATCGGAATGACCAGGATTCCGGACGTAAAAATATCGAAAATCCAAAACAAAGAAATATGAAAGTGGTGAAATTTCACCAAGCCAAAAATTCACGGAACTGAAATTCTTCGATTATTCAGATTTACGGTGTTTCAGATTTTTTAATTTTCTTATTCACACACTTTCGGAATTATGAGCGTCAGATTTCGGACCATTCGAAACTTTGATGATTTGTCAGGTTTGACTTACGAAAGCATCGACGACATGTCTTATCTTCACAAAGTATTATCTGGTCAGTATAAATTATTAATGAAAACAAATTACTGCAGCCACTCTAGTAACATTTAGGTAGACGGATGTGCAATCGAATATTTTCGTGGCTTTCCTCATCTTTACAGAAATACTGAGAAAATATCCCTCCGTTCCAATTCTCAACAGAGAGTGCAACCAGAAAGTTGAGGTACCAGGAACCGACTTTTTTGTTCCAACTGGTACATCAATAGTCATTCCGGTGCTGGGGATTCATCGGGATCCCGATATATACCCTGATCCAGAAAAGTTTGACCCAGAGCGATTCAACGAAGAGAATATATAATATATAATATATAATATATAATAATAAGAGGCACCGTTACGCTTATCTACCTTTTGGCGAGGGACCTAGATATTGTATAGGTCAGGTGTCTTCGTAATTTCAAATCACCTACCGATTGACTACGGTTCAAATGCCAACTTATATTTTTCAGGGATGAGAATCGGGCTTCTACAAACGAAAATGGGCCTCATAACGATGCTATAACAAAAGGAAAAATTTATCCAAAAAAAAAAGAACAAATGAATTTCGATCATTTGGTTACATGTACTATTTTTGGAATAAGTAAATAAATAAATTTTATATTTTCTTCAGACTTAAAAATATTTCAGGGAACAGGTTGAATCAAAAAACTGAGCAGTCGCTCCCAAAAATGTAGTCTAATAAATAAAAAACTGCAAAAAAAGAAGCTGGACGTCTCAGTGTCCCAGCGTGAATTAAAAGCTTGAAGGAACGTACAACGGCAATAGAAACCAAGGAATGTCTTCTTCGAACATCGTGTTCTATCAACATCTTGGAGTGACAGGTCGATTACCCGATAGATTCTCAAAATGAAATTCCCAAATGTTTCCGATTATTCCAATTTTGCTCAAGCAACGTTTCATCATTGTTATATAACTTTGGTTCGCAATCATTAACGTGGAAATTAGACAAAGTTTGGTAATGCTGATAGATTGCAGTGATTTTATTGTCGTGTGCACGATAATATTTGAATGGTATTAACATTATTAGCTCGTGCTCTATCAGGAATGCCTTAAATATCTCCAATAATCTCTGAAAAAGTGACGACAGCTGTGTAAAGAAATTTCATCAACTTTATCAAAGAGATATTTTTGTCAGCGCTGCTTTCTCTTTCCTTGTTAATTTACTTACTAATCAAAGCCTGCTCAACGCGTAATTACGATGTCCGATGCATAACGCGTAACCGAGGGGACTTTGTCTCGAGATTCGATAAACAATCAAACAGAACTAATATGAAAATAAACCTATTGATCAAACTTTCAAGATGACTTTGAATTATATGCCTTATGTCGTAAAAGCAATCGGGGCTCGTTAATTTTACAGTCGTTAACCGATTTTAATCATTCTGGTTGTTTATCTTCACACACGAAACACTCGTTGATCGTTATCATTTTATTAAATGTAATAACATTTCTTTCTTATAGAAGCTTATGGAAATTACAAGTTAGATAATCGTTATAAAACTGTGAAACCTTTTAATTCATAGCATTAAATAGAACAAAGTCCAAACGTAGCTGATTTGGTGCTCGTTCCTTCCAGATTTTTTCCGGGTGAATCTGTAAATCCAAGTTCTTAGTGAGATCAAAGCAAAACAATCGGGTCTCAACCAATATGCAAGTATAATCAAATACGCTTACCAATCATCGTCTTCATTTGTAATGCGCACATGACGTAATCCTGGAACGTGATTTTACCAACATTGCTTTCGTAAAGACGCACGAGCTTCTTCAGCGTGTAATTATTCAAATTGTATCCGGCACTTTTCACAGCCCTTCTCAATTCGAACGTCTCAAAGTGACCATGCCCGTTTTTGTCGTATTTGTTGAATATTGTCTATGGATCAAACGGTTGTTCCAATAATAAAATTTAAATAAATCACGGAATCGTGTATTCGTAGAAGAGAAATTCTCACCCTCCACTTTCCAATATCATTCCAAAGTCCTAAGTACTCTCTGAATCCAATTTTACCGGAATCCAGCTTATCCAGCATACTCACCATGCTGCGACACTGATACTCTCTGAAATCTTCGTTCAATACAAATTTACTCAATAATGTTATTACGCAGGTCGGTATATTTACATTATACATCATCAGTTGGTTCAAATGAAAGAAAATTTTAAGCGCCAATTCATCTTTGCTGCTACCCTGACATAACTAATATGTTCAGTACAATGGATTGAAAACATTCAACATTACGTACTTCGTACTCTATAAATTTTGGCAGACTCATCGGAATACTTTATTATTGCTTATTATTATTTTTTTACCCTAACGAAGTCTGCGGTTCAGATCGAAATGTATTTCCGTGAAGAATACACAATACCCTCAACAATTAAGTTTAGATGATTTTTCGACAACACTATAATCACCGACAAGTAAGGAAATCTTTTTTTGTCTAACATACATCTCATCTCTATTGACAAAATAATACAAACCTTCACCAAAGTCATCCTGCAACACTTTCTCCAAATCTTTCCAGCCAACCTCCAACGCACCATTCGCATATTTTTCAAAATTCTGTAATTTTGATTTGTTATCGTTGTAATCCATCGACGAATGAACTTTTGACGAATCAGGTACCTTGAAAAAGGATTTCATTACTAATATTTTAAATCACCTATCCGGTTGCAGTTATTCTACGATAATTTTCTTATTTCTTCAACGCAAGCGTTCACAGCTGATAAGTTGGCTAGAATTGCAACTGTTCGCGTAATAATTCGAATAACTGTAAAATTTTCCTTTACCGAATCATTGTTCTCCACGCAAAGACCAATTTGCTCGTCCCATTCCCTGTAACGTAAATGTGTTCAATATAATGCATCGCATTTATTGACCTTATATACTATAATAATACGTATGATATACTCGATTCTCCGTAACCAAGTGACCAAACTGATAGGGGTAATAGAGGTCATCGAGCTGAGTAAATTAACCTGAAGAACATGGTGGTCTCCGAAGTTCCGTTTTAGTAGTAAAATTTGATATTGGAAATACTTTCGTGTGAAATTCTTAAATTTGATATTATTCGTCTTGTTGTTGACAAAAACCAGTGGACACGATTTTTTAACCAATCGAATCTCGTGAACAAGACTTCGGAGACCACACGATCTTCAGGTTAATTTACTCAGCTTGAACCCCTCTATTACCCCTATCAGTTTGGTCACTTAGTTCTAGGACACCCTGCATGTTAATCAAGCATGACTTACTCCATATTAGTCAGATATTCAGAACAGACTCTAAGCAAGAATTCCGCTTCCTTGTCTTCGGAATTAAGAATCGGTGTGATACAGTAATCTCCAGGTGGTAATTCTACCCGGCAGCCGAAACTTCGTGAATCTGCCCAAAGTTGGCCGTTGCTAATGACAATCGCTTTCCGTGATTCGAAAAAATTACTGTCCAATGGCTTCGGTAATTCGTGAGGTTTGTCCATCTGTTGAAAAATGTTAAACAACGAAGTTGGTTCTTGCTGTGTTCATTTTTTCCCTACCCCAAACGTTCTGATTAATATTTCTTTCAATCATATACTCCTGTTACAGTACGAACCAAAGACTTACACGATAAATCTGAAACATAAAATCCAGCCTTGCGACAACTTTTCGGTTTACCCTTTGATGTTTCTGCATTAATGATACTATCACTGTACATTTATCGTTTCCCTGATCCGGCTGTCCCAAATTTATACGGTACTGTAGATTCTGTACGGGTCTCACTGCAAATTATATTCCAATTGTTTATTACATTTACCGACTAGGCTGACTAAAATAATTTAATTAAAAAAAAAAAAATTAAACGGAATGAAAATAATTTTTAATAAAAAAATGTTTTGATTTTATCATGAAAAATCTAAGATAGCAGCTATTTAGATTTAACGTAACATTTTTCAATGAATAATAATAATAATAATGAATTTTACCGTTTTGTTATGTATTGTTAATAATAAATATATTGGTAGAAGTGAGGTTGGATCCCGATCACTGAAATCTCAACAAGTATACCAAATCGTGATATTTAATATAATATCATGATTAATGTATGTTAATTGAGTGCCTAAAACAATATACATTGTTCCCATATCATTGACGGTTCGTGATAATTAAAAACTGTATAAATAGTTTTTTAATTCTTGTATATCGAATATTGTTTACCTTTTCTATATTATTTGAATTTGTTAAAAGAAAAAAATGTTATAGATTTGTGTACATGGCAAAAAGCGTGGAAAAAAATATATCTTTAATTTGATTTCCTTACATAGGCAATCGCTATTGCTCAGCCAAGCTCCCCAATGGTCAATCGAGCCCTTTGAAATACCCCATTTCTTACCGCCATTATGTCCAGCTGTGACGCCACGCACCCACTCGCCATCAAAAGTACCAATTTTCCATTTACGTTTGCCGTCCTTGTTCAATGACCCCGAGTTGAAATAACAAGTCGATACAGAATTGAAATGATTTTGAAAATCTTCGAAAGCCATCCAGAATTCACCGTCAGCGTCAGCGCCAATCCTCATACCGAGTTCTTCTTTCACGATGTCAGGAACAGATTTCCACTCTTTCGAACTGTAGAATCATCAGTCTGGTTTATATTTGGTGGCGAACGATTTTTATTTCAACGCAGTCACGTTTTTCATGACCTTACTTGTCACTCCACGGCCCGTTCCATTCAACCTCATCGCCGAACGGATCTTTTAGTCTCAACAGTCGAACTCCCTTGTATTTCAAGACTTTCGTGATAGCGTAAGCATGATTTGACTTCAAGCCGTTCGCATCAATCGCTGGCTACGGTAAAATGTTTGAAACAGGTAAACGTGATCATTTTTCATATTCTACTTTTAAAAACAGTACAAACAACTTCGAGTCCAGAAGTGAATTATCGAGCGTACTATAAAATTTCATTACAGTTAAGTGAAAAATGTATATGCATGCTTATCGAATTTTTAACGATTCGGAAAAATCAATCGTTTCGACTGTAATTTGACATACCGCGGAGTAACGAAACTCGATACGGTGTCGAATTTTTCAGACAACAATTCCAGATTCGTTACTCTTTGTTTCTTCATTTTTTTTGTTATAGTCGAACACGGTACGATGTTTCGTAACAAACTTGAAACGTTTTCGTATTATTGATGTAACAAAAATGTATAATTACTTACTGTCGCACATCCTATAAGTGCATGATTTTTTCCCATGTCTTGGAGCATATCGTCAAATATTGCAGTGAGATTATATTCGGCGGTAGATATACCTCCGGTTAGATCTTCCGTAGCTTCTGTCGAGGACCCGCCATCCAGAGCACCCCACGAACCATAAAGCTTGGCGTAAGCTTTTACAAGCAATGCGCTCCAGAATTCGTTTCGATCACCCGATTGTACACATATTAATTTTCCGTTTTTCGTTGGCAGGAAATCGTCTATTACGACGTCCACCCATCTTCCGCAGTACCAAAATCTAAGTAAACGGATTACAATTAACAGCCAGTTTACACTGAGAACAATTCCGTTGTGTATGATAGTTGTTAAATAATATGTATCTTTATAATAATGCTTTTGAAAATTATTGAAATTACAAAAGAAATTTCGGTACAAGTTATTATTTAGTGTGTAAATTTTATGATTAAAGCGAGGTAGTTAAACCTGTTTATTTAATAAGCTACGTTCATCACGTTGAACAAGGCCTTAAAATCAATTTCTCGTTGCATCAAAATCAAATTATCTCAAGGATCGTAAAAAAAATGGCGCCCGAGCAATCATAATTTGAAAAAAATAGTAACATGTACTAGATTTTCTGATTAAAGCAACAAACTTATTTTCATTTTGTGTCCAGAACTACATTTTTCAGTTCAGGCAAAAAAAATGGACAGTATACTGTGTAACGAGGTCGAGGTAAACTAGGTCTTTCCGGGCCGAGCGTGAGTTTGGAGTCTCAGGTGAGCCGAAGACGAATATTCCAAATACGCGGGGCGAAAAAACCGTTGCCTCCTTGCTGCACACGCTTCTTTACGTAACAAGAGTACGTAACGCACTTTTTGCGAAGCAAGGAATTGAGGTTAGGGTCGCGTGATGTCAGATTCGTTTGCGACAGCGCATGCGCACAGTACAGAAAAGACCACTTTGAACTCCTAGGACTCAAAAGTGGTGTATTCAGTACTCCGCGCCTGCGCATTCGCAGACTCATTCGTCCGTCATAGAAACAGGTACTTTGTGTACGGAAAAACGCGTGAAACATGCTCGCGTTATGTAAACTACTTTATATCGTACTGCCATGTTTTCCTCGCCTTTCGGCGCGTCTAAAGTGTATGCTTGTGTGAACCTTAGGGGTGGACCTTTCAAGGCCTTGGCCTTGAAAGTAATACTTTAGCCCCTTGGTACACAATGTCCTATTATTATACGCACTGTGTACTGTAAACCACAATTAGAAATTTTACTTAGAGTAAAAGAGTTGTGATAATAGCGATAGCTTGATTTCGTGCAGTCTGCAAGTGTAGACTCAATTTATGATACACATCTTCGAACAGACTTACCATCTTTTGTTTGAACAATACCGGAAGACAAAATTTACCTAAAATGGAATATTCCAGCATAATTTTTTTCTTCAAAGCTTTGATCCTCCGGTACGACTCGAAGGAACATATCTCGGTGCATCGCTAAATTGGAAATACTTGACAGAAGCCAACAATCACCAAACTTCCCTTGCTGAACATCGAATCGTGAAACTCCGTCAACAAATAGTTTTGGATTATCAACTATATCCTGGGAAAAAATACACACATCTTGATTCATACCAGCCACTGATTCGGTCGAGTCTTGAATATTATGGAAACGATTGGGATTTTGAAAGTAAAAGCGAGATACTTAACGGTTCGCAACATATCATTTAGCTTAACAAACATCATTTATCCACGACAGTTGTTAATACTTACCTTTGGGCGTAGCCACGTCACTCCTTGAACAAGTTTATTTTCCGCGTACCAGGCATAGACTGAATCCGGTTTTGAGAATGTCGTGTCTTCGAACAATTCTCCCGTACGCGCTCGTATTGCTAACCATTTTTGCTTCAGTTGATAAAAATCCTGAACATCTCCTCTCGGTCTGAGACCAGATCCGAGTTCTCCTAACTATCAAAAACGAAATGTGACCGTCATTTACTATCAATTCCTGGGTAGCCAGCTTGGCTGTGCTACTCCATTATTAAAGTATTGGATTACGAGTTTCAGTCAAACATAGTACTTGTCTCACTAAGGGGATATGCATCTGTACATGTGTAGACATGAGTGAATTTTTGAAATTTACAACTCCATAACCAATTATTCAATTCGATCGAAGTTTGATTCCTATAAAAGTATATAGGACTTCAAACGATCGCCATTTTGTTGAAAAAAAACTCATCGTTAGAACCAGGATAAATTGTCAAGAATACTGTTTTCACACTTAAAGCTGATTAGTTAAGCCGTTACTGAGGTATCGTGAGTTATTTCTAAAAAACTATAAATGAAGCTTGATCTGCATGCTTTGGATGAAACAAAAGTCCATATAATTGAATACTAGGTTGTGTTGTTACAAATTTCAAGAATTCCCTCATTTCTTCAGCCATCCACTCGTGTACATGACCTTAATTATATATGTTGCAGCAACAGATAATACTGTCGAAAAATAGGAGCATAATTTGAGAGACCTTGAAAATTTTGTTCGGTGAGTAGTGGTTATAGGCATTCCCAGAATTGATAATATCAGAAGAAAAGCACAGTGGCAGGCCATGCGAGGTGGAGTTCCTGTAATTAAAAAGATGCGGAATGACTGTTGAATAATTATAATACTTTTAATTGTGATTTCCATCCTACGAAAACTTTGAGAATTTTGCTGTCAGTTACAGTTATTCAGAGTGAACGTGACTCACCTTTTTCGCAACTCTTCATTGTGTCCACCAATATTGGATTTGGCCGTCTTACCAGAAGACGAAGTCATCGACATGATCGATGGATATATTTCAATGGGCAAGGATTGACAAGAGTTCAAAGAATAAAAAAGAAAAGACTTGGGTATAAATCCGGTTTTGGAAGATGTGAGATCAACCAAACCAATTTTTTTTATAAAAGTATGAACTTTTTTGCACAAACGCTTCAACGAGTTCGGTAGTAAGTGGATAACTGGTACTTATAGTCACGCGGATAGGAGGTTTAGGCTATCCGATTTTTGTGGGGGAAAAACAGGAAACCGCCGAACCACAACACCTTAATCTTATCGCAATTCAAGTCGCAAGACCTAATTAATGATCTCAGCTACTCGAATCAACTTTAATTAACGCCACGCAAAATTTCATTTCCGCTCTAATTATTTTCATAATATAAATCAGTTGCTTACCAATATATTGATTAAGATTTGCGCAGGTTCAAGTTTGCTAACGTAAGTCACTGATTAAAGTAATAACATTTAGAAACGATAGGGATCCGTTTTAACCAACGGTGGAAAAGCCGTATTTCAAATTAAATTAAAATTATTCATATGCATCGGTAAGAAAAATTATTTCGAATGATGAAACCTCACACAGTATATACATAAAATTTTAAATATCGCCCAAAATATTCACTACATTAACAACGAGTCGATCACCATCACGACTGTAATCATTAGCGGTCGATCAACAACACCAATTGCAATATTTGTTTCAACTATGGTCACCGAAACTTCAAAGGCTAACGTAGTCATTCCTATTGAATGCGAAGCATTAAGTTCAAGCACTCGTCTAACAATTCGACTAATCTCGTTCAATTTAAACGTCAATATTATACGCAAATGGGGTTTCTAAGTACGACTAATGATCAGAGCTTGTACTGTTCACCAGTACTTCGTGTATTTCTTCCGTATTCGGAACTCTCAATACCTTCAGCCGTAATGCGACGCGCGAAAAAAGTCAAACTCTATTCCGAACTCATGGCAAACACTTTCAAATACATTCGCTGGAGTGGGCATTGGTTTCCTACCGACGACCTCGACGCGAACAGCCCCAAGTTTCTAAGTTTTGAATTTTTCAGATCACTGATTCTCACTCTGACAATACCTTTGCAAGTGATCCCATGCATCATTGACTTGGTATTGAAAATACCGGATATGCCAAAGGTATAAACATGAATAGAGTAATAATAAATCAGTCATTTTTGATTATGAAATCATGAGGTTTGACGTTTACCTATAACTTTGATCAATAACTTCTAGGTGATTATGAATGCCATAAGCACTCTTTACGGCATTCAGACATTCTGCAGAGTAATTTTCATCGGCGTAATGAGAAAAGACATTTGGAATATTTTCAAAGAATTTGACAATTTTCAAGTACCCGCGTCGTTTCGTCTTCTCCGTGATCAGGTACTTCCTGAATAAGAGTTTCTTTATAGTACATATCGATTTTTGGCAAACTAAAAACATAAATACATGTCTCCAAACAATGGACAGAATGCGGCCTCGAAGGCGTTCAAAACTTCGAACACATTATTTCTGGGAATATTCTTCGTGGCACAATTTACAGGATGCTTATTCACTGTCGCACCATTTGTAATGTCATATGAGGCACGAATTCAAAAACTTAAGTTATTGGCATTGAACGGAACAGTACCTCACGTCCTGGTATACGAAGCTTGGTATCCCTTTGATATATCTCGATTTCCAGTTTACCAGGTAAAGTAATACAGTGAACTCAGCAAACTTTAGCAGATTCTGTTTTGTTGTTAATCATCGTGATAACATCTCGTACAGGATGATATGAACTTGACGAATACTTGTATTCCATTGCAGCTCACTATACTATTCCAATCCTTCTGCGGCTGTGTTTGGATCAACATGACTTCAACTTCGGATGCTATTTTTCTTGCAATTATTATTCGTGAAGCGGAGGAATTCAATGTCTTACATAATATGCTGGTCATACTTTCCAATGTAAAAACGCACAGAGTCAAAGAAAGGTCTGCACAAACAATTAGAAATAGCCTCGTTCGACATTCCAGTTGCACCGAGTGGCCCGAGGATCCAAATATTTTGTTGATTTCCTGGATTGAGCACCATCAACTTGTACTCCGGTAAATATACAAACGTTTTTTAAACCTCGAATATACGTATGAGCTACATATCAGTGATAAGATTGAATGAGTTAGTCTGAATTGTCGGTAAAAATTGCTAACTACTTTACAGTATCCTAGTAGAAATAAGGAAAACGTTTTCCGTTTTCGTCTTCATTGTAGTTGGATGCAACGCATTGTCTTTGGTTCTTTTGGCATACATCGGAGCTACGGTAATATTTTCCGTGTTTATGAAAAAATTTACTACAATAATTGAGTAGCTTAATGATATTATTATTTCATTACAGATTAAAGACGTGACTGCATTACTTTCAATGATCAGTTTCTTGTTTGTCGTTACGGCACAATTGTTCAGCTTTTCCTGGTACACGGTGAAACTGACAACGAGAGCCGAAGAGATGTCTCAAGAATTGCTCAGGATTAATTGGTGGGAAGCTCCTGTTTCCTATAAAATGTCTTCGAAATTCGTATCATTAAGAGCATTGAAAACTGTATCGATATCTGGAATGGGATACTTCGATTTGAATCTGGAAATGTTTTTATCGGTGAGTTGTATTGGTAGATTTATGGCTTGAGACTGAGGTTCTATATAGTTTAAGGGTTGGCCTGAAGTATATTGATATGAAAGTGTATCACGTTAGGTGTGCTAATTACTTCATTTTTAAGATTGTTCAAGGTGCTTCATCGTATTTCATGGTCCTAATTCATTTGACAAGTGACGAATAAATCGCGTCAGATTCCGGGAAACAACAAAACATACAGGATATTATTCGTGTATGACAATTCATGGTGGATTCAACCTGTGTAAAAAGTGCATACTTTGACTGCTGATTCCTCAGCTTTCGACGAATGTAAAGACAGGATATTGGTGAAGACGGATTTTGTCAATGCGCACTAGTGACAAGTATAAGTTACACCCAGGAAGATTGTGTTTGCACTAAACAACTTAATTTGTTTGAACGGTAGCACATTTCGCAATTTTACATTCTTGGCGCGGAAAAAACTGATAATACTGCCCAAGTGTAATATAAAAACGTAGACCTGAGTGGTGGCGTTGTAAGCTGCAAGTTTCCTGAAACAAAAAATACAGAGTTCGATCTGCCTACCCAGACAGCACAAGATTTAGTTGTCATTAACGATTAGCGAGACTATTGGGAGCTAAGATATATATTTGAAGATATATATTTCCCACCTCTCACAAATATACTAATATTCCGTATTCCTACAAGCCAATGCATAACTTATTCTTCATCGAGTTCAAGTCCTTTTGTTTTGTAATTGTAAGTTCTAATTACACTGGAGGTATCGATTTCAACATTCATCAAAGCTCAGAATCAACTTTCGATGAATAACAATTTCTCACTCAGCAGTGTTTTCTTGAACGTTAAGAATGAATCATTAATACCAATTTAAACTAGTTTTTGCCTTTCATACTAATTCTTTTTCCGACCGTCCATTCTCCGCGTAAAATATTAATTACTGAAAACTTTTGTTCAATAAACTTAGGTTGACCCCTTTGCATTTTTGGCGAAATTGGACGATTCTAGAAAGTGCTGAAATGAATTATTTGACGCGCTATTCCGACGTAATTGTGCGAGAGAAATCGATTAAGCGCAGTCCCGATACGCTGCGATCATGTTATGAAAAGTTACAGCCGAAAAACGATGAATTTCACTCGCTATTTCTCTCCTGCTGGTCCTACGCTCTTTCCGCTGCGTTTTCTGAGTTTCTGAGGGTCCAATTAGTCAGAATAGGGTCATACAAATCGAATCGGAGACCCAAAATTTTCGGTCGAAAATCAAGAAAAAGTAAGGCTAACCTCTTTGCATTTTTGGCGAAACTTTTCGCGATTTTGAAAAGTGCTGGAATAAATTAATCGTGGCACTATTCCGACGTAATTTTGCAACAGAAATCGATTGGGCGCAGGCCCAATACGCTGCTATCAACGCATCAAAAGTTACAGCCAAAAAACGGGAACCTGTGTTGTCGACATTTTTCAGCGGGTGCTTTTTCCTTCGCCATTTCTCTCCTGTTGATCCTACGCTCTTTTCGCTGCGTTTTCTGAGTTCCTGAGTGTCCAATTAGTCAGGAAAAGGTCGTACAAATCGAATCGGAGACCCAAAATTTTCGGTCGAAAAATGAAGAAAAAGTAAGGCTAACCCCTTTGCATTTTTGGCGAAACTTTTCGCGACTTTGAAAAGTGCTGGAATAAATTAATTGTGGCACTATGCCGACGTAATATTGCAACAGAAATCGATTGGCCGCAGGCCCAATGCGCTGCGATTATTGTATAGAAAGTTACAGCCGAAAAACGAAAACCTGTGTTTTCGACATTTTTCAGCGGGTGCTTTTTCCTTCGCCATTTCTCTCCTGTTGGTCCTACGCTCTTTTCGCTGCGTTTTTTGAGTTTCTGAGGGTCCAATTAGTCAGAAAAGGGTCGTACAAACCGAATCGGAGACCCAAAATTTTCGGTCGAAAAACGAAGAAAAAGTAAGGCTAACCCCTTTGCATTTTTGCCGAAAATTTTCGCGATTTTGAAAAGTGCTGGAATAAATTAATTGTGGCACTATTCCGACGTAATTTTGCGAGAGAAATCGATTGGGCGCAGGCCCAATACGCTGCGATTATTGTATGGAAAGTTACAGCCGAAAAACGAAAACCTGTGTTTTCGACATTTTTCAGCGGGTGCTTTTTCCTTCGCCATTTCTCTCCTGTTGATCCTATGCTCTTTTCGCTGCGTTTTCTGAGTTCCTGAGTGTCCAATTAGTCAGGAAAAGGTCGTACAAATCGAATCGGAGACCCAAAATTTTCGGTCGAAAAATGAAGAAAAAGTAAGGCTAACCCCTTTGCATTTTTGGCGAAACTTTTCGCGACTTTGAAGAGTGCTGGAATAAATTAATTGTGGCACTATTCCGACGTGATTTTGCGAGAGAAATCGATTAAGGTATAAAAAGTTACAGCCGAAAAACGATGAATTTCACTCGCCATTTCTCTCCTGTTGGTCCTACGCTCTTTTCGCTGCCTTTTCTTGGATCCTGAAGGTCCAATTAGTCTTGAAAGGGTCTTACGAATCGATTCTGAGCAGCCAAGTTTTTAGCCCACAAAAAAAGTAAGGCAGAATATTTACAACAGCCTACTTCACACGAAGTTGCCTTTGACTTGTAAATCAATCGATCAATTTACTAACTGGACAATTTTTATACAAATCAAAATTGTCTAAAAACATTAATTTTTTAGCTAAACATGTATAATATACCCACAGATCATAAATAATCATTAGAACCCATTAGTCTTTATGAATCTCAAACTATATATAAATGATATAGATCGTAACTCTGGATTGTTAGTTGAGTGACGAAAAAAAATTATGGTCAAATTTAGTGAATAATAAATTTGATTCATATGTAGATACACCAAAATCGGAGGCTGGACTCGACAGGTTAAATGCACATACCAATGACACATTTTTATAAAATAAATCCAGAACATGCATTCTTGACAATCAAATTGACCACGCCACACTCTCTCCCTAAATCATCTGGCTATCGGCGGCATCCACGGCATCAGTGCCTACGGCACGTGAATTTGATAAGGTTTTAAGCAAACTGTTCACGATGCGAGAGGGACGGATCAAAGGTATCTCCATTGCGTTATCTCTTTCTATTAGCCCCCCACCACGAGAATAAGCGTTCCAGTATATCTCTATTTCAGTAATCCAACCACGAAGTAATTCACGGGTGCTTTCCGAAACTAGCTGGTAGCGCTGTAGACTCCTTGTGACAGGCAGAGCTAATAAAAATAAGGCCCAGTTCCACAACTTGACATTAAACCCATCAAATCATAATAAACCGAGTTTACCGCATAAACTTGGTTTAACAAAAGATAACTGTTACTTTGCGTTCCACAATACCAAAATCTCCGGTTTCAATCAAGAAGTTGTGGAATTGGTGATTTTTGGAACGCACCCTACATCAAAGGAAAGCAGCCAAGCTATCTAGCCAAGATAGATTCTGATGGATTTGGGACCACTCGATATTCGAACAAGCGAACGCAACCCCTTTTGTGCAATGGTCGAAGTCACAATGAAGACCTTGTGAATTTGTCTCTACTAAAATTAAAATAACATTAAACGATATTCGGAAGTTGGAAATTGATTACTTAAAATATCAATGATTTCCAAAGCTGCAGTAGGCATCGCTGCCGGAATTGCCGGCAGTATATTTATAGGGTATTGCTTTTACTTCGACCAAAAACGGCGAGGCGATCCAGACTTCAAAAAGAAATTACGCGAACGTGAGTTACACGCCCATCGACTATCATTGTCATCAATATCCCACATATCGATCCACCGTAATTCTACTTCGCATCGACACTTCCTAAAACGAACGTCAAAGTCAACTCTGCGTTCCTTAACCCTGCTTTCAAAACCGACATCACTTCTGAATGTTTTGGTTTGTTACATAGTAATGCATGACAAGGTATCTGGACACACATTAGACTCATATCGCTGCTGAAGACTTTGTTAACTGCTTTGACGTCACTGTGTCATTGCATCTTCATTACCGGCAAAATTTATAAAAAATTTTCAACAAACAGTTATTCATAAAGTCATGCTTATTACCAGGGAGAAGAGCAAGGAAACAGGCTCAAAAGGCTGGAACAAAAATACCTGATCTTAAAGATCACGAAGCGATGCAGAGGTTCTTCTTCCAAGAGGTATGGATGTGTTGTTATTGATAAACGAGAGAAGTTTGAATAAACAAATGGCTCAAAAACAATACTAGGAAATCAGTACAAAGGAGTGCATCTTTTACTCTTTTAAAACCATTTACAGATGTATGAATTAATCAATTCTGATTTCATCATGTACATCATATGAGTTAGACGAGACACCACGCATCTAGATCCAAAAATTTAAAGGGAGTCATTTCCTTGTTTCAGTGCTATGTATTTTTGTTTGTGTTTTGCAAAAAGTATTAAGAAGAAATACATTTCTTTAGTATTCGACTTGGTACTATGGACCATAGAAAAACAAAGTCAACTTGACCATGATAGAAAATGTGAATAATTTTTTTCTCTAATCCTTCATACATATATACGCAAATGATCTACAGATCGTCAAATATGATACAATCGATATAAATATTCAACCTGTAAATCAATTGACTTTTTATAATCATGTGTATGTTTGAGTGTCGAAGACTGAAATAATTGTTCAACTCTAGCATAAATTTATTTCCTCTGATCATCGTTAGATGCCCTAATTATTCAATAATATAATCAATGAATAATGTTTTTGTTTGAAATTCTCAACAGGTTCAGTTGGGCGAAGAGATGCTGGCGGGTGGCGACCTCGACGGAGGTGTTGAGCATTTGGCAAATGCAGTCACAGTTTGCGGACAGCCTAATCAGCTCCTGCAAGTTCTACAGCAAACACTTCCGCCACAAGTTTTCCACCTCCTACTACAAAGACTTCCGTCAGTTGGCCAGGTTTGTATTAGATTGAACATTATAACAGCATAATATACCCCTTGCACATGTTTTTCTTATAATTTTGTTGAATCAAGGTTTTTCATTGTATAATCTTGATAGAGTGAAGCATAATTGATCTATAGTTGCTTCTAATCGATGAATATATTTATTAATAATAGAGTACATCTATAAATTCTTATAACTGTATATATCACCAATCTGTTTCTTACCCTGTTTGTCATTTGTGTGGAACTTAGTAAAAATGAGGGTCATCGACGAAACCACTATTTGTTGCCAGCCTTTTAGTCTTGAGTGCATACGATTTTCAAAATAATTCGTTGAAATATGCAAGGTGATGCCTTTCTATCAGCTTGATGAAATAAAACTAGAAATGTATGTTACTCACTGTTGGGCATCCAATAGACTTTGTTACTTGGACAGGACAGACTGTAACTGATGAAAGCTGGTCAGTCGTGAAGTTGTTTTCTTCTAAAATAGAGTAAAGATGAAGGAAACACAATTATGGTTTTTTTATGCGTTATTTACCTCCAATACTACAAATTTCCACACCGTTCTAAATTTAAATAGTGATAGTATTTAATGCCTAAGCAAATCACGGTTCAGAATAAGGTACATATTTTTCCATGATGTTACAGAAAATCGGATCTCAGACAGCGATGGCAGAAGAAGATGTTGAATAGCAAAGCAGCAAATAACACGTTGGTTATTCCTAAATAAAAAAAAAGAATGTTAGTAGATTATACGATCGTTTTAGCCAAAATAATTGACTGTTAATTTCTTACTCTATCACAAAATCCTAAGTCATACTATTTAATGTAGTTACGTAACATCTAAACAAATATTTCGTTAGCTTCATGTTGTGTACTGAGATGCAATTCGTTGAAGTAAAAACGACACTTCTGACGTTCAACGGTCTAAGAAATAGATTTGTAAAAATGCAATGCACGCGCGCCAGTGAATAACAATTTATTCTATAATAACGTGGTGAATAAACAACAATTTTACGTACGAAAATCCGTCAACAGCCTTATTGCTGCTTGAAGAGAAATAAAAACTCGAAACGCTTTTTCTGCTTCATATAATGCTACAAGTAATTAGCAATACAGTAATATATATGCTAAAGGTATCAACAGGATATTTAACAGAGTAAAAGTAGCTCATACCAATCTTTCCATGCATACAAATTTTTAATTTCACTCCCACTACTATTTGCGTTCAACGCAAACGATTATTTCAACGGGAATACTATAATAACTTATAGGATGAACCTCATTTACGACATAAAAAATCGTATCTTGATCGAAAAATATAGAAACCTTTTCCTGCACTCCTGGAAAACCAAAGGAACACTGACACAATACTGTTGTCTTGTCACAACAAATCACTGGTGTTTCAAGCAGATCACCTTCAATAGTTTGAAGAGGGTACGAAACTTCAAGTCATAATGACAAAATGTTGACTGTTTTTTAAATTTTATCACACTATTAATAATTGACAAACCCAAGGTTTATTTTGCCCAATAAAGTAATCGGTTTATGAAAAGAAGGATTCCATCAATGGTTAGTTGAATTAAATCGCTACGTTGTACATGTAGAGGACGATGAATTTTCCACTGGATATTCAGTAATGATTTAACATGTAAATTGAATCTCTTATTCGCATTATCAATGTCAAATTTTTACATGTCAATCGTATTCGGACTGTTTTTTCCTCTGCAATACCGATAAGGAGATAGAATTTGAAAAACAATGTGTGTATGATAGATAACGTTGTCCTCTGGAAAGACAATACAGTACAATTTTACCTGTTCGGTGTGCCTCTATTGATACGAATAATTTGAAGATTTTTACACAATTAAAAACTGTCAGTCTTGTACACATCATATAATAATTGATTGAGTGTTTTTTGGCTTCCGACATGCCTAAGGTAAGTTTGAAACATACGTACATACATAACACATACCTACATGTATACACATTGCCTTTTCATTCCTGAAAAATTTGCGTTCATCTTGAACAAAATACGATATAAATATTCAAAAACTCCATTCCGAAATACAAGTTTCACTTACGTGTTAGTTTTTTCCCTTTTGTATTTGAAATATCGATCATTTTTCTTCAAGGAAATTAATTATATTACCAATTAACACCAAATAAGCCAATTTGAATTATATTAACTCATTTAAAATCTGTTTTTATTATCAATTATTCTTCGTATTCATATTACATCTAATGTACAATAAATTTTCTTTGTGACTACACTCTTTTCTCTCTCCTCTGAATCTCTCAATCCATAATGTAAACTGTACTTAATATACCAACTATAAAATGGTAAATGAATTAAATACATATGTTTATATACGTGTTCTGTATATCAAGTTCTTATTAAAAATAATAACAGTAATTTCTTAGTTGTATATACAATATATATAAATATATATATTACTTCGGTATGTACAAACAAGAGCGCTTTGGTACTAATGTTAAATTAAAAAAAAAATTTCTAGATCCAGCGCGAAAGAAAATACAATATATAATAATTATTTTTAAATCATAACATGAGTTACTCAAAATGATCAGCTCACGCGTTTTCTCATTATCAATACAATTTTTTAACAATCTCTAAATTACCCAACAACATTATGATCAGACAAATTCTCCGATACTCGAGTTTTTTTCCCCCAAGTCTCTAGATCTCAGTTACTAGAAATATGAAATGAGTGAAAGAGAGGAGCTGAGTCACATATGTATAGGCATTTTCAGATTGCGCAACTGAATCACTCAGTATTGTAATCTATTGCGTAAAAGTCATGATCTCTTATTTCACAAAATAGTTTAGGCCAGTATAGTCACGGTTCACTTTATCATAACCGTTCACATGAACTGATTAGATAATACATATTTAATAATTACAGCACTGATCATTACTTGTATTACTGTTATCCTTGATAATGCCTTACGTGGATTTTCAACCATGAATAAGACAAATTTTGACCATAAGAAAAAATGTATCATGGTTTCATGAGAATATGTTGAGCAAAATTTTTGGAAGCAAGGCCATTATAAATTCATCACTTCTATACACCCATTTTGGGGTTCTGCTATTGTTGTTCCATTACCTTTGATTCTAATAGACCTTTATGATATTAAGCCGTAAAATGGACTGAATTACGGCAACAGCTTTTGCTAGAAGCATAGAAATTTTGCAAAATTGATTGATTTAAGTCTCTGTTATGGACTAATATCGAACACGTGATGAAAATAATTTCGAATATCGAATAATTAGTCAAAGAAATAACCGAGAGATAAATTTCCTGACATTTTCCATGGTGTTTGGGTGTCTCTGGTAAGTAGAAGCCGATGGAAAAAAATTTAGTAAAATTATTCAACTAGTTATCAACACGGTGATATGTACAAATAAATATTTGAAAACGGAACAAATATTTCATTTAATATAACTTTATACCTGTATAGGGCCAAACGTCATGATTATCTATAAACACTTAATAAAGAAGAAAGAAATAAAGATAGTACAAATTTCCCAGGTGGTAACAATTCTGACTGATTGATGGTATGAGAATTGTTTCAAAGAGATAGGAAAAAATATGTATAAATGTAATTTGAGCAGCAATAAAGATACGAAATCTATAGTGTGTTGAGGTGATAATCCAATTCTTTCACAAGATGCAATGTCCCTGTCGCCGATAATTTTGTATTTTTCAATTAATTAATCATAACTACTCTTCCGAGCTTAAAACTGTGCAAGACGTATTCTTCCGCCACAAAATCGAAGGCTGATACGAAAAATAAATTTCAACTACCCACCCGTAACCAACATGCAATGTACAACAGTTTATTTACCTATTATATCACTATGGCGTACTAAGAACTTCTTGCCTAGCCTCTGACATTATTGCTAGTGCACCTTTACTCACTAATTGCTCTGCAATATCTTGCCCAAGCTGTTCAGCCCCGTATAAACTTATTCCGCTCACTTTTCCAGGGACTATGCTGCAGTATAAACGGGGTTCACGGTACGGGCACTTCCTATAGGATAAAAAAGAGTGTTGACATTAATTTACCAAATGAAAATGACTCTCAAGTTGCAAATCAGACGATATTCCGATGTGACAAATGCTCAAAGTTTATTTGTAACTCACTTTGGCGGTTCTCCATCATCATCTGGTAAATATATTTTGCTCTTCAGAGTGGAGCTGATGGTGGTTTGTCCATTTAACGACCATACGGCTCCTGTTATACTCAGATCTTTCTCAACTAGGGAAGAACACACTGCAACAGGGGCTGAACAACCACCGCCAAGAGTGCGCAAAAACGAACGCTCACAAACGCATCTCAGGGTCGTTTCAATATCGTGTAGAGGTGACAGTAATGACAAAATATCCCAGTCCGTCTCTCGACATTCAACACCCAGCGCTCCTTGACCAACTGCATAGAGAGCTTCTTCTGGTTCCAGGAGCTGAGGTAAACAAATTAGAAAAAATAAGTGATGGAAATACTATCTTTTCAAACGCTGTTATTAAAGATTTCTTCTATTCAGTGTAGTTAAATTTTACCGAAATCTAGAAATTAAGTAATATTCTTACCTGGGATATGCGATCTTCCCAACCCATTCTCTTCATCCCAGCAGCAGCAAGAATGATAGCAGCAAAGGTACTCGACTCGTCATCCAATTTTTTTAATCTTGTGTTCAAATTACCTCTGATACTTTCTACTTTCAAGTGCGGCATGTTTCGTGCGAGCTGAGCTGATCGGCGTAAAGAACTAGTGCCGATTACGCTACCCTCTGGAAGAGATGATAGGGTGTTTCCCAGGAATTTCTTAGACATTACAACTGCGTCACGCGGATCTTCTCGTCTGAAATTTCATTTTTCAATGAAACAAAATTGTATTTCAAATTCGAAAAACTTATATCTTATCAATACACAATAATTGCTGTAGGATATTCGCAGTTTGTGAATCAGTCATTTATTTGCCAGTTATATCTGTTTACAACACAATTGTCGTACAATGATAATTCAAAGTAACGATAGAAACAATGAATGAGTCAAAAAATATTGTTAAGACGAATCAGAAGAATGTGATAAACTGCTTCAATATCAATTAAATCAAACCAATTATGACAAGTTTGTCAAGTTGATATTCAATTTGGATAATACGTAAATTGATTGACAATTTATTTTAAACATACAAGTGTGAAGTCATACATTTTTTCATCTTTCATAACACTACGAAGAACAACCACAATAACAATTAAAACGGTACTTTTACAATCTTGTAGTTTTCAATTTAAATGAAATTGTTCAATGTATTTTTGAAATATCACTGAAAAATTTGTACGATGCTGAACAAAAATTATCTTGATTTATTACTTCTTCCATAGTGATTTATTACTTCTTCCATAGAAGACAGATGAATAAAAATTGTACTTGTTTTTTAAATATCACATCAATAACAAATTCGTTGTATTAGACGTTTATATGATACATTTGAGGGTTTGAAGATTTGAATAAATGACACCCATTTTTATTTAATACCCCGGTATAATAACCTACAAATAAAATATGATGAAAGAGAGAATGTGAATATTGAAGGCTACATAATTTCGAAACAAGGCCATCAGACAAGCAGGATATAGTGTCATTAAAAATAAATACGTATTCCTATCTGTATATTGTTTTCGAACTGAATTTGTATTTGATAGATCCTCATAAGTTTCTTTTGACCAAAATAAGGAAAAGAACAGTGTTTTACTCCTTGAGGGGTAAAACTATCGTGAGTGTTGTATGTACAGTCTAGTCATGCATTCGCTGTATTTTCCATTTGCGTAAAGCATAACTGTTTTTGTCAGTCGGTAGTTATCTTTATTTCATGAGCTTGAATACCAAACACGTCCATACATTACAGTTCGAATATCAGTTCACCCGGTGCTTGGCGGTGTCGAACCAAACCGTTTGGAATTTGTGCCAAAAATTTACAAGGATTTTTACTTCTTAATGGGAAATTGAAATTTGTTCAAACAGGGTACTGTAAAGAGACACTAATTATCCATATGAACAAAAACGTTATATTACATAAATATTAGTATGTCTATTGCGTGATACTATTCAATAATTAAAACTAGAATTAACACTCCATTTTATACTCACTTAAGTACAGCACCAAGGGCCATTCCTTCCGGTAAAGTTGTGGGAAGATCCTTCAACGAGTGAACAACAAAATCAACTCTGCCGTTCTCCAGGGCAATTTCAAGTTCGGCAGTAAAGAGTGCTTTTTCTCCAATTTTTGGCAACGATTTGTCAAGGATCTTGTCACCTTTCGTGCTCATGGTAACTAGGAGACAAAAAGAAACGATTCAACAACGAGATCGATGACAATGGTTGGCGTATACGGATGCTAATCAACGTCTTATATGGTATTGTATAACTTATACATAAGAGTCCAGTATTATTTGCCAGACAGACCGTTTTGCATACTAGAAGCTTATTTTCTGCCAGACACTTGATACAAATCATTTCTCGACAGAGATTGTGATGAAAAAAAATAACACGATAGTAACATGAAGTTATAGACGAAAAAAAAATGAGAAACATGCAGTAAAACCTAAAATAATAGACATTACTTTATTATTTCTTCAAACTGTCGACGAGACCAAAATAACTCTAAATGGAAATGGAGTATGTGCTGTGATAAAAGACTAAGTTTGCATGCCCAAAATCACAACAACGAAAAGAATGTGAAAGAATATCCCGAGAGTCAATAAGAATATCAGGCAACATTTTCAGGATCACGCAATATACAGCTGTATAATATAAAATAATAATCACTAGATGAGATAAATCAGTTTAATCAATTAGACTCAAGTACTTTTTATATCTGAGAAAGAAAAAAAATACCAATTCTTTCAATTTCTTGATAACCTTGATACTATGACACAAGATTACGTTGATTGATATAAAATTTAAAATATAACTCACCTATCTCGAAAGTTTTCTTGGGGTGAATATCCTCTAGACATTTAATTACGAATCTGGTTTGAATCAGTGCCAACTGTAAAAAATGAACAAGATTTTAATGAAAAACGAAAAAGAAAAACGCATAATTAAAACGTTGAATACAATATTCAAATCAGCTTGGTATTTATATCATATCAAAGTGACTTTCGAATTGCGTCACATCAGAATTATTCTTTTTCGAAATAGCATGTGCAATTTTTTGTCAACTATTGCTCCGATTTATTTAAACTCGATCGATACACAAAATACGACAGTACTAAAGTTTTTTGTTCTAAGTTAAATCTATATTTCGCCTTTAACCTCCCACCGTTTACAGAATTTACAAATTTATTTCACCATCTGGATTCTAGCTATGGCGATTGATTTCCTGAAAACCGAAAATGAACTTTGAAATTTTCGAATTTCGAAAGACTTGCGCGTTCGTAAGGTCATCATAATCCCGCCCGTCGGGGATATTTAATCGTATGCCGAATAAAAACTGCTGACGCATTGCTTACGCTCAACGATGATTAAGGAAATTATAATCATCTGTACGTGTTACAATACGTGCAATAACTATAAGGGCTTATCTCATCTACGTGGGAAAAAAGAAACTTATCTTAAACAAGTTTAACTGTCTACTCACCTCACTTTTTCGCGATCCAACACGGATTACGTCACGCGTTTCGGAGGTCATTGTGGCTCAAATTAGTTTACGATGAAAGGAATCTCACTACATGAATATTGTACATACAACTTGGAGAATGACTCTCGTTCACGCAAACAGTTTACAGTATGCAAAGAGAGGTTCGATTATTAATGCGGAATGCTTATAAAATAATAAATAACGTTATTCTTCCATACATCAAAAAAGAGATATATCTAATTGGGTCATAAGGTGGTCGTAAGACCTTTACACGGCCAGTCAGGTACTTTCACCAGTCGTGAAAACTGCGATGATCCTACGGTGTTCGTGCAACATCCGTGTATTTGCATAGGCACTGATTTTACTAACGTAATCGTATGAATTTGTTTGTTAGTGTTAATGAAAAGCTACCGTGATATCTTTATCGTCAATTTCACAGTCACTGGCACTGCAGCAGAAAGTGAAATACATTAACTATGTTAATTAGAGGAATTTGCTCGACGTCTGTCACGTTCTACACGCCATGACGGTCGTTCACTGACTGAAGGTAGCCGTAAGTCAGATCGCAGACGAGTCGAAATCTCATCGAGGCTCGATATTCGATAGATTCGATGATAAGAAAATGAATTTTGGGAGAACCCACTGCTAGGACATTATTTCGTGAGAATTGACTGTTGATTAATTCTGTGGACAGAAAATAATCTTACAATGGAAGTATAACACCAAACGCATCAATTATTGTCGCCATGTTGAAGAGATGCGTAATTATTGGAAGACATTTTTAGGTGGTGGGGGACTGGAATCCAGGATACATACATGTAAACAAGAGACGGACAATGTGTGTGAACAAATCTCTTTCTCTTTCCCTCTATTTGATCTCACAAATATGCTTCATTCTAAGGATTTTATGTTATCTGAGACTAGCATGCAAAAACTTGGTTGTGTGACGATGAAAAGGGTGAGGAAAAAAAATGTCAACTGAGAGGACATGCATTTGAATTTTTCGTTGCCACATTTTACTTTTTTTAATTTTAATTTTTTTTTTTTTTTCATTTCTAATCTACAGCTGACTTGCGTTATTTTAACGTAATATTTTAGTAATAGCAAATAAATGAAAGTTTGCGAGTCATGCTTAATATTGTTTGAGTGTAGACGGATTCTCGGTACAATTCACCGTGCAAGTCATCATATTTCATTGGCTCAAATGATAACTTTGTGGGAGACAAGATTGTAGCAGAGACATTTTGTCATCTGCATCATTCAAGATAATTGCTTTATTCTATGGTATGCTTCGAATACATTACTTTTCAAATTGTAAAAAATATATTATTATAGTGTTTTTTCAAATGATTTGCATCACATTAGGTTATGCATGCGAACAGTTTTGCCTGTGCATTTTCATTTATCTCGGTCTAGTTAATTTTGTCATTGTTTTTATTACGGCAAACTGAATTGAGATAAAATTATGATTGTTTGTGCATAATAGAGTATGTAATTAAATATTAATAATACATAGCAAATTGTTACACGTTACAGAATTACAATAATTATAAAAATAACGTATTGTATTTATTTTATACGTGACAATACATACTTATTGAATACAGTATCGACGCTACACATAGCTTAAGTACCTAGCTAAAGCAATACTTATACATTTAAATGCGTTTGTCATATAATTTTGTAAATATATCTGTAAATATAATATTTAAACTAATATATAAAGCAACTAGTATTTAAGTTTATCTATGTGTATAGATATATATATATATATATATATATATATGTAATATATTAAAGTGGTTCAAAAAAACACGACCATCCAATTTTATTTGCGCATGCCTTTTGAAAGATTCGAGGTGTTGAATGAATGCTGCAGCCGCAGGAGGACGTATACGATCAACTTTCGTAGGTCGTGAAATGCGTTTAAAGGTCTTTTTTTTGGTGGCTTTAGTTTTTATTTAAAAAATGATTTCCCCTCCAAAGAGTTCATGTTTTCTTTGATTATTCATGAATACTCAATTTCGAAAAATATAGAACTATTCAATAAATTCAGTGAATAGTTCTTTAGAATATGAGTTTCATCAGCTACATTGGATCTGTTGGTTTTATGATGTTTATAAATAAAAATACATTTTCTGGCATAAAGAACTCATGATAAACATAATATTTTGTGATTCTATAGTTCTGAAGTTTTTTATACATAACAATTGTTTTCCAAGAAAACTGGATTATTTAATAAGCATAGACATTCGACGATAAGAGTGACTTTAGTGACTGAAGCCAGAATTGATGAAATTTCAAGAGCAAGTAAACGTGTTTTTTAAGCACTGGTGAAAATCTGGTAAAATATCCTATTTCTTGAGGAATTTTTCCACAATTCCCCATCAAATCCGTCAAAAACGGAAGTCATGAGAATTTATTGAAAAGATCGGAAAAAGTACGAAAAAAGGCCAAAAATTGACAGAATTTTATATTCTGCACTTTACTCAACGGTTTCTTAGCGCAGTTATAATATTTTTTGAATAATCTGGGATATGGAAGGCATGCAGAAATTTGGGTTTACTCGAAACTTTTAAAAGGCGTCTGCGAAACAAATTGGATGGTCGTATTTTTTTGAACCACCTTAATATATATATATACATATATACGTATGTATATGTGTGTCATTGCGGCACTTTTTGTGCTATACTTATCGATTTTCGCTATTCGGTAAAAATTTTGTGTTTATTGCATTTTTCATTACATTTCCCAAACACTGCATAAGCCAAATATTTTTTATAGTCCGCAACAGACGATATAAACTCTTTTGGCGAGTGTGGTAATTTAAAACGTCAAGTCTAAAATAGTACCATTAGTGAAATATGAATGTAAATATATATTCTGTATTGGTAAATCTCTCTTTCAATATTTTCAACAAATTTTTGTCTATAGGATAATGACATGATTAGTTATGAACGAAGAGAATATTTTTTGAAAATATTCTCATAGGCGAGGAGGTTGACTAGATCCAATGGATTTTAATCTTTCAGAAATTTCTGTAATATACTGTAAGTATCGTTTAAATAGTATTTATACGCATTGAAGAGCACTTGATGGTCAGGAACAGTGACTATTATTTATTATTCAAACTAATACTGAAGCTTTATAGAAACGATTTGCACGTTATTGCATCGCTAGAAGCTAAAAAACATTGATTTATAACCAAGCAAAAGTTATCAGCTGTAATCATTATTGCATAATAATTTATGTGCATACGCTGTGGTATTATCATTAAAGCCAACTACTCTTGGAAAATTAATAGTACCGTGCACAAGTTAACATAGGCGACTGAAATACCTGTAATATCTACTAAAACTTCAAATATATTCACGTACGTTTAAAGTGTGCAAAATACTTTTCTTTGTGTATTTTTTATTGCAATAAACATCCACTTTCATTTTTAGGCTCTTTGGTAGTTTGATGCACCGCTTCTTCCTGTACAGGTGGTAGATCATGCTCTTTCGTATTACCTGTAGCCCCGCCTGCTGCTCCAACAAAACTCTTATACGCTGGCACACTCCAGAGATGATTTGGCGCTGGCATTGTAAAGTCTACAGGGCTTACTAAACCATAGGTAGCCTTAGTTTCCAGTGACGGTACATCTCCAGGCACCTTGTGGTGATATCTGAAGTAAGAATGAACATAGTAAGTGGTTCTCCGAGCAAGGTCAAAATCGATTTACTCAGTATTTCGGTTGTACTTACATGAAACCGTTTTCTCTTCTACACTTATCAAGCGTAATTCTCACCAGAGGAGCCAGTCGTTTAAATACAGCGTGTTGGTCAGGCTTTACTCTCGGCGCCGGACCGTGAGTTTTACCATATTCCTGGCAAAGAGCTTTAGCTTTATTCAAAAAAATTTCACTTTCTTCCAAAGCTTTTATTGCTTCACCGCATTTATCCATAGATAAGAGATTCTCGCCGCAATAATTATATGCCTGAAATATGTAAATCACCATAATCAAAAACAAATTGTTAGACCACTACGAATCAAGAAATCATGGATTTGGATTTATAATCGCAAAAAAAAATATATATATATAATTAGAAATTTAAATCTTACATAGGATTGGTAAAAAGCTGCTTTCAGTTCGAGATATTTTATCCACTGAGCTGAAATTTCTGGCTTAAAGGGTTTCAAAGTATTGGCTGCATCCAGAAAGAGCTTGCTTGTTTCGTTGGCTAGTGCTGATATTAAATTATTGTTATGTTTCAACTCAACTGCTCGCGCTACTGTCACTGAAATTGTGAAGAAAGTGATTAATAAATTACTCAAAAGAAACTGATCTATACAATGAATCTTATTAAACAAAATAAAAAGTTTTCATGGAAACAATAAATTTAGTTTCATATCAGAAACTGTATCAATTATTGACTAAATTTTAATAAAAACCTTCTTGAGCCTCAGCTGTGCATTGATTTATGTAAGCATTCATAATACGTGGATCCAAATCACTGCCTAGTATTGGAGGATTGGAGAGTTGGGGTAAAAATTCGGTTTGTACAAAGGTGAAAATTCCCGCAGCTCTTCTCAACAAACCATGAATTTCTTTAGCCTCGTCCATACTTATACTGTGTAAATACAATGATATTAATAAATGGACGAAACTTGCTAAGACGATATGATTGGGAAATTATACAAGTATCTATGAGGCTCACTCGTCTTTCCCGGCAACCATTGCAGCATGTTTCATAAACCATATCGCAACGTTTATGCTGATATTAGCTGCTTCATAAACAGAGTCTGCATGAGAGCTGTTGAACAGATGAAATGAGCAGAAATTAGAACTATCGTTAATACATGTTGCCTTTATACTTAAAGAAGTAAATTTGATTTAAACTCACTGAGTAAGCGAACCAAGCAGCGTATGAGTCCATTTGAAAACAAAAATATTTCGCAATTTACTTGGTTCAGGCCTTCCAATATGTTCGGTAGATGATTGGATTTCCCAGATTAGTCCATATAATAGGCTCAGATATGCTACGAAAGCTGGTTCAATTGTATCACTTGTATTATTTGCATCCCGTATTAAATCCAACAATCGGCTTCTTGATAACTTCAGATCGCTATACTCAGGAAAGATGAGACAATAGGTATACCAAAAGACATAATTGTGTTAAAAATGTTATTGCAGAATAATATACAGAAACATATATGCATTGTTACACATATCAGAATATCCTCGTAATCCAACTGTTAATTTACACACATTAAACAAGTTTTTCATCTTGCAAGAATATATATGTACATCTTTCTTTCTCATCAACCCCCCTCTATTGTGAAAGGAAAAATAATAGCATTCGTGTGTTTATAATAACTTTTGCATGGCAAGATACCTGCTGGTTTTACAATTAGATCAAAACATCTAATAGCAACAAAATTGAAAATATATTTGTAATATCTCCTGCCACCATTTTAAATGCGAACGACATATCTGTGAAAGTGTATAATGCAAATACGTTCAACTGATTATCTGTCAAAAATGTATTGTCAGTTTGTTATATACAGGTGTTTTTCAAGATTAAAATGCTGTTATATGTTTGTAAGCACAATCTATTGTTTTATGTGGCGTAAATGTTATACAGGTTTAGACTGGAAATTCCGTTACAACAATCGATATTATTTTAAGCGATGGAATCACTCTCGGTGTAAATTTTATTGCGAAAAAGTATAACTAATCCTTGGAGAGTAACCTGCAAAGTTTCTTTGTAGCTTCTGTAGACTCCTTCAATTTTATTTCGAATTTATGATTTGTCGTTGCTTTTAAAACGTTGCGATGGAACCAGTGAGCCATTTTGTTGTCGATCAACAGTAATATCAATTTTATTCAACCGTGTACACACTTAGGTGTGTATGTGACGCGTTTGATTTGGCTCGATGCCTTTTTTGACAGATAATACCTGGATAATACACTAGCAGACCGAAGCGGACTCGTTGACAGGGGAGAAAGTGAAAGCATAGACTAGACTATGACCAAGAACTGCCACGCGTATGACCATAAGATATGTAATTGTATAGTGTGTACAAATACCGTGGTACTAATGTTAGTCTCTCAAATTTCGCCAGTTAATGGCGGAGACGCGCGAATGTTTGAATAGTGAAAATATTAAATATGTAATAAACAAACGTTTTTCTTATAGTCGTTGATGAAAGAATATAGTCAACGCCTACGTACAGTGAGGTATCAACTCATGATATTAGATTTTTTACATTTCTTAACTACAATGATATTGTAAATAGTTTTCCACAAATATCTCAAATAAACATTTCTGTTAAAAACTAGCTTGTAGTAAGTCGTTGAATAGGTTTATTCATTATCATCAAGGTTATTACCCACAGTAGAACATCGATTATCCAGATTAATTGGGACTGAGCCTAGTTCGGATAGTCAAAAGTTTGGATAATTGAAAGGCAATTTTTAATTTAAGGGATACATGCAATATAAATTCCAATCGACAACGTCTATATTAAATATCTAATTGTGAGTATGTATCGAACCTTTTTCAGACACCAAACGTTTAATTTATTACTTTTTACTACTATTATTACGGCTGCTACACATTTTTTAGCAAACAACAATGTATATTTCACGCCAAAAATATATTTTTTGATCCAACGTTCGAACAATTGAGCGTTCGGATAAATCAAGTCATGGTTCGGATAATTGAGGATTCGGATGACTGAGGTTCGGATAATCGAGGTTTTACAGTATTTATATGTGTTCAAAACTTCCCGCAATTTGAGTTCGTCACAAAATGGCATACTAGAGATGTCCTTTATCGCATGGTTCTGATAATTGTTAGGCAAGCACGTATCGTTTGTAACCTCGCTGAATTAACGTAGCATCGCTTCCACAGGCTTGGTCACGCACTGACTTGAGTTCCATTGCTATTTCTAATTTCACGGTTTTCATTCATAATCGTTGTCAAGGTAAGTAATTATTGAAATTAGGTTGATATTGCGTGTCACGGACACGCACGAAACTTAAGTAGTTATAGAGATGAAGGTTGGTGAAAAAATAACTCTACCAAGCAGATACATATAATTCACACGTTAGCTGTCAGTAGACAAGCTACTTAACCTGAAATATTTCACATGATAACAAGTAGTACTGTATAAATCAAATTTCCGTAATATTCACTCTGTACAGATGAGACGTTGCACAGAGAATGTAATTCTACCTATCTTGTTACCATTGCGACGAGAGTTTAGAAGGCTTTCTATAGCCAGATGGTACTAGATCATTTCTAATCTCATACGGAGCTATCATTAATTTATAACATTACATAATCCCGTATAATTTTTGTTTATCAATGTAGAACCGACGTTCAAAGAGGCAGGAAAATATCTCGCTATATTTTTATATTATTTTTAGATGGGAGAACCAACGGGGTTAACCAACAGCGAAGCACGAGAGCTTTGTACAAACCCAGATGAAGCAACAAAAGATTTCATCCTTTCCCAGATCATGTACCGTATTAAGGATCCACGCAAATCCTTGCCATTTTATACGGAAGTGTTAGGAATGCGATTACTTCAGAAATTGGATTTTCCTGAAATGAAATTTTCCGTCTATTTTCTCGGATTTGAGCGTGCTAGCGACATACCAACCGACAGAAGGGAATGTATCGAATGGACTTTTACAAGAAAAGCTGCTTTGGAGCTCACTCAGTATGTTGACTCATTGTTTTTCAACTTCTATCTCAAGAAGGTTTATCAGTACATACGATTTTCTTAAAGTTTCTTCAAGAAATGATACATTTACTTGCAGTACTGTAAAACCGTATCATGAAGCAATTGTAAATACAAAATTTGCATATGTACAATCATCCTATGATTTTCCCAACTTTGGAAATTCAATGGGTGTACAGAGTCTTATAGAATGTCCAAGAGTTTACCAAAAAACTATTTAACGTGAGGAATCCGTATTCAAGAAATTGTAAAAAAAATTTGAAATCATCTAAGTGTACACTTTTCAAACAATAATTAAGTTGATCCATAAATTTTGCCTGGTGTAGTGTTGATTGCATAAGAGGCTCTGACAGTCCAGAATCGTTACCCTTGGTCTCCTCATCGAGCAGAATGCTCCTTATAGTTGATTATAAATAATTTGCACATATTTGAAATTGATGAATTTGTCCAGTTAATGCGTACATTTTTTTACATATTTTACTTCCTACAAAATATGATCCAATTTTAAATTGAACTTACTCCTTAGTGTATTTTACCTAAATAAAAATTTCGCTTCTCAACCTCAAAATATTATTGATACAGCTGTCCCAATTGATTTTGACAACATTTTTTTTTTTCGTCAAGTAATTCCGTTCAAAATTCATAAACTAAACTAATTCTATACTTCGCAAAACTACATTGATATCAAATAGTATAACTACAATAAATTCAGAGTCTGTAGTGACATGATTGAGCGAACTATATGATGGCTTTGGAGTACAAACTCTTATCATTTACAATCGTGTACTTTTAGTATCTGACTATTTAACTGATCTTACCAATTTCTCATTGTTCGTTTTATTATTTCAGTAATTGGGGTACAGAAGTAGACCCCGACGCTAAGTATCACAATGGGAATACAGACCCTAGAGGATTTGGTAAGAAACAAAAAGTTGAATATTAGAAAATAATGGAAATAAAATTTAATGACTCAAATTCCAGAGTTAAAATTGGGCCTTTGCATGCAAAACTGTTATATGGGTATATGATACGATGTCACCTTGTCTTTTGACGAAAAAAAGAAAATATGACATAATTATATAAAGTTTCACTGCTCTCTAAAAATATGGAAATGAAAATTTTATTTCATGCAGAGACCTAATCGATGATTCAGATTTTGCAAAACATCAAATTAAATTGATACACATTTTTGTTCCCTGTATATTTGTAAATGTTAACCAAGATTTTTATGCAAGAAGCTCATTCTGTTGGAAGTCAATCAACACTTGAACGGTGTTTGCTACCATTTGTAAAAAGTGTTTCCTGTCCCTCGACAAAAGAGATTCAGTTAAAATACATACCATTGAAATATTCATATTTTGTATTCAACTTGAATAGAAATTGCTATAAAGAATGAAGAGTACTTCGGTAAATACGAATAGTATTAAAAAATTTCAGGTCATATTGGACTCACGGTACCTGACGTGGATGTAGCATGTGAAAGATTTGCTAGGCTTGGTGTGGAATTTGTAAAAAAACCAAACGAGGGAAAGATGAAAGGTCTTGCCTTCATTAAAGATCCCGATGGTTATTGGATCGAAATATTAAGCGTATCCAATACTGTCGGTACGATAATGAACAACTAGTACATGCACATTTAGTAAAATCAATGATAAAAATTCCTGTTATAATATCTGCCAATGCACTAGCTTAGTGTAATGTGTATGTATTTAGAGATTAACAATCAGTATAACATGTCTTTAAAACATCAAAATAATTCTGTCCCTTAAGCTGCAGCAGACCAAATATATTTTAATGATGTACAATGTGTTGAAATGATAATGAAAAGATAATATGTAAAAACAGAATACTTACCTTTTATACTATATACTAATTGTTTTGTCTGTTACACTTATATTATAACGATGTACCTAATAATTATCATAGCTCATCTGTGTATGTATACTATGCTATTGCAAAAAATAAAATCAAAATATTTATTTTCAATCCCAAAATAGTGTAAATGGATTAATTAATTAGGTAGAAATTTTTTTTATCGAGGTTCAATAATTCTGAACTGCAGCCTCGTCAATGCCTGAAATTTTGAGGTCATGTATGGTTTAGTGATAGTTCTTTGAAGAGAATAATACTTTTTTTTAGTATGTTACCTCTCTTTATTGTGATCAAATTGGTGTCAATCCCCGTGAGAAAAATCCGTATATTTCTAGAATACAAATGACTAATAGACAGTTGAACGTAATGGCGTAAAGAAATGTACATGATTCCCTAGTGAAATCTAGTTGAATTTTTTGTAAATGATATACACAAATTTTTGAAATCTCTAAAATGGATAACGTGTAATACACCCAATTATGATTCTATATGTTAAAGTTTGAAATGAAACATCCGCTGTACAAAAGTTCCGTCGGTAAAACAGAAATTAGTTAAATGTGATCCCTGTCAACGTCTTGATCATGGAGCCTAGAGTAAGGCTCCATGATCTTGATCGTGAAGATAGGTGCAGGCTCGACAGAGAAATGTCAAATTGTCGTTTATAAATAAAAATTTTCATAGAAACGTGTTGAGCGAGGGGCCATCCTCTCGCGTAAGTATTATTTTCGGCAGTAGTTGTAATCTTAGAAATATAATTCTGACATCAAGTGTGAAATAACGTGAACACACCGCGTTTAGCTCTCATCTGTCAACTTGAGGTTAGGTATGTATTTCACATACGTATGTATACAATACCAATCGTCCCAGTCATTGTTTATAACCGTAAAATTCACACGAACCAATTAAAATTACGTAGCTAAAGAATCACACGTTGAAATTAGTCGACCAAAAAAAAAGGTTGAATAAAAATACTCCAAAAATGGAAATGTCAAACATCAGTGCGTCAAATTTCAGGATGGTTGAGGACAAAAACTACGAATTGGGCAGTAGGATCGAGTGCGACGGCTCTTTGGGTACCTTGAGATATGTTGGACCGGTAGGCGACACAAAAGGCGAATGGCTAGGGATAGACTGGGATGATCCATCACGTGGCAAGCACAACGGCACATACGAGGGTGTAAAGTATTTTACAACTTGGTATGTATTTGAAAAGATAAAGAAATATTATCCATCTCGATAGATGTAATATCTATACTTTGGAATTGTTTTTAACAGGCACCCGACATCAGGCTCATTTATTCGCCACGGTAAAGCAAATTTTGGAATATCTTGTCCTGACGCGATTAAATCTCGTTATGGTTTGATCAATGACGATTTGGCGGGCATTGATAGGGAGAACTTAACCAGTCTGCAAAAGGAGATAAATGCACCGTTTTTAGAGATGGTTGGTTTTTCAAAGGTTAATAAGAAACAAAGCAAATTTGATCAACTAGAAATAATATGGCTGCGAGACCAATCAGTTAGCAATGCAGGAAACCCAGGAGAACTGGAGACATTGTGTCCAAGATTGAAGGAGCTCGACATTTCTAGAAATTTAACTAATTCGTGGAAAGTTATATCTGATATTTGCATTCAGCTTCGTTCTCTCACAAGGCTCAATGTCAGGTGAGATACTATTCATTCGATGATACCTTTTTGAAATTATTGTTCTAGGCTCTGTCTTTTACATATTAACAGATTTCTGTAAAAAAATCAATTGAATAGAGAAAAATTAATGCAAGAATGATTATTTCCCCAATTGCACTAATACTTCTTGAAACAAACAAGATACAGCCTAGTGATTAAAAAAGAAGTTTCAAAATATGTTGAAAGTTACATGTTTTCTCACAGTATTCTTTATTCGTTTAAAGAAAATTATAATTCCATTTCTGTGATTCAATAACTATCTTGGATATGAAATAAATTCTGAGCTGATATTAATTATTTTCAATTTACAATGTGCAAATGAAAATGCCTTCTGTAATAATCAACTTCAATAATTTTATTTTACAGCGAAAATAAACTGCCGTGCGATATTGAAGTGGAACAATTTAGAAAATCGTTTTCAAATGTCACTCACTTAACGATGGCAAGGATGAATTATAATTGGGCAGATGTGCAAAGATGCATTGCAATGTTTCCGTCAATCAGAGAACTATCCATATCTTTCAACATTGTAAATACCATAGAAAGACCACCAGATTGTTCAAACATAATGAAACTCAGAGCCCTAACTCTTGAGGGAAATTTAATTGAAAATTGGAATGAAATATTGAAATTAGGCTCACTTCCTTGGTAAAAATTTCTTATAACGAGACAAGAATTTTGATATAAAGATTAAACTATAAATGATCAGATATATCATAAATATCTATCATTTTTGTTGGTGAATATCACCTAAGTTTACTGATGCATAAGAAGTAATCAATGTTACCCCAATTCTTTTTAGCTTGGAATATCTAAATGTCAATGAAAATAGAATAAAAGTTGTAAGTTTTCCGACAGACAAGTCAATGACCAAGACAAGCTTATTTGCCAATCTTAGGCAGTTGCATATATCTAAAAACGACATATCAGAGGTAATTAATATTAACTTAGATAAGAAGATGAAAATGTTTGTAAAATAATTTTGTAAAAGGCATGCGATTATATAGATATTTGCAAAGTTGATAAAAAAAATTAACTTTCAGTGGCGATCCATCAGCGAGTTGGATAAGCTTCTGAGTCTTGAGGATTTGAAATTTCGAGACAATCCGATTCTGAAGTGTGGAACTCCTGAGACCACACGCCAGCTAATTATTGCCAGAATATCAAAGCTTAAATTTTTAAATGGCACTGAAGTTTGGCAAGATGAAAGGACTGGCGCTGAATACGATTACTTGAAATTATTCGGAAAACAGTGGCTTGATACTGAAAGCATTCCAGAAAAAAGAGTGGAATTCATAACTGAACACCCTCAATATCCTTCATTAATTAAAAGCAAGTTTTTATATTTCACAAGTATTATTAATACTGTTAAGGTGAGACTCCGGTGAAATTTTGATAGTATCGAGTTTTCCGTTTTTGAAATAAATAAAAAAAATGTGTGCACAAAAATTCTTTCCACCAAAATTTAGATTACTGTAGTATGTGTCCTGAATCGCAGAAGATTAAAATTCTTTTTCAGGATACATACTACCATAATCTAAATTTTGCTGGAGGAAATTTTTAATCAACTTCTTTAGTCATTTCAAAAATCGAAAAACTTGCTATTTTCGAAATTTCACCAGAATCCCCTCCTTAAAGGCAAATAATAAATCAAAGGACTTAAATTGATTCCTTTACTGTATGTGCCAAGATGCTGAATTCTACATAATGCAACTTTCAGAATATGGATTACCAGACGTTCATGTGTCAAAATTGAACGCTGGAATGGGATCGAATGTAATATCTGTGGAGTTTATTTGTCCGGATGATCCAAATCAGCCGCAAAGAGTTAGAAGAAAGCTGCTCAAGGATATGGAAGTCCAAAAGGTCGTTGGAATTGTACAACGATTGTTTAAAACTAGTGGAAAAATTCCTACTCTATCTTTTGTGCAGCAGACGGTAAGAATAGCAATCTTTAAAAATTCTATGTGTAATATTCTTGTGGCTCCTCAATTATTCTTTAATTAATTTTTCAGCTCTCCAGTAACGAAATAAAATTAGACAAACCGCTACAAAACTTGAGCTATTTTTCCATCCAAGACGGTGACCAGATTCTTGTCAGATGGTGACATATGTATATTTTACACAACGTGCATAGATTAATATAAAAGTATTTTCGATACTGTTAAAATTCCAACGTCGTACTATATGATCGTGAAATTAAATTAGTGCAGTTACTCTGTTACCTCAAATTGTGTTCATTTTTATTTCTCGATTTCGCTTCACTAAGTTTCAACATTTTTATGCTTATAATTGCTTTTCAGTTTTGTTTCTGCACTCTTGATCAGAATATAGAATAAAAATCGGTACTGCGTACGATACGAATTCTGTTAAAAAATTTACATTATCCGCATCACTGTGAAATCATCTACTTAATCGTATTCACTAAACGATCATTTTCTTTAGACTTTTTTGTTTAATAGCTAGTGCCACTTATTTTTCTTAATTAACGTTGCGAATTTGGAAAACCTAATTAGGTTACAACACTTAACTAAGTTCGAAATGATGATGTAATTAACGTGCTTTATTGAATACTAATTCCTGTGAACTGAAACTGTGAATTATTTAAGGAAGCTTTTTTAATAAAACATGAAAAAAAAATTTAAATGAAACCTAATGTTATATTACATTCATATATCCACCGTTCGATATTTACATACCCATATCCGTATGCAATACAAGATAGAATTCTCACTAAACCAAGAAAACGTAAGTATTTTTCAACTCAATGTTCACAAGACAGTGGACCGATATTCATAACAAAATATGACTAAGGTATTTATAAAGATGAATAGAATTTGAATTATCCACTAGCAATTATGATTTCAGTTCTTTCCGTTTTTTTCATTCATTTTTTCACCAAACAAGATTTAATGTTTTCTTAGTATACATGGTGTACAAGGAAAAAAACGAGAAACAATATACATAAATAAAGTCACCTTTCATAAGACATCTTTATCAACCAGTTATCGAATAGCGGTAAAATTGTGTCTGTCAGCTAATGTGAAATTGGTATTAGAATGTGTTCTAATCTTACCCGATATTCCTCTAACTCTATACTCTTAGACCTCTAAGAATGAGGCACCATTTTAATTTTGTTGTGCTTGTTTCTCAAATTTGCTGGCTTCTTCCTTTTCCAATTGTTCCCTAGTCAAAAGAGACAATCCGAGCTGATCTTCCCTCGTAAATGGCTGAGCCATTTGTCGCAACCACCTTTTGCTTATCTAGAAAAAATTTGTTGTGATACATAAGGGTTTATTTTACTCTGTACGATCGATAAATTATTTTAATTAAAATGTCGAGTTTAACGATGATTATTGATTATAATACGAAGATAATATCTTCACGATTACATTTCATATCTATAGTATTTTCAGTACCTGTATTGCTTCTTCTGTTGATAAATTGCAAAGACTGTCTGTAAGGTGTTCTTGAATCCATTTGGGCAATTTGCTTCTTTTGTCCGCTCTTGAAAAACGCTGAAAAGTTTGTAAAGCAAATCATTTTCAGTAACAACGTAGAAGCTATCATTTATCGACAGGAACTCCAATCTGTGATGAATTATAAAAAACTTTAAGGTACAGTACCTTGTCCGCGAACACCATGATACCATAGTCAGTTTTGCCTCTTATGGCTCGGCCAACGCACTGCGCGGCATGCCGCATTGCATCAAACGTTAAGAAATCATTTTCTCTTATCTGAAATTTAAAGAAAAATTGCACATTTTATGTCTTATTGATAGATTAGAAAAAACCTGACTGAAAATTTAATCCAAGGTATGTCATAGCTTTTAAAATAACAAAACTTCTGATACTAACTTGAAATTGATCTCGTAGATATTCTAGTCTGGCTTTCAAGATCCGGGACTGAGTGTAAACGTAAGGTATACCGAACATAAGAACAGCTCTTCCTAAATGGTGGTCAAAATCAACACCCTCTGACACTTTGCCTCGAGCTACGGATAATAGAACAGCTCCACGTCCATTTTCGCATGCTTTTATGTAGTTCATCAAGGCCAAACTTGTTTCTGCAGAGTCCTGTGTCTCGATGAAGAGTAATTTGTGCCTCTGAAGTTGGTCTACTACTCCTTGATCATACCTAAAAAAAACATAACGATATTTTTTAATGATTGAATCATGTTTAGTCGAAATCCGGTCAGTTTTGTAATTAATTTATTTGGTTAAAAAACCACATGTTTCCGACGTTTCGGCCGGGCCGAAATATTTTTTAATCATAAATTCACATATATGTTCAATTATTATGCTAGATTCTCTTCACTACCTACCATGCAGCAACTACAGATTCCATGTATGAATAGGAGGTGAAAAAACAGACTAAACCGTCTGGTACAGCTGCTGAGAATTCTACCAATAATTGTCCATAATTTCTTATCACAGCAACATCCTCTCTAGTTTCAAATTTAGATGATATCGCTACCTGGTCATTACCTTTGGCAACGATCTGAAAATTAATGAAACGATTGAGCGGTCATTGTGAATGAAGTATTGCATTGTTTTTTTAACTGTAAAATATGCAAAGACGAAATCTCACCATTGGTAACAAACAAGGTCTTGCAAGAGTCATGGTAAACGACGACATGATTACAGGATGAAAATCTAAGATCTTTGGATACATGTCTAAGGGCGAAAGTGTTCCCGAGGTGATAATGACTGACTGAAATCTGTCAAATATTGGTTTCATAGCAATAGAACAATCGAGACAGCTAAAATGTAGAATCGGATTTAGAACCGTTGGTGTTTTATCATCGAATGGTTCGACTATGATAGTGAAACCTTTTGTGTACGTGGAAACAAGAGTGGCAAGGTGCGTGACCAAAATCAGAGGCGAAAAATCTGTAACATCACTAATTTCCATCGTTCGTAAAAGCGATGCTAATCTCTCCGCGCAAAACTTCAGGGGTTTTCTTTCTATGCAAACTTTAGACTGAATGTCGCGTAGAAATCCAGCTGGCGATTCCTGCATTACATGCTGCACTCGAAGCCTTGTTTTTAGGTATTCTACAAACCGCTTCAAGAATCCAACAAAGTGTTCGGCATTTCTTATGTTGCCAGGAACAACCTCTGGAAAAAAGATACATGCATTTTTTAATCAGCGCTATATCTCACCGTAAGTAAAGCAAAGAAAATATATCCATTTTACAACATTTTCATTGTTTTATCGGATGAAAGTTACTCATGTAAGTTAGACTTACCTTGAAGTACTTCATCTGGCAAAATTGGGTTGGACAAAATAATGTCAGTTTCTCTTGCCGTTTGCGCACCTTTGAGGCCTTCAACTAATCTACTGTATTCCTCTTTTAATTTATTCACGTCGTCTTCTCTCATCCTGAAAATCATAAATGAACGAATAACAAAGAGCAATGTCGGTTTTTATGAACTATAAAATTTGTGTGAAACTTGGAACTTAATATCTATATAAACTAATTGTGATTTGGTTTAACTTACTCAGCCACAGTTTTCTCCAAAATTTGTATATTTGCCGTGCTTTTTTCAACTATTCTTTTGTTTATTTTGACGCTCATTGAGTCTATGCATACGTTGTCTGAAAATAATGTCGAAAATCTTCTGTTAAGTACAATGGATGTGACCACACTCTTGGCTCCCCAATATTATTAACAATACGATGTAGTTTGTATATCCATTTGTTTTATGTGTTCAATTTATGTCCATGTATGCTGTATGCACGTATGTTCTTAAAAGTTTGATCAAATAGAAAATTATTACCGATGTTGTGTGCCTCGTCAAAAACCACAACAGATGTTTTACTTAATTCTTTAGATACAGTTTCAGCAATTTTTGGATCGAGAAGATAGTGGTAACTGTATACAACGATGTGAGCTTGCAGTATCTGAAAGGTAAAAGAAAAGTTTTCAAATCTGTAACTGGACCACATGATTCAAACAGTTCCAGTCCTATGTAAAACAAAATATACATTGTTCAAGTCAAGAAATAAGAAGAGAGAAGTGGTGACAATAATATGACAACAAAAAATTTGTTTTCAAAAGAACGAGTAAAGAAACAGGTCTATAAATTAATAAATTAATTGATCAATGAACTTAAATAATCAGCAGACCAACCGTAAATCTAGCCAAAAAATATGGACACCAATTCCTGTCTCTTCCATACTCTTTCAGGTCATCCAGGGAATAAATTCCAGCAGGCACAATCTGTTCACGTCCCTCTAAATCGAATCCCTCATAAAAGCTGCAAACTGGCGTTGATTCATCATAATTATGCCTTTCTCTTATATACGAGGCAGTGAGGGAATGACATCGACCGTCAACAATTTTTCCTTCACGTTCCCTGCTTATCTGAAAAATATAATCATCTTAACAATCAGCTGATTCTTTGTTATTGGAAATGAATGAATAATGTACTCAACGAACTTCTGGATGTATGCACATGTTCTTCCTAGAGCTCAGCACCAATCCAACAAGTTTTGGCTTTACTCCATCCTCTTTTTCATAGTATTCTATAAGATTTTTTAATTCTTCTATGACTTTCTCTATCTCCGGTACTGTACGTGAGCAGTATATTAATTTAGTTATCTTCAAGGGGTTTTGCAGCATGTAAGCCACAATCAGTGACAGTAATGTCACAGTTTTTCCAGTACCCGAAGGCATTTCCAAGAGGCAATGACCCTGTAGAATATATATTCATTATATTAGAGACGCCTTAACTGATTTGATAATTTTTAATAATTTACTTTCCTATGCTTGTTAATACGTGTAATTATTTTTCAAATGATGGTATTAAAAATTATTAATCATTGAATTCTTTGAGGAGGATTAGCCTATTTCATGAAAGTAGCACTGAAAGACCAACAAAGTTTTTGTTAATTAATGTGTCTCAACTACAAAGAATTATTCTTAAACCTTCATAAAATTGACAAAGCTTGATTGCGAGTTATTAAACACAAAGGAATAAATTTATAGCTTGTTGTTATTTAGAAGTTTCCTCACTTAAAAACAAGCATTCTACTGTTTTTCCAAACAATTACAATGATTTTATTATTCATATGCACGAAAGTAAGACATTGAAAACTTTTTAACTTAAAGAATGTTTACTCATCAGTTGGAGGAATCAATCTCTTGGCAAATCATTAAATCAGTTTTCCTTCAAAGCGTTTAAATTACATGGATAAACATATTTTGAAGGATCAAATCTTCGCAAGCTTCAGAGAAATAATAAAATAATGTATATTTATATCGTAAGAGAAATTGTGAAGTTTGGAAACGCAGTTTGGAGGTTAAGAAGGCGCATTTGTAAGCTGCTTATTGATATGGGGTGTAATATCTCGTTATTAAAGGCAAGATTTACCCTAGCATCGAGACCTCGCTTGAGTTCCAACATGTACGCATACTGTTCCGGGTAAATGTAATCGTAGGGGAAGTACACAATCAATCCGTCGACACTGATTCTGTAAGAAGAAGATACCAAGTTTATTTCATACTACGGAATACTTTCTCGTTGCTTATTGTTTGATAACGAAATTACACCCAGATAATTACTTCATTTTTGTTGTTTACGAATTTCTTTCTGCCACATTTATAACAAATCTACTTCACTGGTTCTTATTGTTTATAGCCTCCAAAGTTCACGTTTACGATGCTTACATGCGTCAGGTTACCGACCGCTCGTGCGGATCCAGGGTACCAGGATTAGATTAGGTTAGTTTTTTTTCTGAATGTGACAGTTAAGTTAGGTGAGGTATTACGGTGAACTTTTATGAGTAGCAAAAACCAGCAGCAGTTTAGTAACTTATTGGATGTTACTAACATCTGTCTAGGGTGTATTCCGCCAGGAAACTGTGGCAGTCCAGTAATAGTATATTTTGAACTTTCTAACTAGCGGTTGGTACTATTTACTGGTCATTTACTGCCAAAGTGTGCCACAGTTCCCTGGCGGAATACACCCCTAGTAATTTAACGTCGCAGCTGCACTGCTTATAAAGGCCGTGTTCGTAAATTGACTGACAGTACTGAAAATTCCCTAGGACAGAGTCAGAGCTATCCACGAACTTGGAAGCGCAAAAGAGATGAAAGATGGCTGACAGTACTGTCAGTCAATTTTCGAACACAGCCAAAAATATCTTGCGTTTGCTGCTCTGCTAGTCGGATGAATGAACTTCAATTTCTAACATTAGCGTATGTAATGCATCAAATTGATTTCTATAGAGAAGTTTAGTCGAAATCGTATCGAAAAATTACATGCAAAGACTGTATTACAAATGCAGGTGACAACATCACTACTATAACTGTTGCTTCAGTAAAATAGTATGATTGTCTGATATTTGAAAACCTTAGATATAATTTTTGAAATACTGAGAACACAGTTGAAATTGAAGATGGAATGGGTACCCATGTTTTGTAAAAATTATTGGTAACAAAAACATTTGCAGAACTTCAGATTCGTACATTGGAAAATACTTTCGAATATTTAACTAGTTATTTCTAACCCGCGTTTTTGATATTTTGCTAGATGTGACAGACTTTGAAATTGAATTGTAATACGATACGTTTCGTTTCGCGTTCGTTGCATTTCGAAATTGTGCATTATACGTTGATGTAACTGTCAGCTTCCGCTAGGTTAAAATGCCCGTAGAATGGACAGAGGCGCGAGTTTACAAACTAGTTTTATCGTACATTCGGCACGAATGCCTGTGGAAACACGATAGTGATTCGTATAATGATTTGGAGGCACGGTACACCGCATACCTGGGGATAATTCGAGACCTGAACATTCGCGATCTGACCGTGAACGAGGTTCGCGATAGAATAAAGCAAATAAAGCGGACCTATCGCATGGAATTGGCAAAGATCAACGATGCTAACTTCCGGGGATTCCCCTACAAGCCAAAAATCACTTGGTTTGAATTGATCCACGAATTTTTACGCGCTTATATCACAGAACAGGATTCTAACGCCGTTAGTTTATTACCAGGATTAAAGTTCAATTACTGAAAAAAATTATTCCTATGTATATAACTATTCTGATCAAATTACCTTCGCATGTCTAGGATAGCTCGCTACATGTTGAGGCGAATAATGGTGAGCCAGAAGAATTCAACCATCACACCTCCCAGTCGTTGTTATATTCGCCACGTTGCTGTCCAATAAACCAGTGTCCCAGCTGTGTTAGACATTTTCCAACTCAACTCAATCTCGACACATCCCCAACAAAGTTGACGAAAAATGCTGTACCTTTAAAACAGAAAATTAATCTTGCCTCGCAACATGACTCTATCAGGCAGCAAACACCTAGAGCTTTGCAATCCATTCCGAACATCAGTTCATTTTCAACCTCTGGCGATTGTTCAATAATCAGAGCTTCGAACGCAGAAGTAAAGTCACAAGTCATAACCAATTCCATCAAGAAACACAAGTCACAAAAAAAGTATGGCGATGAATTTGATGCTTTTGGTAAGAAAATCTTATAATTTGAAATGTTTAAAAGACTCTCTTGCAAAATACTAACGTTTTTTTGTACATTCTCCATGGGCTAATTGTCATATTTATACTTGCTAGGCAAAAGTGTCGCATGCCAATTGCGTGAACTGTCATTGCCACATGCGCTTCGAACTCAAACAAACATTCAGAGTCTGCTTGCTGAGGAGAGGATAAATTCTAACAAAGAGAAAGTGATTAATAAACAAAGTGCAGACGAAGTCTCTCAACATCACAGGCACTACAGGGATTCTCGGTGGACACAACCTTCGAGGAATAGTCGTTCGTCATTCATCTGCAATGCAAATTTCCAATGTCCATCAGCTAGTGATTTGAGCTCTTCTGGTCACCTGAGTAATGGAAGACGCGCGAAACTTGTTGAAAGAAATCAGATAGTGAATTGTCATCCGGATAATTGTATTGCCTCCAAAATTTCATATAAAAAAGCTAGTCTAAAAACTTAGTAGGAATTTAACATCTGTAGCACAATAATAAATTTCTTACATAAGCATTCACATCGTCAAAACAAGGCAAAGTGACGCGTTTAAAGTCTACGAAAAGTTTCTATTCCAAGGAAATCTGAAGTTAGTGTGTTAAAATGTTTGATGATTCATTCACGTTTGCTAAACGTATTTTTTATAGTATGGTTACTTCTAATTTTGGTGTTCCTAAGTACATATTTTCCATCTTAGTAGCAGTCTGATAAAAAATAATTTTGTATGTAATGTATTTTTTACATGAAGTTATGGATATCTTTTTGTAAAACGATTATGTCAACATACATCAATTTCTTTTATAACATAATAATAATAATCACGTTCAGTCCCGCCATATGTGTGTATGTACCCATAATCGGACAGCTTATACAGGATGAGACAGGCATCGGTCAGTGACCATTATTATGTGTCTGCTGTCATTTTAAGATGTTTATTAGAAACATCCGCATTCACACAGAGGATAAGGAAAACTGTGAAAAACCTTCCCCAAGTGTGGCCATGCCGAGTTCAAATCTCAGCTTGTCAATTCAGCACCTGTTCGACATGATTCATCTGACCCATCATTTGAACTCAAGACCTCCCATTCTGTAGTTTCGCATACTATTTACAATGCTCCTACGTTTGATTTTACCCTATTGAGAAAATCAATTTTTCCTCAATTGAATAAAACAATTTTTACTGTAAAAGTGTTAGATTGGTAAAGGAGATAATTGTTTCCATCTCTGCCTAGTGGGAATCCCAACTTCATATCGCCGAGCTGTTACGGAAATAATAGTTCTTTCACTTGTAAGAAAGTCATGAATACGCAGGTGACATGAAATAGCAGGTACAAAAGCTTTACAATTCAACTACATCCTCTATAATTCAGGATGACTGAAGGCCAGTAATAATAGGTCTTTCCTCCTGACTTGCAACAACAGCAATTTTCTCAGTCAACCCTCACACTGTATGATTTCGTCTTGCATTTTTCATCCAGCCATCACCTGGCATGTCCAGAAGACGCAATCTGAGAAACAGTTCAACCTGTCTCAAGTATATTGGAAGTTTTGAGAAAACTCATGGTCAGTTCTCTGTTTTCCATTTCGAACTCTTTCCATTCTCCTCAGCCAATTCGTTAATTTCATTAAGAATTATGATCAAGCTTGAAACTTCTCTGTGGTACATAAGTATTTTTTTAAGAGGATTGTCGTTTTGGCCGTTATCCTCGGAAGCTTCAGTTGTCACAAAAACGATAAGCCTCGCTCATTTTATGCTAATCTTTTTTGCTGCTACTTTAATGTTTTTCCAAATTTTGGTGTATGTTTATCAGAATTCAATAAGTTCGCAGTTTATCGCCGAGCATGTCAGTACACAGGTAACGTATCGAATCACTCATTGTAAGATATACCACATTTACAAGTTCATCTTTTCTGCAGCTCGCATTTCTACAATTAACGATCAAGGTGGTAATGTACAGAATTCATAAAGAGAAATTATGCAAACTCTTGATGGATGTAAATCATATGATAAAGAACGGTTCTCCATGCCTGAGAAAACATCTTGAGGGATACGCGAGTACTTGTAACCTCGTTTATTTTACATACACAACCACAATATTCGTACTGGCTACAGACTACTGTCTGGTACCATTCTTTAAGGCTGACAAAGATCTGCCAATAACAGCATGGTATCCTTTCGATTACAAACAGTCAACCCTTCATTATAGTATTGCTTATTTGCATCAACTGTGCGTCATTGTCATGTCTTGGCTTTGCTCTGGAGTAGATGTGACCTTTGGTCTCCTTGTATTTTGTTGCTGCGCACGATACAAAGTCATGCAAGATATACTAAAAAGTTTGAAGCAGTCAGATATGGAGTCCATGAAATATGAAGAAAATCATGGAAAAAATGAATCTAATGATGAACATGATGAACCTATTGTGGCATACAGCAAAAAAATTAAAAAATTAGTGGACCTGCATTGTCAAGTTTTCAAGTGAGTGGAACTTTGTGTAATTCGTATTACCTTTTCATGATTATTTCAAAACATTATACAAGTATTTTCTTCATAGTTCAATACGTGATATAAATGATATACATACATGGATATTACTTGTACTATTTCTTACGTCTGTGATAATGATATGTTGTGCTGGATTACAAATTACAAACGTAAGTTTTTTCAAGGAGCCTTGAAGTACATATATTATTAAATTACATTATATTGCGTTGTATTGCTTGTAATATCATGTCAACCATACGGTTCTAAAGTTTATAACACAAGAAGTCGCCTTATCTGCTTTTTGGCATAGATTTCAAGTCAAAATTGTCAACGGTTTCGTTACAGAATATGAATAAGTATATCAGTCCAATATGGACATGAACACTTGCCCATGATTGACATACTCTTTGTTTATTCTCTCACAAAGGTAGCTGAACAATCACTCAATTCCAAATTTGTATTCTCTTGTCTGGTATGCTGTGTTTTATTGGAATTACTCTTTTACTTTGTGCCAGGTGACATCCTCGTCACAGAGGTGAGCATCATCAAATCGTTAGATACATTACAATCAAATATGCTTAATTTTGCATACTAAATCAGATATTACTTCTTCTGTACTTCTTGTACTTGTGATCATAAGTAAACATTCGATATATCCTTAGGCAAATGCTTTAGGGTTGGCAGCCTATTGTAGTTCTTGGGAGTCAATGCCACCCAACCATCGAAATTCTATCTTGTCAATTATGTTGCGCTGCGCAGCGCCACCAAAACTACAGGGTGCACGAGTCAAGACCCTTATTCTACAAAATTATGGTTCTGTGAGTTTGAAATAGGTCAACATAGTACAATGAAAATTGCGTAAGTTGACCCCAATTGTCTACGTATACAATAAATTTGTGTTTCTAGTTTTTGGCCACTACAGCTTCTTACTTCACATCTTTACAAGCTATTGCTGGAGTTGATGGATCGAAATAGTAATAAATTTACGAGTCATAGCTCTTGTGAGTCTTAAATTGTTGTTTTATTATGGTTTTCAGACAGCAAATTATTAGACATTTGTATTATGAAAAATAGATGGTATTATATATCAACACATATGAATAAGTGTTCATTGTTGAGTTAAGATTATTTAATTACTTGTAGTTTTCATATCTAAGTAAGCACCAGCGATTAAATCATCTTGTTGAACACCCAGTTTGGCCATCAATTCGTTGGCTATTTTTTGTCCATCTTCCAGCGACTGGTCCTCATTAAGAACCACCTACCAATGTGCAATTGGTGTAGTTATTGCAAAGCACAGTTTATACAGAATGCGTATGAGTTATATTCCCACATTACGAACATACAGTAATCGACAGATATGCACAAGTACAATTTTGTATATATAGTACAGTAAAAGGTGCCCTGATATTCAGGAAGGGCTTATTCAGAGGTTTTAATGAATTGAAATGTAAGGGGAAATATCACTATAAACCATGACTTAAGGCTGGCTGTTCCAGCTCTCAGCTGGAATTCAGCCTTAATTCAAAATCTTCATTCAACATTTTGATTAGGTAATAGTTGAGCAATTCATGTCAAGGCCAGGTCCATGCAATTCATCAGTTAGTAATAGACATCAGTTAACAGTTTATTAAATTGATTGATTAATCGGTAATTTTATTTAATCATTTTTCTAATCGATTGATTAATCTATATTTCCAATTGTTCGATTAATCAACTGCTAAATTAATCAAAGTACCAGCTTTTTCAATCAATCATATAGCCCATCGCAAGAGTGAATATCACTTGAAAATTGGAACGGGTAGTTTCAAGACTTTGAATGGCATTTTTGTTTGAATCATATTAAAAAGCTGCAACATTCCTTGGACAACACATCAAAATAATTTGAAATGTTTATAAAAAGAATAAAGCAGAACTCCAAATTGTTAAATATCTTGATGATACGATTCATCTGTCATACCTCAAGTTCCATAAAATCACCCAAGCCATTCACATTGTCGATATGGACTCTGGTTTGACCGACAAGGTACAACATCCTTAGCTTTTGGATTATACCGATAACTCCGTTAGAGTTTTTTAGTACTTCTGCTATGCCTTGGACATCTTCTTTGCACACTGCAGTTTTAGAAAAGTTACTGAGCTTTGGGCCTTCAGTATCTGGTCTGTCATAGTAAATGAGATCCCCAGAACCGTCCTAACAACAGTTAATACAGATATCATTCTAAGAGGTTTATTCATTATTAATAAAAAAAAAAAAAAAATGACTATTCAATGTGAATGTTTGTAGATGTGACTATAACTATGTTTGCTTTAATTAATTCTTGATATTACTCATGATGTTACTCAAAGATATTTCAAAAATAAATTTAATTGCAGTGGCTTTATCATTCACTGATAAATTGGTGGTCGAAATAAGTTTAAATCATATTTGTGAAACTGGGCATACAGAACCTGAATTAGCTGAAAAGAATTGATCTACTTTAAATTTCAGACATTATGGATACTATATGCGTAGCATTAAAAGAATTGATACACGTGTCAGAACAAATTTAAAAAAAATTCAAATCAACAGCTATGTATGTTTTTTCATATCATGTACCGGAAGGGTCATGTTCGATTAGTTTCGAAAATTGGCCGAAAAAAGCCCAGATTTCATGGGTAGCAGAAAAGCAGAAACAGTTTGGTAACTTACCAGATGTTACTAACATCTGTCTAGTGATTTGACCATGGAATGGAAGGAGAACAAAACCCCATATTTCGCTGACAGAAAGTGGTTCCATTTTTCGGGAAAAAGGTAGAGTTGTTAACAGTGTGGAATCGCTATCTTTCGGCTAGCGGGAACATTCAAATGGATTTAATAATAGAACTCAGAAAATGTGTGGAAGAAGGCGTTGATACGAATTATTTGAGAATGACTAGCGATGCAGTCGACACGAGAGATTGGGAGTCACTGCCATATAATTTGTATAGAATCGAACTCGCATTTCGTTTCGGACGAAAAACAAGTTGGTCCGAAGCCCACGGCATTAACGAATGAATATCTATACATACAATACGTATGTTATATTTATGGAGTTAGAGGCATATCTCTATGGTTAAAGGTAAGGAAAAGTATCTCATATGGCTTTTCAACTAAGGTGTCCGCTAAAAAGCAGCAAGTAGTGATTCAACAAGTCACCACAATGGTGCTCACAAGCAATAAGGGTCACAATTTGATTGGCGCTTAGCATTCAGGTTTAATGTCCTTGGCGCTTTGTGCAACTTTTGCTGCAGCACCGCCATCTTAATTTGCCTGTACTTTACGGATACTTTCTATGCATAGAGATAGTCCTCTTTATCTCTATTCTCCATAGTTATATTGGAATGTGCTTGTAAGGAATCGATTAGTCAGTTCGGAACCGCTTCTCCACGAAATTACTGATTATACTTTGCATGTATTCTCCAAAATTTAACGTCGATATAATTTATTATCACCATTGCTTTCACTCAAACATTCGAGGTTAAGAATTTTGTTAATAGTAAATTGCTTACCTCAAATTTTCGTAGTTTCAGGCGTCCGATTGGCACTTTGAAAAATGTATCATGTTGTTTGATTACAAATCCCTGAGAATTACTCAAAATTTTCGCTTTTGATATGATGTCCTCTCTGTCTCGAATTTTTGCTTTGATTTCTACGTTTCGCATCGTGCGATTCTGACTCGTTAAGGAAGCACTGACTGGAAACCGTCCAAGTCGCCGAAACACGCTTTTCGTTCCCACGAAAAATGAATACATCATTTATTCGTACTCCTTCCACCGGCCAATCAGCGTGTTCTGATGTCCTGCATATCCTGTTCCTGTCCCGACACGCGGGCGATTTAAATGAAATCCTATTTTTGTTCCATTCCATCGACCCAAAACAGCGGCTGTCAATTTCTATATGTATCTTTTTCGAAAATCTAATCTCTCGCTAGTTAAATTTCGACAGTTTGTCTCAGTTTAGGTTCAACATAAATTGTTCCATATTTTAGTATGTCCATTCCTTCAAAAAATTTTCTCAATATACTCACAAATTTATAAAAATTCTGAGCGCATTACATGAAATCTATCATGTTGATGAATAATTACAGTTTCTTGACAATCAAAATAATTGAATAAGATGTTTGAGCCAAAGATGTTTTTTGTATGAATCCTGAGAATACAACACAAAATTGAGAATGCTGAATAATTAACACGTCAGGAATAAGAGAAATAATTATTAAAGAATGTGGATAATGAGGGATTTTAATTTTTCTCCAATTTGAAGACATCCATTTTTTATATAGCTGCTTGAATTAGTACAAAAAATTACTGTCAGCTTAAAAATTGCAAAAAAAAAAATTGAAGTGGACAGTCTTCAACAATTTTGGTCTCCACCTTATGAAAAATCATAACATGCGTTTTCAAAAATTTTTCATGGATTGGTTGTTCTTATTTTTGATGGGCTAAAAGTAAGTAGCGAAATGCTATGGAGAAACATAAGACTTGGCGATTCCAGTTGCATTTCCCTGCACATGCTAATTTACTAAAGAGGTAAGTAGAATAAAGTTAGAAGGTTCAAGAAGTGTAATGAATATTGAATTTTTCAATTTCTTTAACACTACGCGGTTTCTAGGTAGTATACCAGTAACAAACCCACTTAGTTTATGTTCTTGGATAATTAGTCCGAAACCAGGAAATTGTTTGTGGTGAGAGCGAGTAAAGATAACAGTTGGTCATTCATCAATGACGATAAAATTTCCAGTTCTAATCTGTACACGATATGGAAAAGTTATTGTATGTGTAGGCGTGATTAAAGTATAACACAATGAATCATTATGAAATGAGTTTAATTTAAACATTATACAGCCTGTGACAAAAACGAAATATTCTTGTCAATTATGATTACTGCAGTTCAATTGATTTGTTGTTCCGATTTTTTTTCCTTCTCAACTGATGCATACATTTTCTTCCCCTCTTCTTTTATTTTTTCTTTGACTGCTTTTCATAACTCAATAATAATAATTATTACATTATCTTTAATTGTAATAGCAGAATATTAATTAATATTAATATTATTATTATTATTATGTATATCAGACAGATTCACACAACGTTCACAATATGAAAACAAAAATGTTTCCCCTCGTTTGCTACACCCTTCTTTGTAATCAATCAAAGCCTGTACCCATCAATCAATCCTTCACTCCCCCCTCCCCGCCCCTCATTTGCTGAATAATAAATGTATGTAGCATGATATCCAATAATAATTGGCTGAAGAGTGAAAAATATGTAAAAAGTGAACCCCTGAAACGTTTGATGGTAGAGTACAGAGCGATATATGGGGTAAGGGATTTTTTTTGTTTCTTCTTTATTTAATAATAATTATTATTTTTTGGGTTATTGGAATTAGTCTTTTTAATTCCGGTCATTGGCTCGAAGTTTCTCTTCGACAGCCTCCTCGGATGCTTCTGCTAGGTCCGTTGCTTGAACAGACTTGTGCACACCGACCAAAGATTTTTTCAGGGCATCAAATGAGCTAGAGTACAACATCTTCTTCTTAACTCTAGCAGTATCAGGGCACCACGACATCAGGAAAAGTTTTTGTTTCTTGGAAGCCTAGTGAAGAGAAAGAAATCAAATGTATTCAGTGATCAAACTGTATTTTCGATTTAAAATAAATATATCTAATGCTGATATTTGTCATTTTAGAACAGAGTATAAATATCATAATGTAACTGTACAGCTAATATTACCACAATGCGCTGATAATTTTAGTTTTGACTCAGATTCTGCTCGTAATATTGTTAGTTGCACGTATTGTATAATTGGTACGTTAAGCAAATTGTGCGCACCATATGCAACCGCGTGAAATGATGTCTCAATCAGCAAAATATAAACCATTTGCAATTGCTTGTAATCATCGGGTTTGGTTTTGGTTTTTATGGCAATATATTAATCAAGAATTCTGAAAAAAAAACTTAGAAAAAAGTGGACGATAAATTTTTCAATCCCAGATATGCCGAGATTAAAAAGTTTCACTGAGAATAAAAAGCTAAGAGTTCAAATATGCTAGTATTGGCTGCACTTATCTTATTGACTCAATGATCATAGCAAAGCAAACAACAAATACCACAAACAAAAATTATTATTACAACGATGTCTTAGACAAATTATGTTCAATAGTCATTTTCGACTCAACGTTGAAAGAGGCTTTACCTCTGAGGTTCCCTGACATTGATGGGTATATTCAAAATCAAATAGACCATAGCGGCATTCTTCAGGACCGCCCTTTTGCAGGTCTTCAAGGAAAGCATCGTAGGTTGCTTCTCGGGGTGCAATCACTTCTACGTCGATCTGCTTCTCATCTTTGATATGGAAGATCACATACCGATGTTTTTTGTCCTTCTTTATTTCCTCGTATGTCGTCTTGCAAGCGTCTGCTACAGTCACACCAGATGCCTGCAATCATCATTAACATTATTTTATTATTCATTCATCGATTCCTTTTTGATTAAATGCATGAGATAAAATATTCCCTGTAGCACAGTGAAACATCATTTTCTATATTCCCCACAAAAAAGAAAGTAAAGCAGTGGTAAGTTCTTGGTTAATGATTAGATTTTTGCGGTTATTCCGGGAAAAATAGATGTAAACTTTTCGAAGAACAACCTTTCGAATCTTTGGCGATTTTTTTTTTTGTAATTACTTCAGTTCGTTTTTTAGAGTTTTAGTTCACTGAAAAAAAACCATTACTGTCATCTAATTGATTTATGTCATTACTGATGATGTTAAACTTCACAATGTTAATATAATTATTTAATGTAATTAAATTTTTTTTAAGAAAAAAAACTTCAATTCTCAATATTAAGATTGTTGGAAATAGCGAAACATATTCATACTTTGCAAACTCATCAGCTCCATCAGTCATTTGAAAGCTTTAAAATACGGACTTCTGTTTCAATTTGTCATGCAACATTTAACAATGCTAACTTCATCTTCGTTTTTATCGTGATTTCTATCGCATATTTACGTAATATAACATTGACATATAGGATAAACGCTTTCCTGAATTCCAAGTTCAATTTCCGCTTTTTTTAACCGATTATACCTACGCTTATACCGACGATCATCAACCACACCCAAACAGAGAAAATACTGAAATACGTTATTCTTGAATTTCGGTAATCAAGCATTCATTTGAATTTATATTGTGAAATAAAGAAATAAAAAAAACTACAATTTTATTCGTTTGCGCGAAGCTAAATAGCACAAGAGAATAAGATTGCATACATTCGATTAAGAAAGAATCTCCAGACTCTTTCGCACATTGCCGTATTTATTTGTGTTGTGAAAATAACAATAAAAAAGAAAAGAATAAATCGCGCATCAGTAATCGGTATAGAACGAAATTTGAAAATTTTTAGCAATGTAACACGTTTCCGAACGCCGAATGACGCAGCGCCAAGCATCGCGCGTTGTGACAATTCCTGTTCAATTACTGTCAGGCCCTGAGCTAGAATCTACGACCGTGTTCGTAAATTGACTGACAGTACTGAAAATTCGCTAGGACAGAGTCAGAGCTATTCACGAACTTGGAAGCGCAAAAGAGATAAAAGATTGCTGACAGTACTGTCAGTCAATTTTCGAACACGGCCTACGTACAATGTACACACGAGCAGATGTATACATGGATACAAAGCCGCCGTTAAAGGATCAGCGATCTTTATTAAGGGGATACCAAATACGGTCAAGTTTCGAAGGTCATCGACACACGCGCACGCGAATAAAATTCTACAATCAGGTTCGTCGTCTAGTTTATGCCGCGTACTTAGGGCATGTTCGGAAATTGACTGAAAGTACTGTCAGTACTGAAAATGGTGTAGTCCAAGTGACGTATACTGTAGATTTTCAGTACTGACAGTACTTTCAGTCAATTTTCGAACACGCCCTTAGAGTGCGTTCCGAAACTCCCTAGGACTGAAACGGAGCTAGTCACAAACTCGGCAGGGTAAAATAGATAAGAAAAAAAGAAAAAAACTGTTGACAGTAGCTCTGTTCGTTTTAGTTACACTTTCTACACTTTTTACACTTTCCCTAGGAAAGGGCATCCTAAAGGGCACCTTCCATTGGCTAGATTCAGGAAAAGTGTAACTAAAACAGAGCTAGTACTAGGAGCTAATATCGGAACGCACCCTTAGCCTAAATACTGCTAATATACGGCTAACACACAAATGATCAAAGTTTATAGCTACAGGTAGATTGGCAAAAAATGTAACACTGCAATTTGTAATTACGCGGAATGTTCGTAAAATCGTAAAAACAAAACAGGTCCAGGAATGAAAATTGCAGAGTTTATATACGTATGGTTATTTTTCGTACAGCGAGTGATCGAGTCACTGTGGTTACCGCCTGCTTCTGCTGTTTCTCGAGAGGGTTAAGAAAATAACTTTGGAAATAGATCGTTCGTTTCTCTTTTAGCGTCAAATTCGCGCGTGGGAAGGTTTTATTTTTGTTTGTCTACCTACTTCTAGTCCAGCCGTACGATCAGACGTCGTTCGTCCGTCGTCTCTCGCACGTTCCACTGAGATAAAATTAAATCTTCATCCAAAACTACAAGCTTAAATCAAAGGATTTGCGCTATCGTTTTTCGAAGCTTTGGTATATTTATCCTTTTTGTTACATATATGTTACGACGTATTAGAAATATCTGGTTTGCATATAAAACGAACTATTGTCATTTGTTGTTTTTATTAACCACACAGAGATGGTCAGTTTATTAAAATTACGTCGTATTATTCGGGGAAATTTGTTGGTTTCTGAGGCGAGAACAAATTCAACGGTTACCGCATATTCGAGACATAGTAAATCGACAGTTGGTCCAGAGACGCCAACTCGACCGGCATTATAAATAATATTCGGTTTCAAGCGAGCCAAGTGGAAAAGCGCCCACTGCTCTCTAGAAATATTTATAAATTTTGAGATCGCGGTAATTGAGTAACATCGTACGAATAGTTTGCGTTGCTGCATATACGTTATACTAGTAGCGGCAGCAAAATGATCGCGACGAACTTATTCAGTCATAGATTAAAATATAAATATTTCCCATATTTGTTCTCCAGTAATTATGTACAAGAAAAGTTTATATTATTTTCCATTGTTCTTTTCATCATCATTAATCGCAAATTGAAAATAAAAATTTCGGTGTAAGCGTAGGCGTGGGTGAGTGTAAACAACGTAGATAATACTATGCTGCTTATAAGGTATCAGCAAAGATAGCTGATAACAGAGAATAAAAAATTGCAATGATCGATTAATTATATATTCGAAGATATGATCACCACGGTGGATTTTGAAAAGGCAACAAATATCTTACGATTAAGTGACTATCGCGCTGCAAACAGACAATCGCAAAACACTCCCATTGTTCCGAGTGACTATTTAATTCTTACGAGGTTGAAGTTAGTAATGTTATCGTTGTCGTGATGAAACATTGGAAAAAAATATTTTAAAAAACTATCTTCTTATTTTAAAAATGATTTTCAAGGAACTAAGATTGCAAAGTTTGAGTATATTTTGTTTTATTACGGTTTACTGAATTTCAAACAGTTTCAAAACAAAATAACGGTTTTTCTCCAGCATGAATCGATACGATAACGTTGTTACTAAATTCAACATGATCAATTCTTGCTTGTACTCGAAAGTGGATATAAGAAGCAGCATAAATTACGCATGCACGTGATTTTTCAGCGTTGGTTTGCCGGAGGGTTCTTCTCAATTTTCGTGGCTCACGACTTATGTTTGTATGTCTGTACGTAACGTAGAATGCAGCTAGATGCGATCGATATTTCAGTCCGGTAGGGTAAAAGGGGAGGGTGAAAAGTAAGGGCGAGAGGCGTAGGAGGGGCGGCGGCACCCTTAGGGCATTAAAAGCTTCTGCAAGGTCAGACGAAAGGTGATTCATACTAGCCGCCGCGGGGCCGTTGGGTTGCGTTAAGTTGAAACGTGAAAAAGCCACGTTGCAAAATGTCATTGAACTTTTCGTTCGTCTCTACTGACCACTTACACAGAGACCTTAAGGCGTAAAATAATTATCACCCGACTATCGCAAACCGGCTAACTTGATGCTTATTTCAATTTAAAAACACTACGACTTCCGATACGATCGATCGCAGCGTTACAGGGAAGCGGAAACGAAATATTTTTTTTATTCTGATAATAGTCGTCGAATAGTATGCCGGCTTTGGTATGGGCGTCTCGTTCTTATCAGTAAAAATAATTACATATACGCGTAATTATCAAAGTATTTCCGCATCTGTCAAATAAGTATGTGCGTTTTTGTACGACTACATATTTGGATAATTCGTTGTTCCGTTTGTTTATTGTCCATATTCTGATTACTAGAAGTACACAAATTAAATTGCTGGAATGATGTGTCAAATGAACGGAGTGCTAAATAAATGCCGTTAAGTATGCTCGCATACATATTATATTACGCTCTGATTAATCATCCGACGTGGAAATAACCACTCAATAATCTTGCGAACGTACGGTTGGAGAGTTTTCAATTTGAATTAACAGGGTGGTATGTTGAGATTACCTATTGATTTCGTACTACCCGTATGATAACGTGTACAGGAAATTGTAAAGATACGAAATAGGAAACAAGAAAATGTTGCGATATTTTTTAATCAGCAATTTGGTCGTCGCTCCGAGTTGAGGAACGGATGAGAGTTGATTCATATCCTAACTCTAGCGTGACGAATTTTCCTGGAAAGTCCGATCATGTTACAGTGAGTGAGCGAGCGGGCTGCTAAATGACATGTTCTCGTACATACAAAAGTGAAGTGATTCATCATATCAGCGTATCCTGGAAGAGGAGGAAGGAGAGACAAGGATAGAGAAGAAAAATCCCAACCTCGACACTGCGAGAAGTGAGAATTCATCTCACGAGGACCTGCGACAATTTCTTACCGAAATGTTCATCGCGACTAATAACATATTTCAGGTGCGATAAATTGGGAATGCGGGGAACAAGCGTTTAGCCCAGGATTTACGTTCAATATCCGTTACTCGGGATGCACGCAACGAGAATTGCGGCTCCGGTGTTAAAGGCAACGGTATAAATGGCGACCGGCGTGATTCCTTCGGGTAAACGTGAGAAAATTAACGATCCAAGTACGCAATTGCCGGGTTAACGAACCGCATCTATGTGGAATAAATTTATGCATAGATTAGTATTTACCATTTTGAAATCTCACGGAATCCAAGAAGCCAAATAAATAAGCACTTTTCACCACTTTCACGGGTCCTCGATTGAGTGGAACTGGATAGCTCTGTCCGGTTGGGGGTCGCGCTCAAACGGGAAGGGAGTTTCCTTTCCTTGTGTATCAATGCGCGTGACGACTCCTGATTGGCTGTTGAGACGATTCCAATTCGGCTGATAGCTGTCGTTATTTTTTTCGCTTATTTTCAACCGGTCGAATGATTTACGTCCAAGGGATTTATGCTTGTGGATTATATCGATAACGCGTTATTTTCGTGTCTCATTTGGCGGAACGGTTGAAATTATTTACGTATATTGTGCCTCATGTACACGCCGGTAGGACTACTTTTCGCGGCGCAGTGGCGTAGCACGGTTACGTCAGTAGTTTATAGAATCACTATTTTTTAGTCGCAGTATCCATCCGCGAACTCACTCGTGTTTTGATTACGATCAAACTTAACTTAGGGATGATGCCGCTGTATCTTGGTCGCCAAAAGCGGCCCTGAAACCAGGTGGAATAAATTTTTGCCAATAGTTGTTAAATAGTCATCGATATGATGTGTCATTTTGTTTGGCCAATCAGAGCCATCGAAATGGGGAAATTACCTTATATGGGCAGCGGTGTGCAGCTGACCCTCGTGCCGCGTGCGCACGACCCTTCTCATCGAACTGTCAATTTTCAAAGCTTTGTTTGTTTCAAAAATCACTAGTTCACTGTCAGCTCTATTCGATTAGTCAAGAATTATAATTGATTCATTGAAAATTGTATTTGATTCAATTCTCTGATTTACTTACGCCAGAATTTCATTAACGAACATTCATAGAAAAAAAAAGTGCAATTGCCCAGAGAAGATGCGATGATGCAAACGATACTTGCTATAAACTAATTTCGGCTACTTTTCACTATTTGAAAGTTACTTTTTGGCACGATTGAAATCTTGATTTTACAAACTTTCAAATATCAATGCGTTTGCGTTTGATCTCTACCTATAAGTATTGGAATTAAGGATGATGTTTGGCAGCTGATCTAAAAACCTTTTTATCAAGCAACCTTTCCTTAAATTTGTCGTGTAAATAAATGAATTACGTTGTAGCTATCAGGGCTTGCAAAAAATTTTACATTTGTATTGAATGTTAGAATACTATTTAAAACAATTATATTCGCAGCTCGCCTGTAGCTTGGTCATCGTGGGTGTTACAAATTTGTATTGAAAGAGTGTTATTGAGATTGGGAATAACAATTTTTAATGATAGTATTTTTTTTTTCTTCACATACACTGATTGCCGAATGAGATAAGAATTTTGTAATTGATTTTCTTTCGTGCTACATAATTTATTTCTAAGAAATGTTTGATTATTAGATGTGTGTTTGCAATTCCAAATTGCAGAATAATTTGATCACAATGTGCGAATTTACGTTTTTCATTTTTAAATGGCTATGGAAGATGTATGACACATAAGAAACGAAACTCAAATTGATTAAACTTAAAACAATCAACAAACTTCTTGGAGGTTGCTTTTGGAAATAGCACTTTATTTAAAAAACAATGGCGGTACACATTGTTCATCTGCTGTGGTCTTCAAATCATCCCAAAAAAATGTCACATAACTATTTGTAGCAGACGATGTGCCCCCTGTCACCTTGAAGACGATAAGTGCAATAATGCGCTCTTGGTACTATGTGGTTACTTGGGTACTTGGTAATGTGTTATGAATATGTGTCATACACACGTCGATCACCAAAATATAATATCTGCCAACAATTAGGTATGTGTATTATATAATTTTTATATCGCATTAACCAAGGTAATTGTTTAATCATATTCCACAACCACCTAAGATGTCGTTTTTTCACGAACTTAAATTTAGCGTAGCACTTATTCGCCAATGAAATATCATACTTACATATTATTACAGGCTAACACTTACATATGCATAGATCCATACGTGGAATTAAATTACATACAGTAACAGTCTCCTATTGTACTATTAGCAGACTACGCAGTCAGTCAAGTAACCAATAGTTTCACTATTATAATCTCATTATCAGGGGAAAGCCACGGTTTACAATGTAATACAAATTTTTGCTGTGAAAATTTAGTTAGATAATATTATTAATATAAAACGTTTCTTTCTGCTTATTAAAGGACAATAGTAATAATAATTGGAAAATGTTTCAAGTTGCTCGTACTTTGTTAACTAATGCAACAAGCCTAAACTAAGAAACCACAGAACAGCTTCAAGGATCCACGCTCAAGAATCATTAAAATGACTGAGTCCTTTGAAACCATCTAATTAAGAATACGGATTATAATTTGTTGTACTGTGACGACGCGAAGAACCAAAAGGAAATAATAGTAATAATAAAAATAAACTATGTATATCAAAAGATCCTGTTTTGTGTACTTTAAATTTAATTCTATCATCATACTCTTTAATAATACTAATATCATCATTTGCACAACCCAATCAACACATGCACACATAGAAGTTTTTGCATAGAAATATTTTTTGTTTTCGTTTCTTTGATTTCAAATATTTTTAGAATAATATTGTAAGTATAATTTACGTTATTAAAGATAAAACAATTGTCTAAATATTCATTACTCAGTATGTCCAACTATTTCCTCGTCTATCTAGTAATTTTTGTATTTTACCAAATTTCTTAATTTAAATATGTTTAACTTCGATTTACACGGAAAATCTCAATTACGGTATATCTGATGTAGTGGTGTTAAATTTTCATGTTATTATCGTTGTTACTATTCTTTGTTTTGTTTTCTTTGATTCATCACTATCGTAATAGAGATGTGATGCATACTTTTTATTTTACACTACACATTTATGAAACCGTAACGTATGTCAATTACAGTATAGTTTCACAGTTACCTAGTCGACTTTTTAAATCTCCACCTAGAACTTTGTCTGCTACGAAGCAGTGAAGAACAAGATTCTTCGTTAATAAAGAAAACAAAAAAGAACGATACAGGCAAGTATCATCAATTTGAACAGCAACCTTGATAACTCAAATTTTTTTCATCTCAAACACGTACGATCCCAACGTCTACAATCGCCATGGATGATTTTACAATTACAAGTTCACAACGTTAATTTATTGGTTAAATATTTTTCCAATATTTTTACTAGGCGTATAGAATGTTAGATTAGACCACGTTTCTTCTTATAATCCTCCAAGTTCAAAGATCGCCGGGGTCCCGTATCTTTAACGTTGCTTACTGGTTTCGGTAGAACACTGACTGGATTGCCTGGAAATTTTTTTTTCAAAAAGTATATAGTTGCCTATAAAAATATCTCGCATTTCCTCATACGAATATTTGATAGGGACACATTACTTACTAGGTAAAGGTACTTCTAGATCTATCGTAATGTCAAAATCGTGAGCATTGAACAAATCCTCGCTTCCAGATTTCTTTTTTGCCTCAGCATTTTCCTTATCGTTATTTGTTGTCGGCGCATCGTCCGTTTGCTGAGGGCTCCCCTTATTCCCAGAGTTATTACTAGGTACTGTAGCTACCTCCTCTTCATCTGGTTTGAATACCATTCTTGGCTTTGTACTCCGTCTGGTAAATGGATCGTCAATTTTTTTACCTTTGTTAGCCTTAATTTCTTCCTGTTGAAATGAGGAATTTTGAGTCAATGCAAAATCAACAGAAACGAATAATTCCATGCAGTGGGATATTGAGAAAGAAATTTATTTTTTAAACGGAGATCTTGTTTCATCATGTGAACCATAATGGCATTCATTGAATATTCTTTACGTTATGGAAATTGTAAAAAAAATTTCCGAAAAATCTGAATATTTTCAAGGTATGTAAATGAATGAGAAAGTTACCTAATGAAAATTAGCTTACCATGATTGCTTTCTCAGCTTCTTCAACGTTTCGCTTTCTATTGCGATCATTGATGTACGAAATACTGGAAATAGTGGCAGTTCGCATTTTGTCTAGTTCCGAAGCCCGTTCTTCCAGTTCTCCAAGCTGCAGATTAAGTCGACTCGCCGTTTCATCATCACCTCTGCAATTTGCTGCGTCTCTTTCTCTCATCAATTGAGCCTTCTTCATAGCATAATTGGACGGGTTTTGCTTGAATCTTTCTTTCTCTCTGACTATTTTCTCTATATCTTCTTCTTTAAATTCATAAACAAGCGCTTCCTTTATATCCTTCAGTTTGTGTTCAATTTCGTCAAACGTTGGCAATGAAATTCCTTGCAGTGCACATGTCTCTTTCCATTTGAAGAACTCAGTCTCTGTGAATTCTTGATTAGAGACGAATTCTAATCGAAAAACTCGCTCCTGTGCTCCGTGTCTCAACTTTAATCCCTTATTGGTTCTTGTACCTCCCAATTGGTATATTTTACCCGTTTCGCAAACCCCACTGATTTCAGCTACACGGTATACGGGTTTACCATTGTTATTACCAATCCCAATACGGACAAAACAGCCTTGTACGACTCGATCGAAGAACGGAAGGTGCACGAATCTTTCCATTTTGTGACGTGATAATCTAACTTTGTTCAGATCCTCCTTAGTGTTCACATAAATTGGCTTCTTTGGTCTGGTCTTGGTGCTAGTTACAGATCTGTATTTGAAATTGATTAATTTACGTTTAGTCAGAATAATTTTTTAGCTTTCCATTCCTGACAAATTTTATTGCTATGTAAAAAATCAGAAAAATAATAAATAGGTGATTCGAACTGATAAAAAAGTTACTCACGAAGATATTCATTTTTGAAATTCAAAGAGAAGTGCTTAATCTTTTATTTATGGTATCTTTCAACATCTTCGTTATTTTGAGAATTGAAGAATAGGAAAATTCGTATACTTCATATATGTGAACAATTTGCCGATAATTCCATATTGCTTTAGATTGAAAAATAAAAAAGTAGTGTATAATATTTTGACAAAACTATAGACAGTAAAAAACAGGCTAAAATTAATAAATTTAAAAATCACTGACTGTTTTAAAATAACACATTTAATTGTTTTATTATTTCAAGTTCAGTTGTAAAGGTACCAAATTTTGAAAGTCTAAGAAATTTGAGAAATGGTTAATTTTTTAGAAACTTAATTGCTCATTTATACGTTTAAGAAAGGTGGAATACTTACTTTTTGTCCGTCTCTGAGTCTGAATCTCTGCTGTCACTAGACGAGGATCTACGTTGTGATGTGGTTCTTGCAGGTTCATCTTCTTCTTGGCTGTCTGATGATCCACTATCATCTGAATAAATATCTGAAGCTTTGAGCTTAGTCTTGTTAGAACCGCCTTTGTGATCATCTTCTAGTTCCTCTTCCTCAGCATCTTTGGATTGCTGCTGCTGCAACTCTATCCTCTGCTTCTCTTTCTCTTCTACACATAAAGTACATGGATTAATTTCAATAAACATTGAAATTATTGTCAGTGCGAATGAATTGTGGGAATGGTTTACCTCTTTCTTTTTTCTCTTCACGTCTAGCCTTGAGCAGTGACATAGCATGGAATTTCTTGTCTTGCTTTTCTTCGATCGTCTTCTTACGATCTTTACTTCTCTCTTTGGGATCAGGAGCTCGATCGAACTTCTTTTCATCTGTACTTTTATCCTTCTTTTTAGACTCTTTCTGCTTTTTCAGCTCCTGTTTCTTGGCTAGGCGCAACTTTTTCTCTATCTCAAACCTGGTCTTCATAATTTCTCGCTGTTCTATGCGCTTGAAAATTTCCTGCTCCCGTTCTTTTTCAGTCATCTGTGCAAGACGGGCCTGATCCTCCGCATCTCCCATCAATTTATCATCATAACCATCGTTGAATTCTTCCTGACTTGATTCCGAATCACTTCCATCGGAATCAGAGACTTCTCCTAAGAGTTATAAATTTTTATGTCAAATAATCTGGAAGGCAAACTAACATTTGATACCGGTAAGTTATGATAATTCTTATATTTTGACCAAAATGTAGTAAAATTTTTAGTTTTCGAACTAGTCTTGATTAAATCCAAAAAATTTGTGCTAGTGTAGGCCGAATAAAGAATCTCTTATTTTTGCAATAGATGTGCTTAGACATTGTTGTTTTTACAATTTTTTGCTCTTATCTAGAGTAAATTCGCTGCAGTGGATTATTAATTTTTTGTACAGCTCATTACAGACTTTAACATGCATCATATTGTTCTAATACAGTATTTATTTTTTAAATGCAGTTGTCCTGATTTTCTTCAAGGAATCTTTTCAATCATTTACACAATTCACAACAAATTCACAACAACGAATGAATATGAGTGAAATATCCTCAATTTCGTTTGCTTGGTAATGAACAAAATTTTATGATATATAAACGAATGCCAACCTTCTTCGGGTTCCGATACTTTAGCGTCATCTTTTTCACTCGTGCTATCATCGCTGCTCGACTTGGTAACTTTCCTCTTACTACGTTTGGCAGGTTGCTTTTTCTTCTTGGTTTTTGAACCGCCCTTCGTACCCCAATCATCATCAGAGTCGGAAGTATCGCTGTCTGCTTGCTTGGCTTGTTTAACATCACTGTGAGTAGCATCTTCATTGTTCGATTGGGAGTCTTCCTGTGATTTGCCTTTTTTCTTCTTAGCCAGAGAGAGTAAATCCTGTTTGCAGTAATAAGTGAAACAAAGATTGATAAAATCTGAGAGAAGTAATGAAAATCGATGAGCAAAACCGAAAAGAAAAATATCTTGACCTTAATAATCAAATTGGAATAAAAACTAATGTATTATCATACAGAAAAAAACGCCCGACAGCGAATGCATCATCGTATAAGATTGAAGCTTTGAGGTTAGATGGTAAAACACAAAATACTGCATCAATCGAGCATTTGTATTCTTTAAATATACGATACTGCAGCAGGACAGATGCGTTTTTGATGAAGAGATGGTTTCTTACAATAGCTCATTTCGTACACGTGTGTGTTTATTTTTTTCGTAATTCGTTCACGGGCGATTTTTAAAGGCGGTAAAACGAACCAGGCATATCTTGTAAAGGTTATATTCTTACGTTATCCAGGTCAGATCCGCTTTCCGACGCACTTCCACTGCTGTCGGAGTCGATAAGGGCATGATTTTTTCGTTTCGGCATACCGGAGGTTCTTAACTTAAATATCAAAACGACAATGAAGTTCGGTATTGCTTTGTTTTCAGCGTAGAAAGATGAAAATACCCGCACGTCACGGCGATGAGCGAGGAACACAAACGGAACCCAACTAATACGAACAATGAACAGGAGTGCAGAATGCCTAGCAGGCCTAGCGCGCCCGAGAGAACAGTTCCGCGGACTTCTCACAAAAATAAATTACTATGTAACCTACCCTTACTAAGTTATAAAAGACAAGAACATAGGGAATTAAATTTTTGTAACGTACGTCGAATCATCTAAATATACCATGATTAAGCTAATGTTTACTGCGGCGAAGAAATTTATACACTACTAATCACGGAATACAGAATTGTGACAGTGTGTGCATCCATGTATGTATAGGTATACGTATATCGAACTACGCATGGAACGCTGTGTGGCAATGAGTACTGAGTTGTCGAAAACTAGCAATAAGTATAATATGCCAAACAAACGAGGGCGTACATTTCTTGTGCTAATGTCTCATTATCTCCACTTTGTACGGAATTCGCGGGATATAACGGGCGCTTCCCTTTTCCATCAATTTTCTGACACAAATCGACACCAAGTGATTTTATTGGTTGGATCTAACGGAATAGGCCAATGAAATTACTCGGTGTCGTAATGTGTCAAACAATGATGTAAAAGGAAAGTGCCCAACGGCAAAGCTGGTAACGTTACCGCCAAAGCGATGAATGGCCGCATGTTCGATGGTGCCAACACATATAAAATTCAAAATTAAAAATGTTCTAATTGTATTATTTTTATTTTAAATATATTGGAAAATTTTTCGCTTTGTGATTACTGAATACAGATTGTTAACGCTAGGTTTACTTTTCAAAAAATGAGATTCGAACTTAAAATCAGCTGTGCAAGACGTAATTCTGCTCATTGTCAGTTTGAACAGTGATTGTTAGAATGACAAATCCAAATATTTCAGATATTTCCGAAGGTCTTCAGGATTTCGAAAAAGTCCACAGAATACTAAAAAGTGTTGCAAAATTGTCGCAAATTCATTGATTTCACATGATTACAAAGATTTTAAACACTTGTAGAATGGTTCAATATATCTTGAATCAACATGTGGCCAAAGTGTAAGTGTCCGTGCGTATTTTTTTTCTTTATTATGAAAGGTTTAAAATTTTGCATAATAAAAATAATATAAATTTAATGTTATATAACTAGTTTATAATTATTCAACGCTGTTTGTTAAAACCAAAAATTTGATACGCTTGGCAAGGAGAATAGAATGGAATGGAGTTTCAAATTCTATTGTTGCAAAATGTCAACATCAAGCGATAAATCATGACTGCTAGAAATCTCATTCAATGGGTTTGAGGCAACGTCCTTAATGATTTTCAATTGCCTATTTCGAATAGCGAACACATTTACAATTTTTATGCGTACATTATGTACAGTTTTCCACTACATATATATACATACAGAGGTAGTAACTTTTATAATAGGTAAATTTATTTTTGCTGAAGTTCTGATCCAAAATACAAAACTGTCTCGTTTAGCCCAGGCTATGTATGTACAACAATGAAGTGATATCTGGATAATAATGGTAATAATAATAAGAATAATATTATCTAAAATATACACTAAAAATGAAAGCATTCCAAACGATCCTACATATCGATATATCTATGTATCTGTTTCGTTTAAATCCTTCTTGACTTAATGAATTTTATAAATGCACCTGGTTAGAAATATTTCTAAGTAGATGTAGAAAGTACGGTTCATAGAGCTAGAATAATTCATACATAATCAATATTTATTACACAATTTGCTACTTCTTGTCAGTAACTTGTTTAACTCGACAACTGAGACACCTTCTTTGCATTCAGTAGAGAATTTTTCACACTCTATATAAAATCGTTCCAATGATTTTCTAGTAAAAAAAAATTAACGTATGTCTGTATTGCCGTGACCTACAGCATTGAGGTGCCAGAGGAAGACTGAGTTTTTGACAGTTAATTTTTATTTTACGAACCAAAGTGGCTTAGTTGACGCGAAAAGCCCCGTTTAGGCATTGCATCATTTCTAAATCTAGGCGATGAAATTATACTGCTTATCAAATTGACCGTTGATACCATAGAACCAATATCTAATTGCAATAATATGAATGATAATCTTTCATTTGTAACACGTCGTACCCTCGAACTTGGTTCACTCTGTAGAGTCTTATCTTATCGCTATCTGTCATATTTAATAATGACGAAAAAAAAAAATAAAGTGTTTGATTTTTTAACAGAAATTTTGAATGTTTATATGTTATTCAACTTTTCATTGTCGAAATACACAGTTAGTATTAATAAGTAATTTTAAACGGTGTGTAATAATATCCAAGCACATTTCCAAAATGGAATTGGATACTTTGTAACCAGTTCCAGTTAGAAAAATCCTTCACTTTGTGTCACTTATGAAAATTTTTATTGTATGATCATCTCATACGATTTGGGTTTCGTTTCGTTTTTTATTCTAAATGAATATTTCTTTAACTAGAACGGGCAGTCAATTTGTTTAGTACGCCAAGACCCTTTTCTTCATATTCTTCTCTCGTTATCCAGAACGAGTCACGGTCTTTCATGACTTCTGCCAACACTGCACCACCAATAAACACCATGTCCTTGCGCCTTGGAGGATCTTCGATCCTGATTTTAAATTTCTGAAATAAAAGTTCAACCAATGAATCGACAAAATTTCCATAAAAAACCGTGCAATTGATTGGAGGCATTGACCCAAGCGTATTTGATTCAATTCAACATGAGGAAAAAAAAAATAATAAAAAAATAACATATGTAAAAGAAAATTGAACACGTGATATTGAAAGGTACTGTCAATGAATTTCAAATAGCTTGAAACCAACCGATAATTTGTCAATATCGTTTTTGAGAACTCGTTCAAGGTAGAGTTGCTTCAGTTCACGTTCCAGCCTGGATGGAAGTCCAGGATACATAGTGCTACCCCCGCTCAGAACAATATGCTTGTAAAGTTCACTTCGAATATCAATGTCCGCAGCTTGGATAGTGTTGAAAACAAGTTCCGCTATTCCTTGGCCTTCGACATTGATTAGATGCGGTTGAAAAAGAGCTTCGGGTGCTTCGAACCGTTCTCCGCCAACTTTGATAACTCGGCCATCTGGAAGCTGGAATTTTTCTCACTTAATTTTTTCCGTTTCTATTATTAAAATTCCGAAGCATGTAGAAATAAAGATCAAGAAATATTTCTCACTGTGTAAGGTTCCACAAGGACCGTCGTCTCAAGGGCTAACCTTTGCTCTGTTTCAATATTGTATCCAATATAACACAGCTTCTCTTTCATCATTCTAACAGTCTCAAAATCTGCCGAGTGATTGAATGCGTAGCCTCGCAACAGTAACAGTTTTATTAAATATCTAGTAATATCACGCCCAGCTATATCCAATCTTCGCGTCAGATGCGGCAGGGCGAATTCTTCATAAACCGGGCAAATATGAGTCACACCGTCTCCAGAGTCCACAACTACTCCGCTGAGCAAACCTTGTGCGTAGAGCGTGAGAACAGCTTGAATGGCGATATATGTGCCATCGAATCCATACTTTTCAAACATTACCTGCATAAATAAAATGAATTTGTCAATTATCAACGTTCATGATTACTGGTTTCACTACCATAATTGTCAATTTAAGGAAAACTCCCTCACCTCTATCATCTTCGCACGATTTTTTGTTGGATTCATTGGCGGTTCTGTCAGTAATATTTTGCACTCTTTTGGATTTATATTCATTTTTTCTTTGCCAAACGTGTAATCCCATACGTGGCACATGTCTTCCCAATTCCTGTTAATTTGAGTACGTTGAATTTTGAACTTATTGGTTTTGCAATCACATAGGCAGATCAAACGCAAGTCATAGCATCAATCTCTCTCTTTCTATATATGTATATTATATATACATGACAGATATATTTTTTTACAAAGTTATCAGTACTCTAGTTATGAGTATAAGGGATGCTGATAATAGAAAATCATAAAATGTGTAAAGACAAGTTCGCTTTTTATTTTATAATTCTCTCAATTTTTGATTTCCATTTGAAATCCACTACAGAATTGTAAAACTGTTTACAATTAACATAAGGATCGTTGTTTATACTGACTTTGGATTTACGGAACAACAGCGGCTAGTTAATTTCAAAGTATTTTCAATATACCAGTAAATATTTAAACAAAATGAAGAACGTTCATTGGAATTTGAATAAACAATTTAAATATCGTAGGTAATTACAGCACTTAATGAAAATTAGAGGTTGTTATTTTTTTTTGACGATCAACGATTTTGCCTTTCAAAATGAGAATACTCACAATATAATTTCACGAAAAGATCATGTTTTTGCCCAAATAGATAGACTTGTGGTTGACCTGACAGTATCGTTTGAAATGGATTCGGTCAGGGTTGAAGTTCATTTTTGGGAAGGAGTTAATTCAAGTGCAGATAGAAAACTGTTCCGTTTGATAAAGCTCACCTGACAATTCCATTTTCCATAGGGTAACTAACTTCGAGCATTGAACGAAGTTTACTCGCTTCGTCGCCTACCATCAAGTCCTGCAAAAAAGCAATCTCGGCTGTAGGTCTTGCGACTGTTTCGAATTGAACGATTTCTCGTTCATCTGAATAGCGCAGGGAATTTCTTTTGCGTAGTAAAATTGCGTTACCAAACACGTTACATTCTTCAGTTATTTTCATACTACACATCGTATGCAAGTTTTAGGACAATTTTAAAGGAACTCACGTCTGTGCGCTTTGGATAAAAAAACGTGCATGCTGTTAGTTGATTGAATAACAATCATTCCTATACACACATACACATATGTACATACATACTAGCAGTTATCATCAATTGTATTTATTTGCATAAGTATATTGAATTCACTTCCATTCTATACAGTTTACAGCATTTTACGTAATAGTGCATAGAACAAAATAACGCCATGGAAATTATACTTATTCGTTATGTGCCAAAAAAAAGTTATTACACAACTATAGAATTTTTTCAGGATATTGAATAACCATAACATGTCGTCAAACTTACTGGCATATCCTATGCGAGCGGTAATAACACACAAACATGTATAGACTGATTATGTAATATACGTTTACATATTGAAACAAATTTAACTTGAATATTTTTTTTTTTTGTTTCAATTTTCGTTTTTAAGTATACGTACATCCCAACTTGACATTCGTCGAAAAAATTAGCAACAATGGATTGTGATTAAATACCACAAAGATGTTGTGCATTTATTGTTGTTGCATTTATATTTAATCTCATACAGCAATCATGGAAATTAGTAAATTAAGAAAACGTAAGTAAATTTCTGCAATTTTATAGCAAATGTGACATCATTTATCATATAGATGAATATCGATTTTAAAACGTCAATAGATACAATGTCAACATCTGTACATTTTAAATTCGAGTGGTGTTTGAGGACACCTTTAAATTAAGGGTTTTTTCTTTAACAGAACATTTTTAATTAGTTCTGTTCATAATTGAGAAAGATAGCAGCAATTTATGATTGCTTAAAGGCACACCCAACATAATTCGTTTCTAATTTGTTTGCTTTGATTGTGTAAGGTGGGAGCCAAAGATCGACTGACAATATGTATATAAAAGAAAATTTGCGAAATGTTTGAGAGATACGAGAAATGGTTCTAAAATATTTTTAGGACTTGGTAAGACAGAAATTTTCAGTAATTCAATAGAAAATTCAAGTAGTTTCAAGTGTTGACTTTGAGTTTTTAATGATGCTTTTTTTACTGTCGAAGTTGAATCGTGTGAGTTTCCATTGTGTGGGAGGAAAGAATTTGAATAAATTTTGCATCCGTCTCTTTATACATTATGTCTGAAGTATATTTTTTCATCCCGGTTATTTTCCATGGCCAAAAGCAATGTAAGGTAAAAGAACAAAATGACGAGTAACCATTCAAATCACGTTATACAACTGAAATTTGTTATTACTGATATTATTATTCATTAATAAACATCAAATGAACACAAAATGATAAGAACGACACACTGACACATGTAACTGTGCGGAGTAACTTACTCGGACATAAAATTCCTCCTGAAATTTTCAGTTTTTTTAATTAAACTATTCAAAAGTTTCATTTCTTATTTCTTAGACAGACACTGAATTTTAGATGCATAAAAGATATGTAATTAACATAATTATTCTTCAACTTTTAATGTTTTCAAACAATATGAAACTGTAGGACAGAAACAATTTCTTGGATAATATACCTTAACTTCGATGTCTCCAATCTTGTTAACGGCTCTTATAATAGGCCGTCCAACCATCGAGGGAAATATATGTGCTGGAAAATTTGAGCCTGCATATCCGCACTTGACGAACTGAAATAGAAAAAATCTTATTTGTGGGAAATCAAATACAATTGTAATTTTATTTTGAATATCTCACTGTACGTATGCAAAACTGTAGAGATTACAATCAATGAAATGTTATGTAAACAAATTCAGCATTTGTTGAAAACTCAATTTCATTAAACAACCATACTTAGGAACTGATCATGAATTGTAATCTAAGGCGAATGAACAATATTACCCTTAAACCTTGAAAATTTGGCAAGAATCACCACGAGTCAAGAAAAAAAAAATGGACTTATAATATGAAATTTAAATTTTTATTCTCGTACACAAACTACTTTTAATTTTAGTTACAGCACAGATTTTTCTGAATTCCACAAGGGTTTACTAGTAATTCAAATATTTTCACTACGGAGTTTGTCGATATTTAAATGACATGCTAAAGATTATGAAACTGAAAAAATCTGTAAGTGAATCAATTACAAAATGATTATGTGAAGCCAGGTGAAGCGAATTTACTGACTGATGATGTGATCAATAAATGAAAGCAGAGTAGGTACGTTAGTACAATAAAATAAATATATACATGTGCATAACCTTACCCCAGTTCCATTGTCACACACGATTACTTTCCGTCCTTGGCTATCCATTTTTATTAATTTTTAGTTCAACGTTTGACACTTGTCTGTTTGTGCTAGGGTTCTAACGTTGATTTAATGCTTGATTAGTATGACTAATCAGTTAATCAGTCCGCAATTTCTACACCCAGAAGGGCGTCACCGGTATACGGAAACAAATGTTTCCAAAGCGTTTTAATACATTGAAATTTAGTTAGAAGTGATACTGTGTGAAGATTTCTTTACCACTTCAAAGCTTATAGAGCGTAGTAAAATTCGATCGAATTAATCAACGACTAATCAGAGATAATATTATTCGAAAATAATGGCCCTCCTGCGGAGCCATTCAATCTGTCAATCGGGAAATACACGGTTCCGTGTCGATGGTTCAGTTTTGCACAAACATAAAGTACTCGTGACGCAGATTGGTAACTACATTGCTGCGTGATCCGGTCACTCAGCCATCATTCGGCAGAGTAAATCCACTAGAAAATCACAGATTGGATTGTTCGATGACGCAAATGCGTTTATACATTTTATGTATTTCAGAGTGGGATATATTTCCTGCATACATGGACAACACTCAAGCAAAGCTCAGCTTAAAAGTTGGTCCAGTTTTTGGGGTAACGTGACAGGAATTGGCAAGGTGCGATTTAAGCGCCTCTTGCGGTGTGAGCCCGTACAGCGCTTTTCCTCCTTGCCTCTATGATCTTGCGATACACCGTTTGTTACCTTTTTTCGGATTTAATGTCGCTTGAAGTTAAAACAATTACTCAGTTTTCATTCGCTTCGAATGCATATTTTAGTATTTACGGAGTATGTTTATGGCTTAGAGCATGTACAGTATGCTCTAAGGTTTATAGCACGGGGGCTTATAGGTTACGATCGCCGCCTTTCTTTTATCGAATCTTATGGTGAAATGTCTCTTTTTCCGTAAGAGGAGATCAAATCGCATTCAGACAATTCCTGTTACGTTACCTCAAAAGTGCGGACAAGTTTTATCGCAGAGTGTTGTCTCCACGGTCTTACATACAGGTCTGGCAGCTCGGGTGGCGGGGGAAGGGTCCACTAACGTTACTCGTTTTTGCATTTCACTTTCTGACCATGGTGAGCGCAACGATCTAGGGGTATTTTTTAAAGGTACTAACGACTTGTTCATGCTGAGAACATAACCTTTATTTTCCAAGTATTGCTGTATACGCTGTACATTGTACCCTAGATCGCAAGGCCTCTGACGGTCACATTAAGAACTGCAAACACGGGTACTTTTAGCGGAGTCACCCCCACCACCAAAAATTAGCTGGAGATGCCAGACCTGTATGTAAGACCGTGGTTGTCTCTTTTCTACTACTAGGGAAAGCGCAGTCCATGCTCTGTCTATGGTACCGACCAGAAAGTATTAGCGCTGCCACTAACTGCACTAACCACGGTCTTACATACAGGTCTTGCGACTCAATAGAATTCCAATGGTAGAGAGTGGCTCCTCTGTTGAAGAAAAATCCAGATGGAGCTGCGATCGAGGGATGCATCAACATAACCTACAATGTTTGAATAAGACCGTGGGGTTAGGATTCCACGCCCATGTGACGCGCGAGCGCGACTATCGTCATCCCTGTCGCACCGGGCATCCCTCGATCGCAGCGACGCTAGCGGCTTGACACGTTAAGAGGCACACGTCGAAACTCAGAGTCGCAAGACCTGTATGTAAGACCGTGGCACTAACCATAGGCCCTAAGATATCCATATCCATAACCATATAGTATTTAAAAGAGCAAGCCTCGGGTGATATTTCTTGCAGATTCAGGGGCCAGGTAGGCTAAGTGTACGTCGGTAAAATGCAACACTCGCAGTGTTCGTCGGTATGAAAAGACGGCAGTAAGTCGTACCGGCATAATAGATCATATACTGATCTACTGTGATTGATGATGTCGGCAAGTTACTATTCAATTCTTGTAGCAAACAAATACAGATATAGCTGGCTTTTTCAAAATAGAATACAGTTACTCAATGTAACAATTTACCGACTATGCCATTATATTGTATCCTGGAAAAGTTCGATTCGATCGAAAATGAAGACAATTAAGGGCCGCTAAAGTAAGAAAATTCCCTACACAATTTTACTAAAATTTCTATGAATCAAAGGTAAATTTTGATGAATTATATATAATCCTTTTAATAACGACTAACAAATGATGAATATATCTGGCGATAATTTGTCAAGGAAGTTATCCCATATAACATGAAATCTTTCTAAGAAACTTTCAATAAAACATTTTATAGAAAGATTATGAGAATCTTTTTAAGAACAACAACAATCAAGAAATCTTTTACAAGTTTCTGGCGCGCACATTTTCAACTTGCAGCAACCTTTTTTTGAAATATTTCTGATATGTTTCTTTCCTTTCATGAAAGATTTCAAAAAGTTTTCTGAAATATTCATTGTTACGTGGGAAAAAACGAATAGATGAATAAATAAAAAACACGTAAAGAGCAAATTCAGCTGCGCACGCACGTATCCATCATGTAAATTTCCGCTGTTTATTATCTCCGAGGCGGTTTTATTTCAGTTTTCGTTAAAAAATTTGTATATTCTAATCTTGTTATGTAATGCAAACACGGTAATTGGAATAGATATAAAAAAAAATTGTAGAAACAAAAAAAATTATAATCTTCATGTACGTAAGACTTGATTAACGAATTGATGGATTTTTTTATATTAAAGCGTCTCACTTAGTCGACAAGGGTTTTTTTCTAACGTTTTAGTCCAATTTGAACTTGAACGTTAAATTTATCACACCTTGAGCTGATTTTTTTATTTAATTTCTACCTTCTTCGTTTCATTACAGCTCATCCTGAAGGTCCACTGGGCTTTGACTGAGGGCCAGAAAAATATCGCATGCTTCGAAGTGCCGGCGCAAATAACGTAATGCCAAATTCATAAATGTAGCAATCGTCCGCACTGCATTCACCGGTAATAATTGTCACACAGTTGTTAGCGTTTTTAACATTACCATTACATTTTTTCTCCATTTATACGAAATGATATTCTTGCAACGTTTTCTTTTGATTATTTTTTTTTTTTTTTTTGTGTATTTTAATATTGGATAATGGGTAAAAAATTTGCAAATAAGGGAGAGAGGGGAAAAAAAAGATCCCATGAAATTCCACCATGAATTTTCTTTTTTTTTTGCTTTGAAATCTCACCATCACAGATCTATACGTAAGTATAAGTAATTTTTATTACATACCTACGTATAATATAATTATAAAATGTTATAGATGTGTAAGGAAAGTGGAATAAAAGTTTGTAAAATTTTCGCCCAAGCTCATTACTGCTTAACATATCAGTCGATAATTGATTGATCATAGATGAAATTGGATACTTATAGATCGAATGCAATGTTAGTGAAATTTTAGGTGAAAAAATTCATTCACCTATAAGTTTGTATAATTTTTGTTCACGATCTCCTTTACCATCGCTGGATCGAGATAGATCCAAAGCCAAGTGAGATACGGCGGTAAATTAGCTAGGGTTAGTAACACAAATTTACTGAGAAGCCCTTGGGGATAAATTTTGAAAAATTTTGATGTACACAAATTATCCAATTGTTAGATTTTCTGGACTCCGATATCTGGAATGAATCGAAATATATGAAATCGCGAATTTAAAGAAGCGGAAAGAAATTTGCGGCTCGAAAATTTTTTTAGAAAATGATTCAACTAAAAGACGACGTAAATTTGACAAACAATTCGTGAGAAATTGGCGCGTTATTCAGTCGAACGTTTTACGCTGATTGCAAGTTTCACAACGAATATATTATCGTTTCTTGGAAACGTTCGTCGCACTTGATAATCTCCTGGTTGGACGCTCTTTGAACTCTTCGGTGCAAGTGCACCCGATTGCCCTCGGTATAAAAAGTTGTCAACTAAAGTTGATATTGAACTCTGCGTTTCAGCTCTCGTCACACGAACCGTTCAACAATTTACCCCCTTAGAAACTGTAAAGATTTCTTCATCAAAAAGCTGCACACAAATTTACTTCCGAAGTGCAGCAAAGTTATTTTTGATTCCATACAATTGGAATTATGCGTATCGTCTTGCCCTTACTATTTGCTGAAAAACAAATTATCACGCAATATAATTTTTTGATTTCGGCGATTTTGTTCAATCGATCGAAAAATGAGAGAAACAATTTACCTGAAATTAGAAATCGAATTTTTCAGATCTCGGTTACAATCGTCTGGTTCATTTCTTCTTAATTTTATTTTTTTTTTTGTAATTGGTTTTCTGCTCGCGTGCAACAAGATTCGTGGCTTAAAGATAAAAATTCCTCGTTATCTCGGGTTTGGGTCACTCGGCGACCCGTTTCAACGGTCAAGATATCACGGGCAGCGAGTGTCCGATATCGCGGGCGATATTTGCGACGCTTCTTGAATTTTCCACGGGAATCCGAAGCCGTTTCAGTGTCGCGTTGGAATCGAGAAACTACAGTGGTGATTTTGGAACCCCGTAACAGCAGCAGCAGCAGCAACAGGATGATGAGGGAAATTTTTGCGCTTTCGCTAGTTTTGGTTTTGGCCAGCGAATCGGCTTTCGCTACTACAGTTTTAAAATGTGGCACCAGTAAGTAATATTATCAAGGATATCTGTACGGTAAAAAATGGGATAAATTATCGGAGGATGAAAGAAGAGTATAAAAAAATATATCGATGGAAATGGAAATTTTTTAAAAGCTGAAAAGTTACTGAATTGTTAATAAGGTCAAATTTAATTCTAACGATATTTTGCATCGATATTTTGAAATGAAACGAAAATTCAAAACTCTTAGAAATTATAGTAAAAATTGAGTGATTATTCATGTTACTGTTGTTTTTTTCCGTCTTTTTCTGTCATAAATTTCAACTGCCGATAACAAATAATAAGATTGTTCAAGGTTCTCCGTTTTATTGAAAAATTGTTTTCCATTTTCAAATAATCTGGAAAAAAAAATCCAGAAAGTAGTTGAAAAAATCGAAATCAGAAAACAAAATGTCAAATCAACCAGCTCGTGATTCATAATTGAAAAATAATAATGCGTTGATAACTCGTGACGAATTATTTTTAACTTCTATCGGAACATAAATTGAAACAACACGAAACGTGGAGAGAAAAAAACATTTGTGCTCGTCGTTTTTGCTCCGGTATTTCTTTGTCTCAAATACATTAAATATGATTGAAAAAATACGATCAAGGACGAAGAAAATTGTATATTTTTTTTACCATCGATCGCAGACGATCCGTTTCCGGACTCGAACACCGTCAAGATAGCAAATTGCGGTGAGCCGCCGTGTTTTCTAAAGAAGGGAACGATCGTATCGATCGAGCTGAAATTCAAACCGACGAGAAACGTCAACACCCTGACGACTAAGGCTACGGGCGCTTTGAATGGAGGGTTCCCGCAACCTTTCGAAAGCGTCGACGGATCGAACGCCTGTGATTACATCTTCGACGTTTCGGGGTCGAAGGTCGACTGTCCGTTGACGAAGGACACCGAATACATTTACAAAAGAAGGTTCCCGATCAGTAGAAAATATCCAGTGGTTCGTAAATTATATATAAATCTGACTTATTATGATCGACGCTAAAAGTAAGAAAGTTGATTAAAATTTGAGTACATAAGGGGGGGTGTCCGATTTCGAATAATATGCTCGAATATGTAGAAAATTAAGGATCAAATTGAAAAATGTTTCGGGCAAAATTTGTTGCGTACCTACAAAAGAGGCTTTTGACATAGGATGAGTATCCAAGTTCTTGGGCCCATTGAGGACCAACTTTTGTTTTTCAAATCGATCCTCCCAGTTTTTTATCGCACGCTTCTTATTTTTCATTGAAAAGTGAGCCAGGTTTATACCTCGGCTATTTTTGGTTCTCGTCTTCGAACAGGCCCAAAATGTTGGTCGAAGTTTTCTCGTGAAAAGAGTGTCAGCGATACGTCAATATTTGCGAAGAATTCGAAAATGAGAAAAAAATGAGAGGTTCAATTTGAAAAACAAAAGCTGGGCCTCAATGGGCCCAGCAGACATCCAGAAACATTTTTCAGTTCAATGCTTAGTTTCCGATACATTTGAGTACATTTTTTTAAATGGGATACCCTGTATAAGAAATTGTGCGATCGGTACGTAAATATAATTTGATTGAAAAATTTGTTTAAATTTATTTTTCAATTATCAGTCTTTTTTTTCACCATTGCTGTCGTACGTAAACGTTACAGATATAATTTCAATTACCTTTTATTTGCAGACAAACGTGAACGTGCATTGGGCCCTTGTCGAAAACAACGAAGACATTGCGTGTTTCGAGGTGCCAGCGCAAATTAAAAAATAGTACCTGATATCGATTCCGGCAACAACCCTGAAACATCGATCGAACGATATTCACGATTAATCGTCACTCAACATGTAATTCGAATTGAATTTTTGCATCGGTTCTCTGTTATTTTCAAACGCTTCTTCCTCTCATTTGTAACGTCGATTTTCAACACTCGAATCTAAACAAAGAGAGAAGTTTGAAAAAAAAAAAGAAAATCAAACAACTGAACAATTAAAACCTTTACGCGTTTTATGATTCCCGCATCTGCGATTTTTCTGTCCTCCATCTTCTTATCCTGACCTCCCGCATTTTCAAACTCAATTTACAAAAATTAAGGTAACCGGAAAAAAAAAAAAATGAACAAGTGTACAGAAGTTTTTTTATTTTTTTAATTGTCGTGTGCGTTAGTATTTGTTTGACTTTGCAACGATGCATTCGACAGTAGGAATTGATATCGATATTTTCTGTTCAACGCAGAAAGAATTTTTAGAAGAGATTAGAAGAAATATTGTTTTACTTAGTTACAAAAATTACCGCAAGTGTGGGAGAAAAAAAAATTGCAAAAAGTATCGCGAGCGAATAGTTTAGAGGAAAAAAAAAAAAAAAAAAAAAATGAGAGTCAAAAACTAAGAACAATGTTGTAGTTTTTAGTGGATTCCTTCCAAGTGTTTGCCACGCAATGACAAGTCAACGTCAAAGTGTGAAAATAGTTATAAACAATTAATTTACTCGCTGAATCAGCTGAGACAATTTTTCGCAGCTTTCAAATGAAAGTCGATAATTTTTCGCCGGTTCGTACGGATGATGCTTGAACATCGACAAGTGGCGCCGTCAACGTAAAGCTTTGGAACTACCGAGTCACTCGTCTGATTATTCAGATTTACTCACAGATCAGCAAACTGAAAACTAGCAAAAGTTACAGTCGATTAATTATATATAATATATATAAGGTGTGAAGAAAAATTTTCACGTGAAATTGGCATCAGGTAAAAATTATTTCATCATTTGAAGTACAATTAACATTTTCCTAAGCCGAGGTTCCGTTTATTCATATTCTAAAGAAGAAAAAAAAAACGAATCACGAAGTTGATCTTCGTGTGTCGCGAATTCTTCCACTGACTTGAAAAAAAATTGTAGCTATTAGATTCCGCTTCGAAGACGATGAAACTTATTTTGAAACGTGTTTCTCGAAAATACTTCATTCTCAAGTTATTCGAGTTCATCGATTTAAATGCCTCACCCTGCACACACTTTCATTTATTTATTTATTACAATATATAATATATATAAATGTTTTTCACATCTCTCAAACTCTGGAACTTCACTCAATGCTCGAAGCATACGCGAAACGACGCGATTCTCAATTTAATCTTACGGGCGGACAGGTAAACACTGAATATTACGACGTAGATTCTCACCTTGTGAACTTGAAACGGTCGTCAGTCGCGTCTGAACTCGCAAGCTTCGAAGCACGGGTCGAAACACGTCGCGATGTGTTGTCTTTTCTTCGTGCGTAGCGTGAAGCGTTTGTTTTGTTGTGACGGAAGATTCATCTCCGATGTAAAGTCCGCGCAAGTCGATCGGACGGGATGTTCGTTGAACTTCGAGTCGAGATGCCGAATTTCGTTGGTTCGAATGACTTCGAAAATCCTTTCGAAACGAATCTAATCGAGGTGATTATTCGCTTTTGTAAAGCTTGTCACGTGACCCAGGTAACGAATCTCGAAAAAATGCGTAAAAACAAGTTTCAAAACAACTTGTCGCATCGAATACTGTAATTATAGGTATACAACGTGTAGAAAACTGCTCAACTACAATTTCACACCTATCTTTTATCAAATTTCGATACTCTCTGAATTCGACTAATGAGATAGATTGTTTATCTTTATACAAATTTGACTCCTGATTTCGCCGATAAGGTGAGAAGAAAAAAAATTTAATCAATTCAACGAACACACACTTATATTATGTTTTACTTGTATTGAAACGTAGTTTGAATTAATACAGAGGAAACTCGATTAATCGGACAAATTGTCGTCGTTAGGCATTCTGATAATCGAAAATCCTGATAATTGAGTGTACAAAGAAAAGCGATTTTTGTACATACGTATTATTACATAATACTTATGTGCTATTATAAGCTGTTACCCCGGTTCCATATAATTGACAATTTTTTGATATTCGGTGTATCTTGAGAAAATTGTAAAAAAAAAAAAAAAAAACGATTGTACACCGCAAAATAGAACGCGTTAAATTTGACGATCTATTTTCATAGACTCGACGAAAAATTACTCTAGGTATCGTATTACTTGTACAAAATGATAAATTTTTTCCCCGATTTCAGGAAATTGATATGGAAAAAGAATTTAGAAAATTACAAGTCACTTGAAAAAAAAAATAAAAATCTGCCCTCAATGTTTGTTCTGTTTTATTTTTCTATTTACTTTTTTTTTTTTTTTTCTACCGCAATTATTCGACAATCTTCCGAAGCAATGAACAATTTGAAGAAAAAAATAAAAATAAAAGTCCATAGTATGCACGTTACGCGCGGTTTTCAAATTACTTGTTTTCTACGGTTTCGACATGATATCGCTAAAACACTGTTTCGTTTTTCTTTTATTTGTTAATTTATTTATTTTTTTTTTGGCCGCGAATCTCTCGATCTTCGCGATGATGCTCGTAATGTTGTTATAAAAAATATTGACACAACGTTTAGTTACTTGAACATTTTTATAGGGCCTCCAACTTGAATAACGTTGAAGTTTCATGATGTGGAAGAAAAAGGTAAATTGCTAGTGAAAAAAAAAAAAAAAAAATTTCGAGTCATTTCTTTGCCATCCAGTTACAATGCCTCAAGTTTTTCGTCTTGCATTTATTACAATACCGTTGAGAGTTCAACCACGTACGTAATCTTACCATCTAACCATTGGAATTGTTACTATATTCTTTCATTATCAATCAAACAGCCCCGAATTCATTTTGTAGTGGAAAATTATTGAATAATAATAGCAATTAGGGTGTTACCTATACATACCCGTTACAAATAATTTATTTTCACGTTATCTAATTGCATCTCAGACAAAAATAAAGCACACGTCAGTAACGGGTAAAACTTCTTTTTTTTTCAACTGTGTCGATTCATATCGCTCCCAGTTTCGTTACAAAGATAATTATGAACGACTGTTGAAGTTCATTGATGTATCTGAACCAAACATTTCGAGATCGCCCCGGTTGCATTACCTGACTGTTTGGCAACCTGTTCGCTTTTAAACGTTTATAGTATAGCAACGCGGTGTTCGAAAAACTAGACAAAGTTGTGACTTAGAGATTAAGAAAAAAAAAAAACAAAGAAAGAGAAATCATTGGTTTACGAACATCGAAACTGAGACATGTTTATATCAACGCCGAAAACTTTCTACGACGCGATAAATCTGCTCGTCAAGTTCAATTGCATCCTGGGATTAGGTGTCTATCGGCAAGAGAACCAATCCCGTGTTGCATTATTTTTCATGACATTTTACACAGTCGCTGTTAGTCTTGGAGTATGGCTTGGAACTTATGTTGGCTTTACAAAAATGGCACAGGCTTCAGATACTGGCAACATTTCACCCACGGCTCTTCTAATGTATAAAGCACTTGTTTATACAAACTCGTCCGTTACCGTGATGACTCCAATCATAATATGGCTTCGAAGTAAGGTAGTGAGCGCATGATGTTAATATTCGTAATAACAATTATCATTTTAATCACTGTCGAAGTAGTTTAATTGATTCATGCGAATGTAAAATGAAAAATTCAAAATTATCCACTATGTCGTCTCCAATTTTCATATTCCGGTATGGCTGTGCAAAATAGTTGAAGAGGTTACTTTTGGGCCAAAGGACAAACATGCTTTTAATAACACATACTTGCTAGTTACCGATAAACTGGGCTTTACAATATCGACCATGGGTTGAGGGATCTAGTTCAGTAATTAACGATAATCGATGTACTGTGTGATATAATTTTGCAGACGTTGACTGCGTCTTTCAAAGAAATGATGATAATAGATAACTCATTTGAAACTATTCTCGAATCTCGTAATCAATATACAAAACGGTATATCGAGCTACTGGTTGAAGTTATCAGCATTTTCTTATTCGTGTTCGGTGTGGCCGTTTGTGACATCGTATGGACGCGGATATGGGGTATGGTGGATAATCAATCGATACAATCAATATGGGGCACTTTAGCGACCCTACATCATCCGATACTTCTTACACTTATTTTAGACGTAAACTTCTGCACCTTTGTAAGGTAAGTCGATGAATCCCCCTGAAAATGACGTTAATTGTGTGAATTCTCCATGTCCGATCATCACGGGTTCCAGATACATGGAAAAGCAATTCGAAGACTTGAACATCGGTATATTGAAATTGACAATAGAACCTGACTGTGCCGACAGTAGCAAGAGACCAGGGCTGCAGATGTATTCTCGGAATTTTACGGTAGCAAAATCGGTACCTGAAGATGAAAACGCAGCCAAAAGTCTTGTAAAAGACAAGTACTACGTGATACAAAAAATTCGGTGAGCATGGTGCCATTTTCGTCGCATGTCATGATACCGTATTTCGATCTTACGACGGGGTTATAATTCCTGACTTGTAATTCGTCACCATTCAAATTCGTTTGTCAAGAAAAACTCACTTGAGTCTGACCAGGCTGACTAAGAAGATGAACACGGCCTTTGGCGTGCAGAATCTGTTGTCTGTGACTGAATCTTTTGTCATGATCACCGGACTGTCATACACTATTTACAGTACTTTCTCATCGAAAAGTTTCAATTACTATAAGTTAAAAGAGATAATCTCCCCGACTGCATGGACCTTGATTTATGGGTATAAAATTTGGGTTATCTGTCACGCTTGCTACAAGGTTACTACAGAGGTAATAATTAAATTCATATATTCGTTAATTACTTGTGTAGCTTTGAATGTTAAGCTTCGATACCCTAGATTATTGTTGTTCTAGATGCAAAGAACCGGGCAAGTAATTTACGACCTTCTCGGGAAAAAAGTAGATACCGAACTTCAAAAAGAGGTACCGGTGATATTCTGCTCAACGTGACGGATTCTAATCGAATGTTATCACAAGAACTCCATTGAATATTGTCTTTCTTTTGCAGATTAGAGAGTTTTCTCTACAGATGCTTCAAAATCCTGTTAGCTTTGACGTTTGCGGATTGGTAACCTTGGACCATTCATTCCTCCAACAGGTGATTGAATTTTTTAACGGTTTTATACACTCGTATCTATTTCTGTGCGCATTGTTTGCTCTGAATAACAGGTGATTGGATCCGTAACGACCTACCTGGTGATCCTAATTCAAATGAGTTGAATATTCAAGATCTTCACGGCGTGATATTCGCTGCAGAAACATCAGATTTCGCTATTTTCATTTATTTCTGACGAAATTCTGCAATCGATGATCTTCAAATTTTAAGTGCAAAATGCATTTTACTGCTAACATTAGGATAAGTAACGAATCCAATAGAAAGTAATAAAAACGTTCTGAATACAAAAATAATTAATAATAATAAACTTCAAATGTAAAAGAATTGATAAACAAAGTTTAAAAATGAATGTTTTTCGGACTCCACCTATTTTTTTTGACCTGTGATAATCGTTTGAAAAAAGAAATCTGCAAAAACCGGACTTACAGCGAATTTTGAGAAAAATGCTGATTTTTACTGAAGTGCTCGTTTAGTTTTCTTGAATTTTTATACGTTTCTCGAGTTATCTCGTATCTCTCAAACATTTCATTACGGATCGTTACTTTCGCTGAGATTTAAGTCAACTGAATTTTGGGATATCCTGATCGCGTTTATTGCGGGATATGTTAACGATCGCTAATCGACATCAGATTATTGACAGGTGTTTTGAGAGAATTTTCAAACGCGTTTAAATTTGAGACAATATCACTAAAGCGTTCAACAAATTGAATTCAAAGTGTTAAATAAATATAACGAATTTGCAATCATTGTGGTATCCAATTAGTGCGCGCAGGAAGTTCTATTTTTATGGACGTAGTAATAATTAGGCACGTGACGGTGAATGAGAAACGATTTATTACGCAGCGAATATTGTTTTCTGGAAAAATACGTCAGCCGTTACTTTGCCTACGGTAAGGTTCTTTATTATGCGTTAATTAGCTTTATCGAAGCTTCTAGAAATTTATTGGACGAACCAGTCAATATTTCTGTGAGTCCCGATTAAAATCGTTCTATCCAACGTGGAACGTTGATAGCGAGGATTAAGGAAAATCATCATCCGTACAGGGTTAAAATTTTGGATTGCATAAAATCGCACTTGCAATGTGGAATGCAAACATTCGTAAATATTTCTCGTGAACGATTCATTGTTTTTGTAATCAATACTGAAATCACTATACAAGCGCGTCACTGACGATGAGTAAGAAAGATTTGGTTCGATCAAAAATGAATTATCTTTCACATTGAGGCCGGAAAAAGATCTCTCCGTTATTGCTAATGCTTCGGAAGAAGATACTCAATCGCAAGCATGATAATCGCGTCAATTTCCGTTATTCTTTTATAATTATTTTACGACAACGGCTTACGACTCGACATCCTGTGTTAAAAGTCTTTTAATTTCAGAATCGGTGATCAGCCGAACGAGGTTATAATATAGCGAATAAGCTATACGGAAATGTGTCATTTGCCTTTATCGGAACATCTTGAACAATTTTGTGAACGGACAATCTCTCAGAGGCCTTCACTTTCCACCAATTTTATCAATCGATTAGAAAATAGTTAGTGGTAACGGAAGTGACGGAACATCGACATATTTCTCCACATTCTTTCTCTGGTTAAAAACTTGCCGAGTTAACTCGCAACGGTCTTCCTTAAGTAGAACCTGGTGACATATGTGGATAGAAATCGTTCAACTGAGTGAAGGATTGTAGGAACCGTTTGCTTTTCGCTCAGAAGCGACCTTTGAGATTAGAACATGATCTTCTCAAATCCAAAAACCCTTCAAGATGCCGTCAGAATGCTTGGTTACATAAACTGGGTCCTAGGTCTCACCGGTCACGACCAACCCAATGGAAGCAAATGTACGACATTCTTGACGCATCTCTACACGGTTATTGTGATCTTTGTAAACTGGATAATGATATGGCTGTCATGCGTGAAGATTATCGTAGATTCCTACAATAATGGCTCTCCAACCTCGGCTGTCATGATGTATCGCATCATTGTATACGTTAACTTCATTGTCACGCTGGTTTCACCATTCTTATGTTGGTTCCAGAGAAAGGTAACTGCGAATGTGATGATCGTAGTTATTAATTTTCCTACACCATTGAGCTTATGGAAGCCTGGATGATCGAATCATGTTAAGGTACGTGTACCGATTATTCACCCTGGACCAATTCTGACCGTTTTTGGTTATATCTGTTTGATCCTTAGTTCTAATATTACGAAAAAATAAATTTGTAGTGTCTAACCCTATAGCAATTGGTTTTAGTAATCGAGAAACTCGCAATTTGCGTCGTCAATTTATAATTTTGGAAAATAAAAGGGTCAATTACTGGTACACTTACCTTACGAGACTTTTTTTTATACTTGGACGATATAAAATCATACCTATTCGTAAGAGTATTTTTTTTATAAAGAAAATGAGAACACCTAGAGCCGTTTGAGTTTGAGGGCATTGTTATTTATAGTTTCAAAAATATTTTAGATTATTTTCACTCAAATTAATAACAAAATGCCGGCATGACGTATATCAGTAACAAACGACCGCATTTTCAGTCCGGCGGTGCAGATTTCTCGGTCAATTTTTATCCGATCGACTTGAAATTGTGACATGATCTGTAAAACTTGTTTATCGATTCGAGTTCGTGGCTATATATTTGAACTTGAATCCGAAATTATTTTGCTACAAATTTTTGTAACATGAAAAATAAATTTTATCCGTCCATGACCGTATGTATTTGAAATTAATTTTTTTGACCATTTGAGCTACGAGCTCGAACCCGAAAAGGTGTCTTAAATTCGAAAAAAAATTTCTATTTATTACTAGTTGGACAGTGATGTTAGGAGATGGGCCACCGTAGAAGCTCACAAGTTATTAATATCAAATAAAAAATTCTAAAATGTCCTTGCAACTACAAATAATAAAGCCTTTATACTCAAATTGCTCCGAGTGTTTCCATTTTCTTAAAAAAAAAACTTTTGAAAAATAGGTACGATTCTAGCTCCCCCCCCCCCCCCCCCCCTTAGCTGATTATTACTACCGTGGTTCGCAGGTGATGGTCAAATATATAAAGCAAATGTCCGTTCTGGATGATAGTTTTCAAAGTGTTTTTGGAACAGAAAAGAAGTGCAGAGAAGTCAACACTTGCCTACCTGTAAAAGTTATCGTCATTTTTCTAGTCACTGTTGCGTTGATAATTTATGACTTGACGACACAGATAGCTAAACAGTCTGGATCTCTAATCTACACTTTGAGCATGACGATGGCTGTACGTTATCCGTTGCTCGTGATCCTTTTAATGGACTTGAACTTCTGTACCAGCTTGGGGTAAAGTGGAACACCCAATCATATCTGTTTAGAAAATTCTTTAGAAGATTTACCGTTTCTCAGAAATTTTCTCTACTGGATCTAGAACAAAGACGCGATCAATCTGATCATTCATTAAGAATGAAAAGAATGGTAGTTTCAGGGCGTGTTCGTCGGTAATTTTGAATGCAGCAGTTTTTTCACGGATTTGATGATCAATTGGTATATTCTCTGCAGATATCTTCGAGAAAAATTTCGACGTTTGAACGAAGTTTTGCGAGAATTAGCGCAAAAACTTTCAGCTCTTTGTACCAAGAAGACACGATTACAGCTATCTGAGAACAGCGAAAAAGCGAGGCCAATATACGGAATCAATGGTATCGAAGCAGAAGGTTTCAGCAGGAGAGCATCGTACTTGTTGAGTGAAATTCAGTGAGTTACCGTGTCAAAGATGTTTGCGTTACCTTTTTTAAATACAGGGTGATTATTATTCTCAGTATTATCCAAAGCTGTTTTCTTTCTCTATTACGTGGCAGTCATTTTTTTATCGTATTATCTGAAATGGGCAAAATTCCCTAGGAAGGCTCATTGGGAGCTTTGCAAGTTGACTCGCGAGGTAAACTCGGCGTTTGGATTACAAAATCTCATGTCCATGGGAATATCATTCGTAGTTATCATCGGAATGTTGTATATTATTTTCGGGGATATTTCAAACGTGGGTTTCACTCATGTCGGGAACGCAAACTTTATGTCAGCGGCATTCTGGAGTTGGATTTATATCTCGAAAGTTCTCGTCATCAGTCACTCCTGCTGGACAATGAAAAATGAGGTATGAGGAATAATTCATCACCGAAGTGACTCGGATATCCATTTCTAACTGTTGTACATTCACGTTGATGACACAGGTCTGGGAAAAAATATTTTAATACAGCTGCATGGGATGTTTTTGGTAAACATTATCTTTTCGAGTGTTCTGAATCCAAAAATGATTTTCATTTGCTTCCAGCACGTAAGGTATTTTTGTAAAATACAAGGTGTTTGTATAAAAAAAAAAAAACATAGCAATAATGAAACAACCATCGTTTCATAACAATTAACTAAACAATATTTGTTATAAAATTAAACAAACAATTTCCTCATGAAATATACTCAACATTCCGGGTTCATTCTTTTTCTCTACACGGAGAGAAAAATCTGAGAAAAATTACCCTGATGTTACTAATCGTGGTGTAAAAGACACCTAATGCAGTTTTTATTGATGCATGTTACAAAAATTATGGGTTTTTATGAAAAAAATTACTACCTTGTTTAGAAACTATGTATTTCGGCAGCACAAAATTTAAATTGTGACGACGCATTTTTCTGATGCAGAACTGAAAAAACTGCATTAGGTGCAGGTATTACATCACGATTATAGTAACAGCAGGATAATTTTTCTCAGATTTTTCTCCCCGTGTATGAAATATTTTCTTCTTCTCTTTGATACTTCTTCGAACACGCTTCCATTTTCTCTTTTCCTGTTCGTATGTATTCTTTCGTCTCACTCTGATGCATGTTAAATGAAAGTAAGAAATCAGATTTTTATATTCATGAATGCGATATCAGAATTCGAGTTAAACGGGAGTTTCGCTCTAAATGAAACTACAAACACGAGTTCAAGAAAAAAAAACCGACGTGATGGAATTTTATGAGTATTTTTCCCGCTTTCAGTGAGTAAAAAATCATAACAAACAGTATAAAAAAACCTGTGCAGTTTTTTGTTTGCAGACCTGTGTAATTCGTGTTTTGCAGTAAATTGCAATCCGATGATTTTCAACCACTGAAACTGGTCATTGAAATTTTTGATCTATTTTCCAACAGAGTTTATACATCGTAAGAGAATGATCATGAGATAAAACGTGTAAGTTGTGGTTAATGGTATACAACTAGGGATTTTTCTTATTTCAGATACATAGAACCGGATACTTTGTTTACGAAATCTTATCATCGCAAGTGGATAACGAACTTCAAAAGCAGGTGAACACTCAAGTGTAATGAAAACACGCGATGATCAGATTTAATGATGAATATTTCTATGCACACGTGCACAAAAAAGAGGCGAAAATTATGAGTTGTAATGAATTTTCATTTCAACTGAAAATATTTCCTTTGTCGTATGGAAAATTTCAGTGAAAAATCCGAACAAACTAGAACGAAGTGTGCAATTTTAATTTCTGAATTCTCTTCATTTAGTCACAATTAAAATAATTCAACATATTAGAACTCTTCGACATGCTCAGAATACACGTTAAAAAATTACTTCTCGTTGATCCGTGACGGTAATAATGTCGATATATTAAGTAGTGGGTATTTGAATAGACGATTAATAGAATATATTTAATTTCTTTCTGTAGGTTGAAAACTTTTCAGTACAGATGATACAGAATTCCGTACAGTTGAATGCTTGCGGATTTTTTACTCTGGATTACAACTTTGTTCAAAGTGTAAGTTTAATTTCAACTATCTGGAAAGTACAGAGATGGAATGAATTTTCCGCAGTGATATCTCAAATGTGTGAAGTCATATCGAGTAAAATGAAATTTTTAAGCGTAATCTCAAAGCCGGGAAATAATGGATACCTGTCCATTTGACAAGATACGCAAATACGTCACATTGTTTCAAAGTCTTGAGACTTAATTTTCATTTCACGTGCTTACAGATGCTGGGATCCATAGTAACGTATCTGATAATCCTAATACAAATGAGTCCTACAGCTGTAAGCAGCGCAGGGCGTATCACTAGCTCCAATTCTTCCGTCAGCTATTATACGACTTAAACTTGCGATTCAAACTGGTTGAAAATAAATTATACCTGATTAACCTGGAGTAATGCTGTAACTGTGTCATTGTTTTTCAGATAGTTAATAAAAAGTTGACGAATAATCAACATTAAAAGTTATAATAGCATTGAGCCAATTAAACAAATAGTGAATATATAGATCACGATAATACGCAGCAAACACACACGAGGAGAACGTTGTTCAAAGTCGTGAACGGATCTAATCCTTTACGATTGAATCAGATTTAACGTCTAGGGGTGTGAAAATGATGTTCAATTCAACTGTACCGATCCCCTTGAGCAACAATAAAATCGTGGTAAACCTATTTGTGCCATTGTTGTTATTACCTTGGTGGAAATAATTTCTACGCCAGACTACGAATTTCATTTAACGATTTTATAAGAAAATTCCTACGATCAAGTAGAGAAATTCGGACAAGTTCGTAGTTTTGGGATTGATTTTATTCGTTGATTATCGCACTCTTCATAGGTGTTCGTAGATTTTTGTAATCTGCTCTGACCCGTTGGCGTCCATTTTTGTAGAAATGCATATTTTTTTGTATATCATCGCAGACTGCCGTAATTTCCTTGACTTTTTGGTCTTGATACTTGTAAAAAATCGTTGTTTTTCAATGATCATCATATTATTAGTTAACTTTTTTTCCATACACTCACCTAACCGAGATAAGATGAGTTCAAAAATATACGACAGATTCACTAAATCTGCCTGAATCGTACTCACGATCAGAAGATGAGAAGATCACTCTTCGGATGTAGGCCGAAATTTTGCTCGGTACTTAATTTGTCTGCAATAAGTTTTCCTTGTGAGAGAGATGTGACATCTAACGGATGATTTAGGTCCGAAATTGTGATTAGTTTTCATAGAAACTTGTAGATTTTCATAATTCTTCGTAGAAATTCGTAATTTTTTGTAGAAATTCGCACCTTTCTATAAAATTCAAGGCGTTTCTCTGCGGAAAATATTTGTGGTATTTGGATTAAAAAATGACATCATCTTTCATACAGAGTCGTAGATATTGATTATTATTTTTCTTTAATCCTCGTAGTTTCGTACGAAATTTTACGAAAGCAAAATTATATTTACTCCTAGTATGGAATTTTCATTAAATTTTTACTTTTCTACGAAGTTCAACGCGGTTCTAGAATAAGAAAAATGGTAATCTTTGTGTCCAAAATTGAAATTACCTTTCATAAAAAGTCGTGGATATTCGTAATTTTTCGTTGATCCGCGTAGTTTTCTATAAAATATTACAAAAAAAAGGCTTGTTTTCTAAATGCTTTTATTTTGTTTTCGGCATCTCACCCCACCGCCAATTTCATGGGTATATTATTGTTATTATAATCTTTTTTACCTGTTACTATTAAAATCTTCTTTTTCATTTGTTCACACGGGGCAGAACGTTTTTATGAGACAGAGGGATGAAAACTTTGTTTCTTTGTTAATTTTATACGAAAAAATATTCGATTGCGAAAGTTCGTAAAATTTATCTCCATTTCCATATTTTTCCGCAGAGTTAATCTTTTCATACAAGTAAGGATATCGTAAGCTTATCAGGGGTTGGAAAAGTATTTAGGACTAATTGGAACCACAAGTCGATTTCATTACGAGATTTTTAATCCAGATTAGCAATGTTACTTGGCCCTTGGTATCAAAATATAGGCGAAATAATCAAATTACAATACCACCTCGTTATATCGCGGTCTCCGGGGGGTATAAAGGAAGAGAACCGGGATATAAATAGTTCCCCTACTTCGCCGTAGGTCCTACTGCTGCGCACAAGGTATTCGCGTTATTGCGAAAGCTTGATGCGCACGAGTGGTTGGTGGGGGGATGCGCTTCGAGGGAAAATACACCAACGGCGATATAACGAGGTGGTACTGTATACATATATTGTAACGGGTACGGTTTATCTTGGGGCCAGAGCCTATGAGATAAGCCCGTTATTGTGTGTTCTTTGTCAGATTCTGATGAAACAATAGATTTATAAGGAACCCCCTCTGATGGGTAAAAAGCTGGATCAGCTTATCAGACCCAAGAACCCTGTATAGTCGAACTATGCGGACTTGGGTATCACCAAAGCCGCCTTGATATGTGAACAAGCACCTCCGCCCGTTGCTTCCTCCGGAAAGACAAGGGCTTCTTCGGCCGTTGCTTCCAACTGGAGACAAGTGAGAGAGGCGTATGTCACCTAGTCGGAGATATGGGTTTCCCAGTACTCCCTTCTAATCGCGAACTCGGAGTAATAAGACTCGCCTGCCTATTTCTGTTGTGGGTTACTGACCCAAAAGACCGCCAACCTTCCAGACCAGGACTACCTTGGCTGGCTGTTGGTTTATTCCCCTCCCCTTTTCAAGGTAAAGTTTTATGTTCGAGAAATATATTTGACAACGAGACAGACGAGTGCATGTTTAAATAGAATATAAATTTCATTAACGATAAGCTCAAGTACAATGGTTTTTGTCAGTAGATAATGATATGGTTTTACAAAAACTAACTGTAGAGAACAAAAGATGAAAATAAAATTAAAGAAATAATAATACTGTCAGAATTCGTCGGTTCTGTTCCTAAATATCCCTACAGCTCAAATGTTAAATACGCGTCTTTATTCAATCCTTCCTCTAGAGGTCCCGGGCTATCGTGGACTCTACTTTCTATATTGTTTTCAAATTTCAGACTACGCTTTTTGCTTGAATTTCCTCTCTAAATGTCGTGAAGGTAAATTCGATAACGCTCTCTAGACAAGAAACGTTTCGTACAATAATGACGCAGCTCGGCGCTTTGCCGAACAACTGGTAACCGCTCTTCGTGGTCCTTCAGTTTTATACTCTCCCAGAGCTGTTGTTGGATTATCCTGTCGACGTCATTTCCCTATTTGTGTGCCCTGTTGCGGGTCGTCGTCCTGGTATGCGTTGGTCAGCGTCCGTCGTCTTTGTTTATTATTTTGGATGTTAGCAGATCACGGTCGATGTCGATGGTGGTCTCGATCAGCTGTCTGTGTCAGTTGTTGTCATGATTTGTGTATGTCACGGGCACTGTTGATGTTGATGCGGTTTTGAACGGCTGTCCTTTACAATATATATATATGTATATACACTCTCGTATCCGTTGAAACGGTCGACAATTTCTGGTTGACATTGGGAGGTGCTGCTGCTGTTTGAATCACAGTATAACTTTGCTCTCTTACTTTTTTCACGTAAGTATTGGGGTAGCCTTTGAAATCGGAGTAGTTTAATTTTGTTCGATTGTTGAACGAGTACATGCGCTTCATACTTCTTCACAAAATCTTTCAGCTTTCAACCTATTGAGATTATCTGTATTCATGCATCGTTTCTCGCGAACAAAGGTAGTGCTGACTATTTGCATTTAAGGTTGAAAATTTTCAGAATGTCGACTAGGAATTTCGACATCACGCCTAACCCTGTGACTTCCGGTACGAGCCTCGAAGAAGTTGAGAAAAAATTGGATGACGCGTAAGATATCGACTTTTTTTTATGTTCATAAACGTTCTCATTTTCCATGGAATCTTCGAAACTGTGAATCATCACTTGACGTAATTTCATTTGCAGTAACTCAGACGTCTCGAATGAAGTAAACTCAACATCCAACCGACGCAATGCGCCGTTGAAATTCTTAGGTGGAGGCATTTTCAATTCCGGAGACATCTATCGTCACTACCCTCCGGAAACAATTTTCAAGGTACGCACAGTGGAGTACTTGTGATATCGAATAGACATTTTTCTCATTGTCAGACACGCGATAATAAGAAACTGATGTGATTTTCTTGAACCAGATCAATTTCTTCAGCTGAAGTCAATTGGTCAATAATTTTTAAGATCACTCACGGCTTTGACAACTTGATCTGAAAATAATGTAAGCACAACGTTGTTTGTGATTGAAAACTTTTTCAATCGGGGTACATTGTACAGGCCAAGCTGTGTTAATCGCCTCAGATTTGCATCCTTCCCTGAAAAAGAGGTGGCCTTTGAACAAAACTTCGGATATTCAATGAAATTTGCCGCAATTATCTATACGGCCATAATATGTTTTGTTTTTTTAGAAATATCATGAGTTTTAACGGACATATGTCTGCTTTTTTTGTTTATTTTTTTCAGCTGGGAGATAAAGGATCTGGCCTAAGATCGAGAGGAGAGATTCAAGATTTTCATCGATTAAAGCAAGAACATTTAAGTCGTGAAACATTATTCGAGGACGCAACATTCCTGAAACCAAGTTCTATCTGGACGGATGGACATGAAGATGATTATATTGAAGATATCGAATGGAAACGCCCAAATGTAGGTAGCGACTTCATTGGAAAGAACTAATTCATCGAACGTGACACTTTATTACCAAAAACTTGAGTGTCTCATAAAGTCTCTAATGCAGTGGAATCTATGAGAACTCTCCGAAAACTATATTCTCGTATCTGCAGCCTTGATATGTTTTTACCCAGGAATTATCGGATGATCCAAAGTTTTACGTCGAAGGAGGTTCACGATTTGATATAAAACAGGCGCGTTTTGGTGACTGCTGGCTTTTGGCAAGCATTTCCAATTTGGCGATGCATCCTGGCGTATTGGACCAAGTTGTACCGAAAGAGCAAAGCTTCGAAGACAAAGAATACGCTGGAATATTCCACTTCAGGTACGTTCTTTTACAGTAAGGGGCGCGATTCAATTTTAATACTTCATTTGAAACCATGTTGATTGATTTTTGAACCAATTTCTTTGATGCCAAAGCAAATCTTTCGGCACCTCAAATATTCAATACGAATTTATTCTTGAGCTATACACATTCTTAGAGTGTTGAATTAATTCCTTGACGTCTTGCGGGTTAATTTCACGGGATCCTCTCTGATGAATCCGAGTATCGACCTGGGAATTAATCGACATTCGGCGTCAATTTTATCATTATGCTCTAGATTTTGGCAGTACGGAAGGTGGATCGACGTCGTGATAGACGATTTTCTACCTACGAAAGATGGAGAATTGGTGTCTGCACATTCGTCTACGGCAAACGAGTTCTGGAGTCCTCTACTCGTCAAGGCTTACGCCAAACTTTACGGTTCCTGGAATGTTATTTCAGGGGGTCGTGCTTCCGAAGCTATGCAAGATTTCACTGGAGGTATAATCCGCATGTATAAGGCAGAAGAATCGTTGGACTTGTTCGACATTTTACTGAAAGATCACCAAAGGAACGCGCTCATGAGCTGCGTCATGGTGAGTGATTAGTTGATTACCGAGTTCAACGAATCTCCTAACGTTGAAATATTCTAACGTGACATTGATTATTATCGAACATTTACACCTTTCAATTGGTGATGAAGACCCGTTTGCCTTAGACTATAATATTACGTAATTCATATCCCATGACATTCGTCGTGAACTTTTGCAGAAAGAGACATTTAAAAGATTTGGAATATTTTGTCGCCACGTCCACAGTATCACAAAAGTCTGTGCATTCGATAATTTCCGGCTGTTGAGACTGAGAAACACGTGTGGTAACGAAAAAGAATGGACTGGAGCGAGGAGCGACAAGTGAGAATATTTTGAATAAGAATTCCAATAAAATAGACAATATGGTATGGAGCAATTGAAAATTCTCCACGGCATTGAGATTTTGCAGCAATCCGTTATGTGTTGAATAAACTGTAGCAAACGGCATTTATTTCGCAACAGTTCACTAAAATGGAAGTGCATTCCGGAGTCCAAGGAAAAAGAGCTGGGCTTGCAGATCGACGATGACGGTGAATTGTGGATGTCGTACAAAGATTTCCAAGGTTTTTTTAGGGACATTGAAGTCTGCTATCTGAACCCTTTTTCTTCGACGGATACGAATAGTAAGAAGAAATGGCAAACGTATGCGTTTGAAGGCAAATGGGTGCGTGGAGTGACTGCTGGCGGAGACGGAACATCCTTGGGTTCGTATTCGTCTCTTGATTGTTAATGATTTTGGCATGAATTGTAGGATTTGTTCATAACAGTTTTGTTATCTACGTAGGAACGTTTCACCAGAATCCTCAGTATTCTATAACTGTTGATTCTCCAGACGAAAACAGTGACCAGTGTACGGTGATAGTGGCCTTGATGCAAAAACATCGAAGGGCTAAGAATGAAGAAAGTCCTCCTCTCAACTTTGCCATTTACCCGGTACGTCTTGAAGTATAAAAAATCATGCAAACGCTTGAACGAAAATCTTTCGCAGAATTGTAGCTTTTTCTACATATTTCTCTACAGTTGGCTGGAAATGGTGATGTATCGAAACCATTGACAACAGATTATTTCGCTTTCAATTCACGCGTTGGTGAAGACTCGACCTGGACAACTCAACTTCCACGAGAATTCACTAGTCGCATCGAATTGTCACCTGGATCATACTGCATCGTTCCTTATACCACCAAGCCTCATGACGAAGGAGAATTCTTGCTCAGGGTATTTTGCGATGGACCAGCTTGTATGGCGTAAGTCATTAATACAGTGTATTCTCCTAGCATATGGGTAGCGAGGATACAGCCTTGAGAGTTAAGTGAATGTTCGAATTATTATGGTCTCTTTTGATACTGGAAAAATTATTCATGTCTATTCAATCCAATGTACCACGTGACAGAAATCACTGACATCCGATGTCGGTTCAAAACGGATGGGTTTCACAGTTCATTGTTATATTTAATCTCTTCAAATGATTCAATTTTTTTGGTAAAAGAGAATACTATATTCTAACCGGGATGTGCTTGGATGAGTTTCAACAATAACCACTCAACTTCCAAACTTCCGGCCAGCTGATTAATTTCCTGTTTCCAAAATCCTGTTTAAATTAGGTTCACCGATTTTGTATGATTTCGAATCACTTGCTGCAAAGGATTTTGTAACTGTAGGTAGTCAAATTTAATCCGCGATTGTATATTTCTGAACACATTGGCATATTTTAATTGAACGAGTGTGCGATCAGCGTGTCCATTTTCTATGTTCGTTTAGCCTTCCGGTACGATGTCACGATTATAAATTTCATGTGCTTGACCTTTGCACTGGCATGCGCACCCACGATTGAAAGTTTGTTCGAAGATGTTGCTTCTCTCTAAGAATATCCACAATGTAAATTCTAAAGCTTAATAACTGGAACACGCATTATTCTTACAATTTCTCAACGCTTGCGGTAATTTTCTTGTGATCATTGTATTTGGCGTCATTTTTCCGTTATGCTCATCAGCATGTTGAGATAATTAAACTGTTCTGATCGACTACATCAGTCCAAGTGATTTATGCAAATAAAAATCTCAGGTTTTGGTCTTTATCTTGACCACTGAAACATGTGCTCAGATTATTTGTGTCGTTGACTCGTTGAATCATTCTTGAATTATTTTCACTATGAGATACTCATCAGGGAAAAAGTCGGAAATCGATAAATCTTGTTTGCAATCACGGAATTGCCAGAATTTTTTCAAAATAACAAATTTGGAAATTAGCCGAAGGATCGTTCTTCGAATTTCTATAAATTAAGACCCGTGAGGAAATTTTAAGAGTTTCCGTAATAGACATTACGATCTGAGAATATGCAAAATGAATGCCGAGTATTCAGGGTTCGGCGTTCGTTGATTTGGTGTACAAAACCCGATATTTCACCAAAAATATGGTGTCAGTTTCATGTTTTTCAAATCAAACAAATATATGTTTTTTTACAGAGTGTACGACGAAGAAATTGGTTACGGCTATGAAGGGATAATGGTAGGTACAAGATTCGTCAAGTATCCTTCAGGATAGCCGTGAGCTAGCGATCATAAACCTGCCATATGAATAAATTTGTACGGCTAACTTGTTACGACCAGTGAGCAATTTGAAAGCGGTTCGCGTTATTTGCTTTGATTTCATTTCGATTATCACGTTTTGTGATCTCTTATCCGGCTGCAATTGAATTGTTTGACTGTGTAACTTTCACAGGACTTGACGTAATTCACGTGCGTACTTCACATATTCCTGAATTAAAATTCAGTTGGTAAATGACGGCGGTGAATAATTTTCCAGGTACGTGACCATGGATTGTACGATGAGGATGCGCAATTATTGTTTGCTGCCTTCAAAAAAGTCTCACAAGGTGAATTGGAAATAAACTGGAAACAGCTGCAGGAAATGTTGCGGAAGGATCCGAGAGAAGGTTGGAATTATAGTTTGAATTTACCCAGTTCAAGTTTCCGAACTATATGAGTGAAGCTTGTTACTAGATGAGTAAAATTTACAGTTTTCAACGAGAATACGTGTCGCAATATGGTGACTTTGACGGATGAACTCGATTCGGGAAAACTTGGGTTTGGAGAGTATAAAGCGTTACGGATGAACATCAAAAAGTGGAAGGTAAGAATTTGCGTCTTCCGGATCATCGCAGTACCTCACGTAGTACTTTGCAGTTTTTTCTTAACGGGGCTATAACTATTGCGATTGTTTGCAGGATGTGTTCAACGCGTACGACGCAGATGGCTTAGGCTACCTTAGAACTTCTGAGTTAAAAGGGGCTTTGAATAGCGCCGGATACCGAGTGAATAAACAAGTCTTGATCAAACTGGTACATCGTAACCAAGAAAACCCTGGAAAGATTACCTTTTGCGAATTTGTAATGTGCGCATTAGAACTCAAGACAATGATCGGTGAGTGAGAGGATGAAAAATTCTGAGGAGTGCAGGAGCTCAGCGGTTTGTTGAATGATTCGGATTGCAATTGTTGGCCGAAATGTATCTGACCCGGAAGATTTTGGAGCACCTAAGATTACCTTTCAACGGCAATCACCAGCACGCAATCTATCGATGAGTTAGATGTGTCGAAGTCATCCTGTCTTCCTGATTTCACGTTATTTTTTTTTTTTGCTTTCAGAAACATCTCAAAACGTCGCTTAAGTTGCGGTGAAATCCGGGTGCGACGGATGGTCAAACTTTGCGAGAGACGAAACGACGCGGTCTTCCGGACAAAAATATTTCAACACTTTTTACCGAAGTCCAGACCACGTTAATTTCCAACTATCACAAATTTAATTGCACCGTTGATAATGTTTCACCTGGCACAACCCTTGCTCGAATTGTAGTGTATAAGATTTCATTTCCCCAGTCCAAGATTTTCTCGAACTGGTAAACTAGTAACTGTTCAAAGTATATAAGAATTGAATGTAGGTATACTACATTTGAATAAAATTACATCTATGAAACCTACTGAAACCTGAATGCCCAGTACAAATACCTACTTTCCAACACACCAATGCGACGTTGAACGATTTTGAGCTCTGAAGCAAAATTGTTTTTGTGCGGATCTTCAATTTGTTTCTACGATAAGAAATTGGATGGGGTACAGAAATGGGAAGGAGCAAGGAATCGACGGGACGAAATACCGAAAGGCAAATTGCCGACAGTCAAAAACGCTGATACACCGTAAATATTCAAAATTGTCATAAGGAAGAATAAAAATTGATAGCGCCACAATGTGTGAAATACCGAAATTTATTACGGAAAAAGCACAAGATTCCGGAAAGCAAAACATCGAATCGCGAAAATACCAAAGAGTCAAAAACTCGACTTTTCAAATGACGGAATCGTGTGGTTTTTGAAAATCTCCGAATCCAAATTGATTATAAACGACTGACCAAAGACGCGAAAGTTCGAAATCCCGAAACCCACGAAAACAGAATGAACGAAATACCGAAACGCTGCAAGACGAAGTGACACGAGTGCGCGGACCGGAATGTAGAATACGATTTAGTGCAACAATGCCTCGAATAAATTGTACGTACAGGAAAAATGATGTGTCGTTTAAATTTTATTAAGGACATGTTACCTATTCCTTGCCTCCTCTTTTTCTTTGATGACTCAGACGATTGTCCGATACCTACAATGAGATAAGTTTTATTAGAATTCTCACGAGATTCGTTATTTCCGGCAAGTTTCATCCGGGGCTGAGCCGTCTCAAAAGTGTTACGAATTTGTCAGTAACATCAAGTTTTTCCATCGACAAGTTTGAATGACTAGTATATATATGTCAGCAATTACCAAATTCGTATAATTGGCGGAGTGTTTATCCACAAGACATAATGCACTGATGCACGCGTCGCTTCGGCTTGCGGGGGAAACGAAGGGTGCGGCATTTTGCGTGAGAAAGTGTTTGCAAATAAGTAAAATAAGCAAGACTGACATAAGAAATATACACTGTGTACGGGGCAGTCTATGCCAACCTAACCCACTGCGACATTTTTGACATGGTTGCAACTTGGCTTATCTTATCTCATCTTCTTGCATTCTGTGCAAAAAGGTTACTCCGTTATTTTTAATTATTTTTCCCAAACCATTCATAATACGTGAACTTTCAAAAATTTTCTCACGTCCTCCGGATCTCAGATTCTATTCCCACACTCTTACAGCTACCTCAGACTACGCATGGTCCTCCTATCATCACCTCGTTGCCACGCTTTTCGTACTACATCAGCAGAATGCTCCCTCTACTGCTGAACTGCAAGTAGTCAGTCCCTTGAATCCAGTGGGTTGACACCCAATGCCTTAGTATCGAACCCTTATTCGAAACCACCAAGAACCAAGTAATAGATAATAAGATGAAGTAACCAAGGGTTAGTACAACTTTTGAGTTTCCCTCACTTTTGCTGATAACACCATTCTCTCGCAGCGCACTTTCGAGATAGAAACTCAAACAAATTTCCATTGTTTGTTATTATTATAACGAACGCTACCACTCGTACCGGTCAATTTCCTGTTCAACATTTGTTTTTGTTGCTGTGATAACAGAATGTCTCAATTTCTCAAATGAGAAAGTGAGAGCAGAAACTTGTGTGGACACGCTGCTTGAATCCTTCATCTCAAGGCGCGTGCAGCTAACTTCACATGTACTGAGAATCTTACCGCTCTTACTGCTCTTACACTCACTCAACGTTAGATTGCTGCGACTTGAAAGTCGGTTCATTTTACAGACGAGTCAAGTCCCTCGTGTACACTTTGTGCGCACCTCACTATATCTCGTTTTATTTTCAGAACTTGCACCCGTTTTGCTGATATAACTTGAGCTTATCAAATGTTGTGTGTAAATTCGTTATGTAATACTATATATTTCCTTATACATTGTCTATTAGACAGGTCAATTCATTGATGCTGATTTATATTCCAAATCAATAATCACAATCGATTCATCTAATTCGTCGACACCCTTCGCTGAATTATTTTGGCTACCACTCACCATTGTTGAATTACTTTTGCTACCGCTCTGCCTGTTGTTTTACAAAATCACCTTTATATTATTTTTTTCTCTATATTTGCGTTGCTGTTCACTCCGCAAAACACCTCTTTCTCTTGTGGTCAACATAGATCCTGGTCGTCCTCTTGCCTGGTTATACGAATATCTGTTCGATATTATTCTATGGCTTATTTGGTTATTCGCACTTACAATTTTATTTTCCTTTTTCCTTTGTGATACGACCATCCACCGTCTCCATCTACTTGTCTGCGGATTGAAACTCCTCCTTTTTCCATTGCCAACGTAAATCCTGGCTGTCCTTTTGACTGTTTGGTGATATATTTGGATTTACTATTATTTGCTTGTTACTTTTGATACTTATTACTCACTATCTGAATTTTATTTTGGTTCTGCAAGACATCAAAGTGTCCACTGTCTCCGTCGCCTGTGAAAAGTAGCGAGAACTGTCTTTCATTTTGGGATCCGATTCGGCGTGGATGAATTCGTTCTCCGTGATGCACGATTAAACATATCTTAAAAATGTCCGCAGCTGCGGCTAATTCTGCTTCTCCCCCGTAAATTCCATTTTTATTCATGTGTGATTTGTAGTCACCAGGTGACCTACTAACGGCACCGTTTGACTCCTTACCTGTAATAAAACCCGCCAATGTAGACCAATTATCAACTATATTTGAAACGATACTCGGTTTCACCTCTGCGTGTCGATCTTGAGTGCCGTGTACACAATACGCCAGCGCGCGAAAAAGACAATTCCCGTCGGGAATCATCTTGATAATTCTCGTTTGCATATTTATTTATTGTGTGTCAGAAACAGATAACTATAAAGATATTTGTCAAAGACTGCATAAACAGCCGATGACAGCTGTCAATCACTTGGCACTAACTTAATAGCAGCAGCAACTTTATTATTAAATGAGTTTATTTGAAAATACTCCACGTTCGACTTCTCAGCGCACATCTTGTTATGAACATAGGAAGTCTTGTTTGCTGAATGCTTTTTGTTTTGTTTTCGACATCTCACTCCACCGCCAACTTCATGCGTATACTACTGTTATTATAATCTTTTTTACCTGTTGCTATTAAAATCTTCTTTTTCATTTGTTCACGCGGGGCAGAACTTTTTTATGAGACAGAGAGATGAAAACTTTGTTTCTTTGGTAATTTTATACGCAAAAATATTCGATTGCGAAAGTTCGTAAAATTTATCTCCATTTCCATATTGTTCCGCAGAGTTAATCTTTTCATACAAGTAAGGATATCGTAAGCTTATCAGAGGTTGGAAAAGTATTTGGGACTAATTGGAACCACAGGTCGATTTCATTACGAGATTTTTAATCCAGATTAGCAATGTTACTTGGCCCTTGGTATCAAAATATAGGCGAAATAATCAAATTACAATACCACCTCGTTATATCGCGGTCTCCGGGGGGTATAAAGGAAGAGAACCGCGATATAAATAGTTCCCTCACTTCGCCGTAGGTCCTACTACTGCGCACAAGGTATTCGCGTTATTGCGAAAGCTTGATGCGCACGAGTGGCTGGTGGGGGGATGTGCTCCGAAGGGAACCGAAGGGAAATACACCAACAGCGATATAACGAGGTGGCACTGTATACATATATTGTAACGGGTACGGTTTATCTTGGGGCCAGAGCCTATGAGATAAACCCGTTATTGTGTGTTCTTTGTCAGATTCTGATGAAACAATAGATTTATAAGGAACCCCCTCTGATGGGTAAAAAGCTGGATCAGCTTATCAGACCCAAGAACCCTGTATAGTCGAACTATGCGTACTTAGGTATCACCAAAGCCGCCTTGATATGTGAACAAGCACCTCCGCCCGTTGCTTCCTCCGGAAAGACAAGGGCTTCTTCGGCCGTTGCTTCCAACTGGAGACAAGTGAGAGAGGCGTATGTCACCTAGTCGGAGATATGGGTTTCCCAGTACTCCCTTCTAATCGCGAACTCGGAGTAATCGGAGTCGCCTGCCTATTTCTGTTGTGGGTTACTGACCTAACCTAACCTAACCTAACCTGACTCAGAATACCGCCAACCTTCCAGACCAGGACTACCTTGGCTGGCTGTTGGTTTATTCCCCTCCCCTTTTCAAGGTAAAGTTTTGTGTTCGAGAAATATATTTGACAACGAGACAGACGAGTGCTTGTTTGAATAGAATATAAATTTCATTAACGATAAGCTCAAGTACAATGGTTTTTGTCAGTAGATAATGATATGGTTTTACAAAAACTAACTGTAGAGAACAAAAGATAAAAATAAAATTCAAGAAATAATAATACTATCAGAATTCGTCGGTTCTGTTCCTAAATATCCCTACAGCTCAAACGTTAAATACGCGACTTTATTCAATCCTTCCTCTAGAGGTCCTGGGCTATCGTGGACTCTACTTTCTATACTGTTTTCAAATTTCCGACTACGCTTTTTGCTTAAATTTCCTCTCTAAATGTCGTGAAGGTAAATTCGATAACGCTCTCTAGACAAGAAACGCTTCGTACAATAATGACGCAGCTCAGCGCTTTGCCGGACAACTGGTAACCGCTCCTCGTGGTCCTTCAGTTTTATACTCTCAGTTGGATTATCCTGTCGACGTCATTTCCCTATTTGTGTGCCCTGTTGCGGGTCGTCGTCCTGGTATGCGTTGGTCAGCGTCCGTCGTCTTTGTTTATTATTTTTGATGTTAGCAGATCACGGTCGATGTTGATGGTGGTCTCGATCAGCTGTCTGTGTCAGTTGTTGTCATGATTTGTGTATGTCACGGGCACTGTCGACGTTCATGCGGTTTTGAACGGCTGTCCTTTACAATATATATATATATATATATATATATATGTATATATATATGTATATATATGTATATACACTCTTGTATCCGTTGAAACGGTCGACAATTTCTGGTTGACATTGGGAGGTGCTGCTGCTGTTTGAATCACAGTATAACTTTGCTCTCTTACTTTTTTCACGTAAGTATTGGGGTAGCCTTTGAAATCGGAGTAGTTTAATTTTGTTCGATTGTTGAACGAGTACATGCGCTTCATACTTCTTCACAAAATCTTTCAGCTTTCAACCGATTGAGATTATCTGTATTCATGCATCGTTTCTTGCGAACAAAGGTACTGCTGACTATTTGCATTTAAGGTTGAAAATTTTCAGGATGTCGACGAGGAATTTCGACATCACGCCTAACCCTGTGACTTTCGGTACGAGCCTCGAAGAAGTTGAGAAAAAATTGGATGACGCGTAAGATATCGACTTTTTTTATGTTCATAAACGTTCTCACTTTCCGTGGAATCTTCGAAACTGTGAATCATCACTTGATGTAATTTCATTTGCAGTAACTCAGACGTCTCGAATAAAGTAAACTCAACATCCAATCGACGCAATGCGCCGTTGAAATTCTTAGGTGGAGGCATTTTCAATTCCGAAGACATCTATCGTCATTATCCTCCGGAAACAATTTTCAAGGTACGCACAGTGGAGTACTTGTGATATCAAATTGACATTTTTCTCATTGTCAGACACGCGATAATAAGAAACTGATGTGATTTTCTTGAACCAGATCAATTTCTTCAGCTGAAGTCAATTGGTCAATAATTTTTAAGATCACTCACGGCTTTGACGACTTGATCTGAAAATAATGTAAGCACAACGTTGTTTGTGATTGAAAACTTTTTCAATCGGGGTACATTGTACAGGCCAAGCTGTGTTAATCCCGTCGGATTTGCATTCTTCCCTGAAAAAGAGGTGGCCTTTGAACAAAACTTCGGATATTCAATGAAATTTGCCGCAATTATCTATACGGCCATAATATGTTTTGTTTTTTTAGAAATATATCATGAGTTTTAACGGACATATGTCTGCTTTTTTTGCTTATTTTTTTCAGCTGGGAGATAAAGGATCTGGCCTAAGATCGAGAGGAGAGATTCAAGATTTTCATCGATTAAAGCAAGAACATTTAAGTCGTGAAACATTATTCGAGGACGCAACATTCCTGAAACCAAGTTCTATCTGGACGGATGGACATGAAGATGATTATATTGAAGATATCGAATGGAAACGCCCAAATGTAGGTAGCGACTTCATTGGAAAGAACTAATTCATCGAACGTGACACTTTATTACCAAAAACTTGAGTGTCTCATAAAGTCTCTAATGCAGTGGAATCTATGAGAACTCTCCGAAAACTATATTCTCGTATCTGCAGCCTTGATATGTTTTTTTCCAGGAATTATCGGATGATCCAAAGTTTTACGTTGAAGGAAGTTCACGGTTTGATATGAAACAGGTGCTTTTTGGTGACCGCTGGCTTTTGGCAAGCATTTCCAGTTTGGCGATGCATCCTGGCGTATTGGACCAAGTTGTACCGAAAGAGCAAAGCTTCGAAGACAAAGAATACGCTGGAATATTCCACTTCAGGTATGTTCTTTTACAGTAAGGGGCGCAATTCAATTTTAATACCTCATTTGAAACCATGTTGATTCCCTTGGTTAAAAAAGTGTCAATTGACCGTGGTAATTGCCTTTTGAGGTACGAAAAGCGTAGATTTTCAAGGAATATGAACAGTGAAGTCTCAGATGTTGATGTTATACATTGCAGTTATCGATCAACTATATAACGCGCAATTCAACTAATATATTAGACTTTCAAAAAGTTATCAATCGCCAAAGCTTCTGCTTACAATAGCCCAAACATGCAAAAGCATGCAGATAAAATGAATTATGCTTTTCTTCAACATATTTCACGTTCTACATTCCGATTCGTCCTGTTCATTTTGGATACGCGATATTTTTGAACCAATTTCTTTGATGCCAAAGCAAATGTTTCGGCACCTCGAATATTCAGTACGAATTTATTCTTGAAGTATACACGTTCTTAGAGTGTTGAATTAATTCCTTGACGTCTCGCGGGTTAATTTCACGGGATCCGCTCCGATTAATCCGAGTATCGACTTGGGAATTAATCGACATTCGGCGGCAATTTTATCATTATGCTCTAGATTTTGGCAGTACGGAAGGTGGATCGACGTCGTGATAGACGATTTTCTACCTACGCAATACGGAAAAATGGTGTCTTCACATTCGTCTACGGCAAACGAGTTCTGGAGTCCTCTACTCGTCAAGGCTTACGCCAAACTCTACGGTTCCTGGAATGTTATTTCAGGGGGTCGTGCTTCAGAAGCTATGCAAGATTTCACTGGAGGTATAATCCGCATGTATAAGGCAGAGGAATCGTTGGACTTGTTCGACATTTTACTGAAAGATCACCAAAGGAAATCGCTCATGAGCTGCGTCATGGTGAGTGATTAGTTGATTACCGAGTTCAACGAATCTCCTAACGTTGAAATATTCTAACGTGACATTGATTTTTATCAAACATTTACACCTTTCAATTGGTGATGAAGATCCGTTTGCCTTAGACTATAATATTACATCATTCATGTCCCATCACATTCGTCGTCAACTTTTGCAGAAAGAGACATTTAAAAGATTTGGAATATTTTGTCGCCACGCGTACAGTATCACAAAAGTCTGTGAATTCGATAATTTCCGGCTGTTGGGACTGAGAAACACGTGTGGTTATGAAAAAGAATGGACTGGAGCGTGGAGCGACAAGTGAGAATATTTTGAATAAGAATTCCAATAAAATAGACAATAAAGTATGGAGCAATTGAAAATTCTCCAGGGCATTGAGATTTTGCAGCAATCCGTTATGTGTTGAATAAACTGTAGCAAAAAAAATTAGGCATTTATTTCGCAACAGTTCACTAAAATGGAAGTGCATTCCTGAGTCCAAGAAAAAAGAGCTGAGCTTGCAGATCGACGATGACGGTGAGTTCTGGATGTCGTACGAAGATTTCCAAGCTTTTTTTAGGGACATTGAAGTCTGCTATCTGAACCCTTTTTCTTCGACGGATACGAATAGTAAGAAGAAATGGCAAACGTATGCGTTTGAAGGCAAATGGGTGCGTGGAGTGACTGCTGGCGGAGACGGAACATCCTTGGGTTCGTATTCGTCTCTTGATTGTTAATGATTTTGCCATGAATTGTAGGATTTGTTCATAACAGTTTTGTTATCTGCGTAGGAACGTTTCACCAGAATCCTCAGTATTCTATAACTGTCGATTCTCCAAACGAAAACCGTGACCAGTGTACGGTGATAGTGGCCTTGATGCAAAAGCATCGAAGGGCTAGGAATGAAGAAAGTCTTCCTCTCAACTTTGCCATTTATCCGGTACGTCTTGAGGTATAAAAAATCATGCAAACGCTTGAACGAAAATCTTTCCCAGAATTGTAGCTCTTTCTTGATATTTCTCTACAGTTGGACGGAAATGGTGATATACCGAAACCATTGACAACAGACTATTTTGCTTTCAATTCGCGCGTTGGTGAAGACTCGACCTGGACAACTCAACTTCCACGAGAATTCACTAGTCGCATCGAATTGCCACCTGGATCATACTGCATCGTTCCTTATACCACCAAGCCTCATGACGAAGGAGAATTCTTGCTCAGGGTATTTTGCGATGGACCAGCTTGTATGGCGTAAGTCATTAATACAGTGTATTCTCCCAGAATATGGGTAGCGAGGATACAGCCTTGCGAGTCAACTGAATGTTCGAATTATTATGGTCTCTTTTGATACTGGAAAAATTATTCATACCTATTCAATCCAATGTACCACGTGACATGGATTGTACCACGGAATGTACCACTGGTTTCACAGTTCATTGATATACTTAATCTCTTCAGATGATTCTCCTTTATTGGTAAAAGAGAATCCTAAATTCTAACCGGAATGTGCTTGGATGAGTTTCAACAATAACCCGTCAACTTCCAAACTTCCAGTCAGCTGACTAATTTCCTGTTTCCAAAATCCTGTTTAAATTAGGTTCACCGATTTTATATGATTTCGAATCACTTGCTGCAAAGGATTTTGTAACTGTAGGTAGTCAAATTTAATCCGCGATTAGAAATTTCTGAACACATTGGCATATTTCAATTGAACGAGTGTGCGATCAGCGTGTCCATTTTCTATATTCGTTTAGCCTTCCGGTACGATGTCACGATTATAAATTTCATGTGCTTAACCTTTGCACTGGCACGCGCTTCCACGATTGAAAGTTCGTTTGAAGATGTTGCTTCTCTCTAAGAATATCCACAATGTAAATTCTAAAGCTTAATAACTGGAACACGCTTTGTTCTTACAATTTCTCAACGCTTGCGGTAATTTTCTTGTGATCATTGTATTTGGCGTCATTTTTCCGTTATGCTCATCAGCATGTTGAGATAATTAAACTGTTCTGATCGACTACATCAGTCCAAGTGATTTATGCAAATAAAAATTTCTGGTTTTGGTCTTTATCTTGACCACTGAAACATGTGCTCAGATTATTTGTGTCATTGACTCGTTGAATCATTCTTGAATCATTTTCACTATGAGATACTCGTCAGGGAAAAAGTCTGAAATCGATAAATCATGTTTGCAATCACGGAATTGCCAGAATTTTTTCAAAATAACAAATTTGGAAATTAGCCGAAGGATCGTTCTTCGAATTTCTATAAATTAAGACCCGTGAGGAAATTTTAAGGGTTTCCATAATAGACATTACTCTGAGAATATGCAAAATGAATGCCGAGTATTCAGGGTTCGGCGTTCGTTGATTTGGTGTACAAAACCCGATATTTCACCAAAAATATGGCATAGGTGTGACTGTCAGTTTCATGTTTTTCAAATTGAACAAATATATGTTTTTTTACAGAGTGTACGATGAAGAAATCGGCTTTGGTGAGGAAGGGACAATGGTAAGTACAAGATTCGTCAAGAATCCTTCAGAATAGCCGTGAGCTAGAGATTGTTTCGAACAGTGCGAAATTTGAAAGTGGTTCTTGTTATTCGCGTTGATTTCATTTCGATTATCACGTTTTGTGATCTCTCATCCGGCTGCAATTGAATTGTTTGACTGTGTAACTTTCTCAGGAACTTGACGTAATTCACGTGCGTACTTCACATATAACTGAATCAAAATTCAGTTGGTAAATGACGGCGGTGAATAATTTTCCAGGTAAGTGACCATGGATTGTCCGATGAGGATGCGCAATTATTGTTTGCTGTCTTTAAAAAAGTTTCACAAGGTGAATTGGAAATAAACTGGAAACAGCTGCAGGAAATGTTGCGGAAGGATCCGAGGGAAGGTTGGAATTATAGTTTGAATTTACCCAGTTCAAGTTTCCGAACTATATGAGTGAAGCTTGTTACTAGATAAGTAAAATTTACAGTTTTCAACGAGAATACGTGTCGCAATATGGTGATTTTGATGGATGAACTCGATTCGGGAAAACTTGGGTTTGGAGAGTATAAAGCGTTACGGATGAACATCAAAAAGTGGAAGGTAAGAATTTGTGTCTTCCGGATCATCGCAGTACCTCACGTAGTACTTTGCAGTTTTTTCTTAACGGGGCTGTGACTATTGCGATTGTTTGCAGGATGTGTTCTTCGCGTACGACGCAGATTGCTTAGGCTACCTCAGAACTTCTGAGTTAAAAGGGGCTTTGAATAGCGCCGGATACCGAGTGAATAAACAAGTCTTGATCAAACTCGTACACCGTAACCAAGAAATCCCTGGAAAGATTACCTTTCGCGAATTTGTAATGTGCGCATTAGAACTCAAGACAATGATCGGTGAGTGAGAGGATGAAAAATTTTGAGGAGTGCAGGAGCTCGGCGGTTTATTGAATGATTCTGATTGCAATTGTTGGCCGAAATGTATCTGACCCGGAATATTTTGGAGCACCTAAGATTACCTTTCAACGGCAATCACCAGCACGCAATCTATCGATGGGTTAGATGTGTCGAAGTCATCCTGTCTTCCTGATTTCACGTTATTTTTTTTTTGCTTTCAGAAACATCTCAAAACGTCGCTTAAGTTGCGGTGAAATCCGGGTGCGACGGATGGTCAAACTTTGCGAGAGACGAAACGACGCGGTCTTCCGGACAAAAATATTTCAACACTTTTTACCGAAGTCCAGACCACGTTAATTTCCAACTATCACAAATTTAGTTGCACTGTTGATGATGTTTCACCTGGCACAACCCTTGCTCGATATGTAGTGTATAAGATTTTATTTCCCCAGTCCAAGATTTTCTCGAACTGGTAAACTAGTAACTGTTCAAAGTATATAAGAATTAAATGTAGGTATACTACATTTAAATAAAATTACATCTATGAACCCTACTGAAACCTGAATCCCCAGTACAAATACCTACTTTCCAACACATCAATGCGACGTTGAATGATTTCGATCTCTGAAGTAAAATTGTTTTTGTGCGGATCATCAATTTGTTTCTACGATAAGAAATTGGGTGGGGTACAGAAATGGGAAGGAGCAAGGAATCGACGGGACGAAATACCGAAAGGCAAATTGCCGACAGTCAAAAACGCCGATACACCGTAAATATTCAAAATTGTCATAAGGAAGAATAAAAATTGATAGCGCCACAATGTGTGAAATACCGAAATTTATTACGGAGAAAGCACAAGATTCCGGAAAGCAAAACATCGAATCGCGAAAATACCAAAGAGTCAAAAACTCGACTTTTCAAATGACAGAATCGTGCGGTTTTTGAAAATCTCCGAATCCAAATTCATTATAAACGACTGACCAAAGACTCGAAAGGTCGAAATCCCGAAACCCACGAAAACAGAATGAACGAAATACCGAAACGCTGCAAGACGAAGTGACACGAGTGCGCGGACCGGAATGTAGAATACAATTTAGTGCAACAATGCCTCGAATAAATTGTACGTACAGGAAAAATGATGTGTCGTTTAAATTTTATTAAGGACATGTTACCTATTCCTTGCCTCCTTTTTTTCTTCGATCACTCAGACGATTGTCCAATACCTACAAGGAGTTAAGTTTTCCAAAACTAGCATCGAGTTGACGAATTTTACAAATTCCGAATTCTCACGAGATTCGTTATTTGATCGGTCTTTTGGGACTCTGACCGTTCTGCATTTTGGGGATCGAGATTTCGCTCCTTCTGCACTTTATTTTCCGATTGATAAATTTTTTGGTTTTTTGTCTGTTTCACCCATTAGCCACTCTCAATTTTAAATTTCGGAACTCTCATATTTCCATGTCTTCAGATTCTATGCTTCGTTTATTCGGAATGCCGAGTATTCTGAAAATACTGTTTCGGACAAAAGAGAGTTCGGTTAAATTAACTTTCGGGAAAACGGTTACTTTAGCGGCTGATTTATCGAAAATCTCAATTTCGGTACGCTTATCATTCGTTGTTTTAAAAGTCGTATCTCGGAATTGTCAGGTCTTTCACCGGTCGACTTTTAGTCTTTCGAGAGATTTTATCCCCACCCAATGAAATGTCAGAAAAGATCCAACCGTACTCGACATATCGTGACTTATCGAATTCGTATGTGACCTCGTGCACTGAACTCTTTTGTCGAAATCTTTCACTTCGAAAATAGGCATCAGACACTATTTTCCAATTTAATGTCTCTGAGATGTGATTGAAATGGTGGCGAAACGTCTGAGCAAAGTTTCCGTCGAGTAAAGAGTACGATAGTGCATTATTTTGTGAAACTATTTGGCGACAGCATACATTCGTGTAATTTGCTTACCTCAGCAGAAAAGGACTGCGTACTTTATGTACTAAATTATGTCATCAAAAATTGATTACGATATCTATGAGCACGTAAAAACACAAAAATAAAGTGAACAGACACAATGAGTACATAATGAACGATACATTTGTGCATAGGAGCAGAAAAATGAAGCAATAATGGGAATTATTTATAAATTACAGCTCCAACTGAAAGCGTTTTGTTTATAAAATACAAAGTTCTGACTAAAAATCGCGAAAACTTGGAATAGCGTGATTAATTTCAATAATGGAAGATTTTGAAGGATGTCAATCGAGGTAAAATAGAGAAAAGATTGGACCAAAATTGCGTGTGATCTTTTACTTTGGATTTTACTTGTGTTCAAACCACAAGTTCAATTTCTAACGTTACAGATCTGCTCATTTCGTTTTAAAAAGCATGTAGAAGTAAAGAATTTTTCCGCAACAAAGGTCGAATGAAATATAGCTACGTTAGTTGGCCAGTTCCATATCAAATCACCCAGCGAGGACGGAACATTATAATGATTTGAATAAATGTGAATTATCCTGGCACGGATTTAAGATTAGGGTATCCCTATTTTTTTATCCACCCCAGAAAATTCCGTTTTGACTCTTCAGGTATCGCTAATTTTTTTTTTTGTTGGCGTTATGTCCGTTACGGATTATTGAATGTGTTGCCTCTTGCTCAAAGCAGCCACACCTGAGAAGGCCTCATGGATAAGGTGTTGAATGATGGTTCATTGTTGGTTAAAAGATATTTTATTTAGGAATATGAGAGACGCAATTGGATGTACAGTAGAGACGTTTTTTTTAAGAGAACAGGGTTCTGAGTGATTAAGGAGGCAGAGCGGAAGATGTGCAGAGGAGGTCTGAGAGAAGTAGAGGGGCGAGATAAAAAGTGTGAAGTTACAATTGGGAGATAAAAGTGATAGTCTGGGACTCTGCTGGATGCGACAATGATAAAAGCTCATTTGGTCTGAATATAATAGGTCGAAACAATGTGTATGTTTTTTTTTAACTGCTGTACTTTCCGAGTCGACGGACGGATATTGATGCATTTTCTTCATCCGGCGTGCGTATTTTTCTTGCCTGCGATGAGATTCAAAGCAGAGACATACGTTCAAAGTGTTGGCGAAATGAAATCAAAGCCCGCCATGATCTTTGGCAGCTTCGTATATTTCGTATCCCTTAGCGAATTTTCCTATAGTAGACTTTAGAATTGGGAACATTTCTGGGACATTTCATCCGGGACTGAGCCGTCTCAAAAGTGTTACGAATTTGTCAGTAACATCAAGTTTTTCCATCGACAAGTACCTTTGAATGACTAGTATATTTATGTCGATAATTACCAAATTCGTATAATTGGCGGAGTGTTTATCCACAAGACATAATGCACTGATGCACGCGTCGCTTCGGCTTGCGGGGGAAACGAAGGGTGCGGCATTTTGCGTGAGAAAGTGTTTGCAAATAAGTAAAATAAGCAAGACTGACATAAGAAATATACACTGTGTACGGGGCAGTCTATGCCAACCTAACCCACTGCGACATTTTTGACATGGTTGCAACTTGGCTTATCTTATCTCATCTTCTTGCATTCTGTGCAAAAAGGTTACTTCGTTATTTTTAATTTTTTTTTCCCAAACCATTCATAATACATGAACTTTCAAAAATTTTCTCACGTCCTCCGGATCTCAGATTCTATTCCCACACTCTTAAAGCTACCTCAGACTACGCATGGTCCTCCTATCATCACCTCGTTGCCACGCTTTTCGTACTACATCAGCAGAATGCTCCCTCTACTGCTGAACTGCAAGTAGTCAGTCCCTTGAATCCAGTGGGTTGACACCCAATGCCTTAGTATAGGACCCTTATTCGAGACCACCAAGAACCAAGTAATAGATAATAAGATGAAGTAACCAAGTGTTAGTAGAACTTTTGAGTTTCCCTCACTTTTGCTGGTAACACCATTTTCTCGCAGCGCACTCTCGAGATAGAAACTCAAACGAAATTTCAATGTTTCTTATTATCATAAGGAATGCTACCACTCGTACTGGTCAATTTCCTGTTCAACATTTACTTTTGTTGCTGTGATAATAGTATGTCCAAAGTTCTCAAATGAGAAAGTGAGAGCAGAAACTTGTGTCGACCCGCTGCTTGAATCCTTCATCTCAAGGCGCGTGCAGCTAACTTCACATTTACTGATAATCTTTCCAATATTCACTCCCACCAAGCTCCAGCAAGGCTTTTACCGCTGTTACACTCACTCATCGTTAGATTGCTACGACTTGAAAGTCGGTTCATTTAACAGACGCGTCAAATCTTTTGTGTACACTTTGTGCGCACCTCACTATGTCTCCTCTTATTTTCAGAACTTGCACCCTTCTTGCCGATATAACTTGAGCTTATCAAATGTTGTGCGTAAATTCGTTATGTAATATGAAAACTTTGTTTTTCTGGTAATTTTATTCGATTGAGAAAGTTCGTAAAATTTATCTCCATTTCCATATTGTTCCGCAGAGTTAATCTTTCCATACAAGTAAGGATATCGTAAGCTTATCAGAGGCTGGAAAAGTATTTAGGACTAATTGGAATCACAGGCCGATTTCATAACAAGATTTTTAATCTAGATTTGCAATGTTAATTGGCCATTGGTATCAAAATATAGGCAAAATAATCAAATTACAATACCACCTCGTTATATCGCGGTTTCCGGGGGGTATAAAGGAAGAGAACCGCGACAAAAATAGTTTCCCTACTTCGCCGTAGGTCCTCCCACTGCGCACAAGGTATTCCCGTTATTGCAAATACTTGTTGCGCACGAGTGGCTGGTAGGGGATGTGCTTCGAGGGGAAATACACCAACGGTGATATAACGAGGTGGCACTGTATACATATATATATACTCTCGTATCCGTTGAAAGGGTCGACAATTTCTGGTTGACATTGGGAGGTGCTGCTGCTGTTTGAATCACAGTATAACTTCACTTTCTTACTTCTTTCACGTAAGTATTGGGGTAGCCTTTGAAATCGGAGTAGTTCAATTTTGTTCGATTGTTGAACGAGTACATGCGTTTCATGCTTCTTCAAAAAAGCTTTCAGCTTTCAACCGATTGAGATTATCCGTATTCATGCATCGTTTCTCGCAAACAAAGATACTGCTGACTATTTGCATTTGAGGTTGAAAATTTTCAGGATTTTTACTACGAATTTCAACATCATGCCTAACCCTGTGACTTCCGATACGAGCCTCGAAGAAGTTGACGAAATATTGGATGACGCGTAAGATATCGAATTTTTTTTATGTTCACAAGCATCTTCACTTTTCAAATAATGCTCGCAGTTATAAAACACCACTTGACGTAACTTCATTCGCAGTAACTTAATCGACTTGAACGAAGTGAACTCAACATCCAACCGACGAAATGCGCCGTTGAAATCCTTATGTCCAGGCATTTTCAATTCCGGAGACATCTATCGTCACTACCCTGAGGAAAAAGTTTTCATGGTAAGTTTAATGGACGTTCCATTTATCGAGGCACTCGTAATATAATTTATCGCTTTTGCACGTCGGGATTTACTGTGTTTCCGAAAGTCTGGGGATCTGGTGACGGTATAGAATTCATTGAGTACGACTAAATGAGGGCTGATGATTTTCTAATTTCGGAACAAATACTCTGTTACACCGTTCAACTTTCGTAGCCGTACGATTTGACATTTATCTCAGACATGCGATCATAAGAAATTGTTGTGAGTTCCTTGAACTAGACCAGTTTTTTAACTTCAGTCAATTGGTCGATCATTTTTGAGATCACTCACGGCTTTGTCGATTTGGTCTGAAAATAATGCAGAGCACAACGTTGTTCGTGATTCAAACACTTTTTCAATATGGGTATATCGTACAGGTCAAGCTGTGTTAATCTCGTCGCCTTTGCATTCTTCCCTGAAAAATATATGGCTTTTAGACAAAAATTTGTTTATTGTCTCAGCTGGGAGAAGAAGGATCTGGCCTAACATCGAGAAGAGAGATTCAAGATTTTCATCGAATAAAGCAAGAACATTTAAGTAAAAATGAGTTATTCGTAGACTCAACATTTTCGAAACCACGTTCGGTTCGGATAAGTAAACTGTCGAAAACGTATATTAAAGATATCGAATGGAAACGCCCGAAGGTAGGTAGTGCCCTCATTGGAAAGAAATAATTCTTCGATTGTGATACTATATTACCGTAAGCTTAAGTGTCTCAAAAAATCTCTGAGGCAGTGAAATCTATAAGAACTCTCTGAAAACTATATTTTCGGATCTGCAGTCTTGATATGTTTCTTTCCAGGAATTATCGGATGATCCAAAGTTTTACGTCGAAGGAGGTTCACGATTTGATATAAAACAGGCGCGTTTTGGTGACTGCTGGCTTTTGGCAAGCATTTCCAGTTTGGCGATGCATCTTGACGTATTGAACCAAGTTGTACCGAAAGAGCAAAGCTTTGAAGACAAAGAATACGCTGGAATATTCCACTTCAGGTATGTTCTTTTACAGTAAGCGGCGCGATTCAATTTTAATACCTCATTTGAAACTATATTAATTCCCTTGGTTGAAAAAGTGTCAATTGACCGTGGTAATTGCCTTTCGAGGTACGGAAAGCGTAGATTTTGAACGGATATGAGCTGTGAACTCTCAAATGTTGATGTCATACATTGCAGTTATCGATTAACTATATAACGCGCAATTTAACTAATATATTCGACTTTCGATAACTTATCAATCGCCAAACCTTCTGCTTACAATAGCCCAAACATGCAAAAGCATATAAATAAAATAAACTATGCTTTTCCTCAAGATTTTTCACATTCCACATTCTCATACGTCCTGTTGATTTTGCATACGCGATATTTTTAAACCAATATCTTTGATGCCAAAGCAAATCTTTCGGCACCTCGAATATTCAATACGAATTTATTCTTGAAGTATACACGTTCTTAGAGTGGTGAATTAATTCCTTGACGTCTTGCGGGTTAATTTCACGGGATCCTCTCCGATTAATCCGAGTATCGACTTGGGAATTAATCGACATTCGGCGTCAATTTTATCATTATGCTCTAGATTTTGGCAGTACGGAAGGTGGATCGACGTCATGATAGACGATTTTCTACCTACGAAAGATGGAGAATTGGTGTCTTCACATTCGTCTACGGCAAACGAGTTCTGGAGTCCTCTACTCGTCAAGGCTTACGCCAAACTTTACGGTTCCTGGAATGTTATTGCAGGGGGTCGTGCTTCCGAAGCTATGCAAGATTTCACTGGAGGTATAATCCGCATGTATAAGGCAGACGAATCGTTGGACTTGTTCAACATTTTACTAAAAGATCAGCGACAGAACGCGTTCATGAGCTGCGCCATGGTGAGTGATTAGTTGATTACCGAGTTCAACGAATCTCTTAACGTTGAAATATTCTAATCGTGACATTGATTATCATCGAACATTTACACCTTTCAATTGGTGATGAAGATCCGTTTGCCTTAGACTATAATATTACATCATTCATATCCCATTACATTCGACGTGAACTTTTGCAGCAAGAGACATGTGAAAGCTTTGGAATATTTTGTCGCCACGCGTACAGTATCACAAAAGTCTGTGAATTCGATAATTTCCGGCTGTTGAGACTGAGAAACCCGTGGGGTAACGAACAAGAATGGACTGGCGCGTGGAGCGACAAGTGAGGATATTTTGTATAAGAATTCCAATAAAATAGACAATTAAGTATGCAGCAATTGCAAATTCTTCAGGGCATTGAGATTGTGGAGCAATCCGTTATGTGTCGAATAAACTGTAGCAAACGGCATTTATTTCGCAACAGTTCACCAGAATGGAAGTGCATTCCTGAGTCCAACAAAAAAACGCTGGGTTTGAAGATCGACGATGACGGTGAGTTCTGGATGTCGTTCGAAGATTTCCAAGGTTTTTTTAGGGACATTGAAGTCTGCTATCTGAACCCTGTTTCTTCGACGGATACGAATAGCAAGAAGAAATGGCAAACATATGCGTTTGAAGGCAAATGGGTGCGTGGAGTGACTGCTGGCGGAGACGGAACATCCTTGGGTTCGTATTCGTCTCTTGATTGTTAATGATTTTGCCATGAATTGTAGGATTTGTTCATAACAGTTTTGTTATCTGCGTAGGAACGTTTCACCAGAATCCTCAGTATTTTATAACTGTCGATTCTCCAGGCGAAACCAGTGACCAGTGTACGGTGATAGTGGCCTTGATGCAAAAACATCGAAGGGCTAAGAATGAAGAAAGTCCTTCTCTCAACTTTGCCATTTACCCGGTACGTCTTGAAGTATAAAAAATCATGCAAGCGCTTGAACGAAAATCTTTCGCAGAATTGTAGCTCTTTCTTGATATTTCTCTACAGTTGGATGGAAATGGTGATGTACCGAAACCATTGACAACAGATTATTTCGCTTCCAATTCGCGCGTTGGTGAAGACTCGTCCTGGACAACTCAACTTCCACGAGAATTCACTAGTCGCATCGAATTGTCACCTGGATCATACTGCATCGTTCCTTATACCACCAAGCCTCATGACGAAGGAGAATTCTTGCTCAGGGTATTCTGTGATGTACCAGCTAGTATGGCGTAAGTCATTAATACAGTGTATTCTCCTAGAATATGGGTAGCGAGGATACAGCCTTGAGAGTTAAATGAATGTTCGAATTATTATGGTCTCTTTTGATACTGGAAAAATTATTCATGCCTATTCAATCCAATGTACCACGTAACAGAAATCATTGACAGCCGATCTCGATTCAATATCGATGAGTTTTACAGTTGATCGTTTTACTCAATTGTTTGAGACTGTCCCACTTTTTTGGTGAAGGAATATGCTAGGCTGCGCACTGTGTCACTATCCGTTTATTCTCTTCGTGAATCGAGTTATAAGGCCACGATTTTAACATTTTCCGAACGGTGAGCTGATTAATTTTATGTTTCGGAAATCTGGTTTAAATCAGCCTCACCGATGTTCTATGATTTTGAATCACCTGCAGCAAGTGATTTCTTAACTGTAGATAATCAAATTTAATCCCCAAATCAGATCTTTTCAGACAGATCGGCGTATTCAAATCATACAAGTGAGCGATGAATGTGTCTTCATTATATGTTCGTCTCGCATTCCACCACGAAGTGACGATTACAAATTCTATGTTCTCAACTTTTGAAGTGTCATGCACATCCACGACTGCTCGACTAACTGCATGTATCTTTGTTGAACAGAATGTTATTCAAAATTTGTGTCTCATTTTCTGCCGAACCTGAGCCAATGTATGCCCAACGTAACTTTTCTCGCTAGCCCATCTAACGGTGGATCAACTAACCGAAAAAGTTACACTATTGTAACAAGAAGGTCGAGAAACGTACACCACATACGTATATCAACTAAACTTGTCACACACGAATATTACAAAGTTCGTTTGAAGATGTTGCTTCTCTGTAAAATTATCCACAATGTGAATTTTAAAGCTTAATAACTTGAATACGCACTGTTTTGACATTCTCTAAACGCCTGCGGTAATTATCTTGCAAGAATTTTATTTAGTGTCATTTTTTGTCGTATATACACAGTTGTGATTTATTTGCTTCATTCTTACGTGCGAATTTTGAAAAGCAGGGTTTCACTGCTCCACAAAAATTCTCTTATTCTTATGCTCTTTCGCCCGAATGTACAACATGTAGAAATTGTACGCGTATAAAAAAGATACAAAAACATGATTAACCTATGGATCATTGCACGTATCAAGTACGTATACATATACGTATAATTGACAAATATTCAGATATTGCAGTACAGATCATAACTTTCTGGCAACCTTTTGATCAAATACGCAAACTTTTATAACGTTCGTACAGTAAGATTTTCTATTATTTCCGATAGCTTCAGGTTAGAATTCTCATCTACAGGCAGGCCAGACTCATCTCTTTTTTTCCCTTAAAAAATTCACACTCTATTGGAACATGAGGCAAGCCAATTTTTTAAGCCTAAGCATCGCAATATTTTTTTCCTTCACTCTTTCAGGAGCGTGCAATTCCGTTATTACAACTTCTTGTTTACCGCATCTTTACTCGAGGTCACCATGCTTTTCTTTCCAAGTCTGCACTATATCCTTGAGTGCCTCATGCGCTAATGATTAGCCGTCGGTTGTTAGCTTGAAGTTTTCTACGGTCGTGTTTGTTTTGGTACTAGATCTCTGATTTTTTCAATGATTTTCTTCGTTTTCTCGTCCGTGTTGTCTTCTCTAGCCACAGAATTTGCTCTTTCGGCGGCGTTATCGTGTTTACCTGCGCAGCGCTACGGAGACAACCTCTCTGGACCGTGGCTCAGACGGAACTTTTTTGGTCGCAGTTTTTATGTTGATCACTTCAACATGTGTTCAGATTAATTGTTTCGTTAAATCGTTGAATCATTGTTGATTCCTTTCACGATCAGATACTCAGAAAGAAGGTCGGAAATCGATAAATTTTGTTTGCAATCACGGAATTGCCAGAATTTTTTCAAAATAATAAATTTGAAAATTAGCTGTAGGATCGTTCATCGAATCTGTATGAATGAAAACCCATGAAGAAATTTAAACGGATTCTATAGTGAAAACTACGATCTGAAAATATACAAAATGTATGCCAAATATCCGGGGTTCAGCATTGGTTGCTTTGGTCTACAAAACCCCATACATATCTTCTTAAAAATATGACAGTGGTGTGAGTATAAATTTCGTCTCTTTCAAATAAAACAAATATGTTTATTTTTTCAGAGAGTACGATGAAGAAATCGGCTATGGTGAGGAAGGGACAATGGTAGGTACAAGATTCGTCAAGTATCCTTCAGAATAGCCGTGAGCTAGAGATTGTTTCGAACAGTGAGGAATTTGAAAGTGGTTCTTGTTATTCGCGTTGATTTCATTTCGATTATCACGTTTTGTGATTTCTCATCCGGCTGCAATTGAATTGTTTGACTGTGTAACTTTCACAGGACTTGACGTAATTCACGTGCGTACTTCACATATTCCTGAATTAAAATTCAGTTGGTAAATGACGGCGGTGAATAATTTTCCAGGTACGTGACCATGGATTGTCCGACGAGGGTGAGAAATCATTGTCTGGTGTCTTTAAAAAAGTCTCACAAGGTAAATTGGAAATAAACTGGAAACAGCTGCAGAAAATGTTGCGGAAGGATCCGAGGGAAGGTTGGAATTATAGTTTAGGTATGGAATTAGAATTTACCCAGTTCAAGTTTCCGAACTATATGAGTGAAGCTTGTTACTAGATAAGTAAAATTTACAGATTTCAACGAGAATACGTGTCGCAATATGGTGATTTTGATGGTTGAACTTTATACGGGAAAATTTGGATTTGAAGAGTATAAAGCGTTACGGATGAACATCAAAAAGTGGAAGGTAAGAATTTGTGTCTTCCGGATCATCGCAGTACCTCACGTAGTACTTTGCAGTTTTTTCGTAACGGGGCTGTAACTATTGCGATTGTTTGCAGGATGTGTTCAACGCGTACGACGCAGATGGCTTAGGCTACCTTAGAACTTCTGAGTTAAAAGGGGCTTTGAATAGCGCCGGATACAAAGTGAATAAACGAGTCTCGATCGAACTTGTACATCGTAACCAAGAAAACCCTGGAAAGATTACCTTTTGCGAATTTGTAATATGCGCATTAGAACTCAAGACAATGATCGGTGAGTGAGAGGATGAAAAATTCTGAGGAGTGCAGGAGCTCGGCGGTTTATTGAATGATTCTGATTGCAATTGTTGGCCGAAATGTATCTGACCCTGAAGGTTTTGGAGCACCTAAGATTACCTTTCAACGGCAATCACCAGCACGCAATCTATCAATGGGTTGGATGTGTTGAAGTCATCCTGTCTTCCTGATTTCACATTATTTTTATCTTTGCTTCCAGAAAAATTTCAGAAGGTCACTTAAGTCACGGTGAAATCTGGGTGCAACGGATGGTCAACCTTTGCGAGAGACGAAACGACTCGGTCTTCCGGACAAACATCTTTCAACATCTTCTTACCGAAGTAAAGACCAAGTTAAATTCCAATTATCACAAATTTAGTTGCACCGTTGATAATGTTTCACCTGGCACAACCCTTGCTCGATGTGTAATGTATAAGGTTTTGTGTTCTCAGTTTAAGATTTTTCCGAACAGGTAAACTAATCACCGTTTAAACTATATACGAATTGAATATATACGACATTTAAATAAAATTACATGTATGAACCCTACTAAAATCCTAATGTCTAGTACAAATACGTACTTTCCAACACGCCAATGAGATGTTAAACAATTTCAAGCCCTGAAGCAAAATTGTTTTTGTCTGGATCTTTAATTCGTCGCTAAGATAAGAAATTGTCAGAATAGAAATAATTGTACTCGAGATGTCGTGACTTTCCGAATTCGAATGTAAACTCGTGCACTGAACTTTTTTGAAAAACTTCGACGTCTCGGCTAAATTTTTGTGGACTCTCTGGAAGTCTTAATATCTACAGGATACGATCGTAGCTTTCTCAGACGAGTGAAAGAGCGCGAGTTCAATATATGACTTTGTCAGTAGTACGGAAGCGTATCGAAATTTAGGTGGGATATAAAGGTTGAAGTTGATTTCCAACTACATGGAGAAAATTACTATCAGCATTATCCGATGGTATTTTTTGCATTTTAAAGTAGGTTCACGGCGTAGTCCTTTGCCTCATCGTGTCATTCGATGTGGCAGAAATTCATCGGGTAAGCTCGTAAGGAAATTGGCAAGTTGACTCACGATATAAACTTTGCGTTTGAAATACAAAACCGCATGCGCAGAAGGATATATATTTTCCTTACTTTAGAAACTTCATATACTATTTTCTGGTGTTACATTTTATGCACAATTCAATACCTCCTTCGTTTTAGAAACTTGCTCCCTGCGTACGGCAATATTTGAGCTCATCAAATTTGATGTGTGAATTCGTTTGTTGGTAAGAGAATTTTGTTTCTCTGGAAATTAAAAAAAAAAAAAGTTTCGATTGCAGTGTTTCGTAACGTTTATCTCCATTTCCATAATGTTCCACAGAGTTAATGTTTCCGTACAAGTAAAGATATCGTAAGCTTATGAGGGCTTGGACAAAATTTTTGAACTAATTAAAACCACCTGCGGATTTCTTGACAAGTTTTATTATTTGAATTAAAGTTGCTGATTTGCCTTGGTATAAAAATAATCGTAAAGTAATTAAATTGTTCTTTTCGTATTCCCACATTCAGATAAGCCAATTAACCAGTGATTGCAATGTTTGCTTTGTGTAGGGTTGGATCCGTTAGAACGTTTGCCAATTTCTGTTTCACATTGCGAGGTGTTGCTGCTGTTCGCATCACAGTATAACTTTGCGATCTTAGTTTTTCAATGTAAGTATTGGGGTGGTCCTTGAAATAGGTGTAGTCGAATTTTGTTCGAGTGTGTAACCAGTATATGAACTTTATATTTACTCGAACCAGCCTTCAGTTTTCAACCGATTCAAATTATTTGTATTCATGCATCGTTTCTTGACTACGAATTTCAACATCATCCCTTACCCTGTGCCTTCCGATACGAGGTTCGAAAAAATTGAGAAAAAATAGCACGACGTGTAAGATATCGACTTTTTTTTACGTCCTTAAACAATTTCACTTTCTGAAAAATGCTCGAAATGATGAAACATCACTTGACGTAACTTCTTTCGCAGTAACTTGAACGTATCGAACGAAGTAAACACAACATCCAGCCCATGCAATGGGCCGTTGAACTTTCTCCGAGGAAGCATTTCTGGTTTCAGAGACATCTATCGTCACTACCATGAGGACAAAATTTTCAAACTAACTTCAGTGGACGTTCCATTAATCACGACACTCGGAACATAAATATCGCTTTTACACGTCTCTCGCTAAAAATTCTGGCTGTCAACTCGACCGTCGGGAATTTACTGTGGTTCCGAAAGTCTGGCAATCTTGTACCGATATAGAATTCATTGAGTTCGAGTGAGCGAGAGCTCATAATTTCTTAACATCGATACCGGTCAACTTTCGTAGCAATACGATTTCAAATTTTCTCAGGCATGCGATGATAAGAAACTCATGTGAGTTTCTTGAACTAGACCAATCTTTTAACTTAATTTAAACTAGAAAAACTATCGCTAGCGATCGCCAGAACTAGAGTGATCTCAAAATCAACAACCTGCAACACACGTCTCGTTGCGCTCCGCGTGTCCTACGTCACGTGATGGGCGCAAACATATCTGACAAGTGATTTGACACCGATTTCGTAGATTGCGCAACTCGACGCGCACCTGCTGGAGCATCGCGACGCAGAACTTGACGCTAGATCGCAATTTCGTCTTTCGCGCAGCTTTACGATGATTGGACGATGAGCTGGGTGATGATACCTCGTCGTTAGTCGGTCCCCCCTACATCCTCGAAATCCTTATGAACAAAGTTCTGGCGCTCTTTTACAAATAATCGGCTGATCGATAACGCAAAATCTCTATTTTTAGTTCTGCCTAGGATTCAAGGAGCCGCCTGTAACGGGCGTCAAAAATGCCACGTTACAGTATATAACAAGCAATTCACCTTGTATGTTGGACTTTCAAAAAATTGTCAATCGCTAAAGTGTCTGCTTATAACACCCAAACATGCAAGAGCATACTGATGAATCAGAGTATGCTTTTCCTCAAGATTTTTCATCCTTCATGATCTCCTACGACCCGTTGATTTCAGCCATGTGATTTTTTGAAATTAATTTTATTTCGAACGAGAATTTTCGAATTTTATTGAGATGTATCGATACCTTCATTATTGACCTACTTAAAATCTATTCCATACAGTTTACGCTAATTACTCTCCGTGACGTATGAAAATGTATCTGGATGGTTCATGAATGTTGGTGGGAGCTACAATTACACTCGTACCGCATACTGCCATTTTGTAATTTTTTAGAAACGTTGTCACGAACGAATGTTGTTAATTCATCGTATTAATGTAACTCGTCACGTTACAAAAACCATTAATCCTGCGGCTCTGCTTCTGCGTTTATCAAAAGATCTTGGGAGATATCATTGGATACCCTAATATTGCCGCGTATCTACTCGGCCGTTTCATTAATCATAACTGACTGATTTCCAAGGTGTTTAGTTGGTTATCAAGGTAATCAAGGTAATGAAAAATTACTTTACCCATAAGGTTCACATTTCGTACCTACTTTAGTGTACATCTGGCATCTGGCTGAATATACAGCAAATAAATATCTTCGCTTTTACCAGAGCGCTATGTTTTTCTCAGCGTCAAAAACTCTCATTGACGTGATGGGACTGCTCGATTATCTAAACTGGTTTATAGGCCTCGCAGCTCTCCAGCAGCCAAATTTAACCAGATTTATGAGGTTATTTACGAGTTCTTACACCATTACTTTTACAATCGGAATCTGGATCATGACTTACTTCGCATGGGATTCGATCACAGAAGCTTCACATTTCCACGGTGCTTCAGCCACCGTTCTTGTCATGTATAAAACGATCACGTACATTAACTCTTGTGTCACCATCGTTTCCCCATTTTCGGTTTGGCTACGAAGAAAGGTAATCATTACAAGCATGACACTACACATTTTATCTCATATGCAGTCATGGATTCATAACCCGTTGTCCCTTGGTTTTCGTCGCCTCTCAAGATTGACAAAGTCATATCTTTGGGGTCAAGCGATGGTTACGGCTTGGAATTAACCACTTGCGAAAGTTTTATACGCACCTATCATAACTAACACTTTTGATAATTATGTGCCGCAGGCGTTGGCTGACTGTTTACAACAAATGACGACCTTGGAACACGTATTTCACCATTCCGTTGGAATCAAAAGGAATTTCAAATCCATGTATATTCGTCTAGCCAGTGTAGTTTTCCTCATTGTTTCAGTAACCGGATGTGTAACAATATACGACTTCACACAGGTGCCGAAAGAGAGCGTATCTCTCATGAACATTTTCAGTGTCACAATTTTGATACATTATCCGTTGATTGTCACACTTCTGCTGGACTTGAACTTCTGCGTCAGGGCAGGGTAAGTGCGGTAAATCTGCAGGGTTTGAAAGAAGTTTTATAAGATTTTGATAGTGACCTAAGGGGTCAGAATAGTTGGTAACTACAGTATGTAGTTTTTATCATATCATAACTCGGAATCGGAGATACCAGATTTTGGTCTGTTTTTCCAAGAAGTCTTTTTCATTCCATTTATTGTAATCGATGCATCGGTCTTATTATTGAAAGACTCCGTAGTAAGATGTTTTTGAGGACTTGAGAAGTCTCTCAAGTGAGTTCTTTAACTGTAAAAACATGTTTCCACGTTATTGATCAACAACATATCCTGTGCAGATACCTTCGAAGGAAATTTCGAGATTTGAATCGAATTTTGCCAAGATTGGCAGAAAACCTTTTCACGTCTTGTTGCAACAAGAAACGTAAAATTAAAGGAGCAAAGATGGTGCATAAAATTGATAGAGCGGAAACCGCACACTCTACTAGGGACGTTTCAGACTTGTTGAGTGAAATTCGGTGAGTAAAAGTAGTGATAGTTCACGACATATATTTTATTCATATTTACTTTGATAACTTCGTATACAAGGTTTTATATTCAGAGGATCGTCGCATGCGCAATTACCTAAGCTCGCAAGTAGGCATCATTATTATCATTGCAAATTTTAAAAATTTTCTCTTCGTTACTCCCAGCGAAACGAGCAGTTTCTGTATAGCCAATAATGCGCACATTTCTTGATTACATATAAAAAATAATAAAGGGGCAAAACAAATTATCGTGGTTTATCGTAAAGTCATCGAATCCAGGAAAGCTTACTCGGAACTCTGCAAGCTGACTCGAACGGTAAACTATGCCTTTGGAATACAAAATCTATTGTCCATGGGAATATCCTTCGTCGTAGTTACTGGAATGCTATACACTATTTGCCGTGCTCTGTCATTGGGAGGTCTTACCTATGCCACCGTCCGGAACATAATTTCGGCGACCCTTTGGAGTGGAATATACATCCTCAAGATTTTGGTGATCAGTCATATTTGCTGGCGGACTGGCAATGAGGTATACCGAGGTGTTCAAATTATGTGGAATTATATCCGTTGAAAGAGGCTGACAATGAGTAATTGGATTTAAAAGACAACTGTGAGGTAAATTGATTTGTTGACAGTGTTCGTGAAAACCTTCAATTGTAATCGACTACGATTTTATAAAACCAGAAAAAAATCTTAAATTATCTCGAAATCGCTAATTCTACTATATTATAGTGGAGTGTATGAATTCAAATAACCTGGTAAAAAAAATAATGACAAAACGTGTTTCTGACAAATTTGCCAATAGTCTCGGTCTCTGGCAACTTATAAAAATGTCATGATATTCAAAAAGCATGACATTGTTTTTTCAGGCACGACGAACCGGGAAGTTGATCTACGACCTTCTGGAATCCAGAGTCGATAAGAATCTTCAAAATGAGGTACAGACAACCACCGAATGTAAATGCTATTTAGAAATGTTGTCGTTTGATTTGTCTTCACTTTCTGGATATTTGTGTTTCGGAACGAATAAAAATGTAAAGAGTTTAATTCACGTGGAACCCTTAGGTCCGACCGAAAATTCCCGATAGTGACAAAGATTTTGAAATCAGATGATTGCGAATGAAAAACTGTGAATTATGATTTTCAAACACGGGAAATTCTTAAATCGGCTAAAGTTGTTGGGCTAGCTTTTTGTTTTCAAGCGGTATCCTTGACTCTGGATATTTATATGCTCAGATATATTGGGTAGTCCAAATGAACGGAAACAAGGTTTGAGCTTGACTTCCATCGAATTAATCACCGATTTATTTCCTACTTCCACTCAACCAAATGTATGTTTTTAAATATTTCCAGAATTTTTCAAACTGCCGTTCAGGAGTAGGTATTTTGAATCTCATTTTTCAGAACTAAGAAACGGTGCATTGTAAAAGAATGGTTTTTTTTCTGAATTAGTCTAAGATAATTATTTTCACAATATTCTGAAAATCCTAAGTCTTCGTTTTCAACGAAAAAATTAGCAAAATTAATTTCCTCAAAAACCGCATTCTCGAAAAATTTTAAAAAGTTCGCGAATTTTCTTTGACTAAGAAGATTTTTTTTTACATTTGATGTAAAATGGGCTCGGCTGTCGTGTGGGAGGTACGCTTCTTTTTGCACATCAATGTGCGTGTTATTCGTTTGTAATATTTGACCGCAACTTTTCTTCAATCCATTTTTCATCCTAACCCAACCTAACCTAAGCTAAACTAACCTAAACGGCAGGTGTGAAGAATCTGGAAAAAATTATAAAATGTATATTTGATGGAGTAGAACTGGGAAACAAATCGGCGACCAATTCGCTGGGGGCCGGGGTCAAGCTTTGTTCATGTTTGTTTGGACTACCTGTCTACCTCATCCACAACTACTGTTATCTGTATCCACAGATTGAAGCATTCTCAGTACAGATTATTCAGCATCCCATAGAGTTCAATGCTCATGGATTCTTCACTCTAGACTTCACCCTTGTTCAAAGTGTGAGTATCATTACTGTGTATAATTAACCAATCAGAAACGGTGAAATTCAGCAAACTGGGTGTCCAACTACGCATGCGCACAATAATTGAAGTATATTGGTCGGTGGGATTGTGACGCGGCCACATTTTCGTCTCACAGACAGGGGTGCCAATTTGTTCGAAACGGGGTATGAGACACGAAACTCTCCTGTGTCAAGTGATGAATTGAAATGATGTTGTTATAACGATCCTTATCGCAAAAAAATTTCTAAACAACGCCTGAAAATTAGCCTACTAATGTGGTTTCCCCCCTCAAGTCAAAGGATCAATGAAATTAAAATGGGGCAGAATGAAACTGGTCCGACTAGCACTTCATGGGAATGTAGTCACGTTCAAAACTTCAACGATGCATGTGACTGACTTCACTCCAATAGGTACACGTAAGAAAAACCAGCAGACATAGCAGAATGAACGTCTTGGGCATTCTTATATTGAATTCATGTTCAGTGGAGTGTATACTTCATCCTTACCCAGCACACCTCACGGTTGCCACTGAATTTGAAGGTATTTTATTAAATGGCTAATCATTTTATTCACAGATGATTGCATCCGTATCAACGTATCTGGTGATCCTTCTGCAATTGAGTCCTTCCAATGGTCAAATCTAAATCCAAGGAACATTTCTACCATAGTATATACTTGTAGATGACCTACCAGCCTACCAGCAACATCTAGCTTCGTTTAATTTTACCGGTAGATACACAGCTGGCTAAATTTGCATGTATTAAATTTTTCAAAATAAAGGAAGATTAAGATTGTTGAATCCAAAATTTTTTCTACATTCAGTCGTTATTTTTGTGTAAAAGATAATAATGGATTCTTACATAAACACAGAATATGAAACATGACAACAATAGTATTTATTTTTCCATTAAATACCACAGGTTATCAATGATAATAAGAGTAATCGAATATAATTACAATTCTTTCCATAAGAAATACCGATTGATCGTTCCGAAATTGATCCAATTTCATAGTTATTCCAAGTTATTTACCGAGGACACTGTCAAATATATCGTATTATAATTTTTTCTGATAAGTTCATGTTTCAAGTAATTCTCTGATTGATAGATTGTTGAGAAATTCAGTATTTCACTTGTGAATCAGTACTCTGATTCTACTTTTACACCATGTAAAAATTTCTTCCCATTACTACCACATTTTTTTAGTTATCAGAAGGGAACTAATGCAAAAAAAAAAAAAACTTGTCTGATGGACCCAATATGGTCGAAGTATAGGGCCATTTTTGCGGTGCATTCATTCAAATCTTGAGTACCCCTAACTGATCCACCAACGAACAGTTACGAATGCAACAGGACGAAAAAATCATAGAAGCAATAAAAAATAGGCATATTTGCGCATTAAGTCGTAGAAGCTACGAGCAAAGAATTATGCAGAGATATTTAACAACGATACAGAAACTGAAATCTGTCCTCACTGGACTACGAAACAATAAATGAAGTCATATTTTTGTCAAAGTAATTCCGTTTTATGAATTTACCCGCTACACCGTATGATTTCTTTTGCAAAAGTTTCATACGCCATATTGGTTATAATCAGCGTACCTGGTCCACTTTTTTGAAAATCTGCTGATACGTTACTCCTAGTTTACAGGTTGACTGTAATTCAAATGACGTACGTACATTTCATCATTTTTTCAGGTTCAATTTGTTTTGAAGGACTTGCTGATGGTTAAAATATGAAATTCAAACAAAATTGATACGATTATTGCGGCATACATTCGCTGATCCCTTAATTACTGCCGTTGGCGATCAGTGGCTCATTTGGATGAGGATTACAAGATATGTCGTTATCGAGCTAATTACCTGTGAAGGAAGAGGCATTTGGTCAATCAATTCTGAAATCCGTACAGTATTTGGTAGCGCTACAAGTTTATCGTTACTAAAGTAATACCTTATACTCACGCTTTGAACAGCTGTGTAATCCATGGCGAAGAAGCCACAGGCATCAAATTTCACGGGGTTCTGAATTATCTGTACGGAAAATTCATGGATCTATGTGGAAGAAGAGAAAATTGATACCCACAGATTTTTCAAAAATTTCAACATGCTACTTCCCTGACATAATGAATTTTGCCAATGACGTGAAATTTTATTTCCCAATTGAAATGTTAGAATTTTTCCCGTAACCCATAATGAATCATATTTATAAAGCTGAGCAATACTGCGTACCTGTTTTTGCAGTCGTTCATCTTTCGCATTCGGTTTGAAGAGGTCATAAATAACTTCACCAGTTTTTTGTGCCTGAAATTAGAAGTGAGCTGTAAGCTACCTGCGATGACGTAATTGTCGGGTGTTCAAACGAACTGAGGAATATCGATGTTCGAACAATTGATGAAAACAGTAGACCGATTGATTTTCACCTCATTGCTGGTGTCCCAACATGAGTGATTAGTCACCCAAATTTTGAAAATGTTTATGAGTGTCAATATCATCGGGGGAATCACGCGGTTGATGTTGCCCTTCGTCTCGCTAGTCAACACGTATGAGCTGTAAATCGTATACAACATCCCCGTGGTAATGACAAATGACGTTCCCATGAACAACAGGTTTTGCATTCCGAATACGCCGTTCAACTTCTTGGCCAGCCTGGAGAGTTCCCAGTGAGCTTTCCTACTCAAAAACTGTTGTCAGTTACAGATCTCAAATGAAATAAGGGGCCATACAAATATTACGTGACGCTGTGTTTGGACATTTTAGACCACCCTCCTTGACATCACACATCGTCACGCAGTTTTTTACCCCTTTCTTGATGTGACGTGATCATTTCGGACAATTTAAATGTTCTTGTTAATAAGACGGATAATTTCTAATATCCGTGACGTAATACGGTGCACTTTCTCAATAGGGTCGCAACTAAGAGTCACATTTTGTTTCATTTTGGGTTTAAAAAGTACCGTGTCTCCATATTTTCTTAACACATCCGTTTTTTTTCTTCCATACATAATTATTCGTGTTAACGTTTTCATGAAAGATTGTGCATATAAATGGGAATAAGTTTGTTCATGTGGTAATAGAAATGACAAAAAAATTCCATTTGCCGCGCGGCCGTATTGAGAGAGTGTACCGTATTCGAATGGTTCCTAACATGTATCTTTATCACCATATTTTATTGCGGTGTTCAAGACGCACCAAACAGAATGATTTCTCATAAGACTTGAATTAAAAGATCGACAGTTATTGTTACGAACTGGATTTCCTGTAGCAACTGAAGCTGGCTGATGGTCGGGCTTTCGGTTTGTGGATATTTTGTCCCATGTTCCGGTTTATTTGTGATATTGTGGACAATGAAAGACAGTCTTGGACTCGAGCGACGGATGATCGGCCGTCGACCCATTTCCCGTAGCATGTTGTTCAGGTGTTGAAATTTTTCCTTCACGTATCTGCGTTGAAAAAAAATATAGCAATCAGGGTGCCTGTACGAGTACAATGAATGTGGATTCGAGTTTCGGACTTGGTATTTCGCTTTCCACATACGTTACGCTGGTACAGAAGTTCAAGTCCAGCAACAGCGTGACCAGCAGAGGTTGATGAATGGTCACTGATACGCAAAAATTTCCTAACATTGACCATTGGCGTTTCATAAGCCAAGTGAAATCGTAAATAGCAATCGAGAACATGACTATAAATACTGCAATCACTCGGCGCCATAAACGAATGTACAGTACTTTGTAATTATTCCTAATTCCGAAAGCAGACAGAAAGATGTCATCTATGTAGACGTAATTTTTCATACAACTCTTGAGTTCCTGTACATACATCCAGATCGACAGTTATTCATCGTTCGCAGCAAAATTGGTGTGGTTATTCGACAATACTGTTGAATAGACAAAGGCACAAAGGCTTCCTACACGGAGAGAAAGGAATGCTTGAATCATCAAAATAGATTTTGTGGGGGTCAGTTCACTTCAATATAGTGTCCCTTATTTGTTACAAATACGATAACTTCAATTCAACAATTTCATCTAGTTAGTTTTTCAAAATGATTCAGTCCAGCGAATCCCTCAATTCCACAAAAGCCTTGCTACTCAGGATCGAGTGAAGTATTGTTTTTAGTGAACCATTTCATGTGTTTACGAAATTGAATTAGTCAACTAATATCATTTCATTTCAAGTTTACGTATTGTTCCTCCGAATCGCATGTTCGTTGATAAAAACAACTAGGTACTTTAAATAAAAAAGTACGTCAAACTAGACAAATTTACACCGATTGAATGCCGTACTGTGTTGATCTAACCAGAGCTTGTTTGCTATGACTGGTTGAATCAGTTGCACCAATTTGTTCACTAGGTAAAAGAAATACCATATGCTTTGAAGCAAATCGTAAACATCCGTATACTACTACTATAAACAGCCACTAGGCGGTGAACTCTCTCGCTACGAAGTAGTTTCAGATATAGTTATAAAAACGGTGGGTTTATCAGCCGCTGATCGCGCTCCGATCTTCAGTTTGTACGTCTCGATTGCTGGTGGCGCCCTCTGCGCGCGAAACAGATTTGTAGCACGGTTACCATATTTTGGTAGTGTACGTGTACATGGGGACAATGAATCTGAGAGTGCCAATTTTTTACACTAGACAGTTATGTTGGCAACACGGAGAAACCTACAGCGCCATAGTTGGCAGAGAGCGAAACAAACTCAACCTCAATAAACTATAACGTAACCCATGACCGTCGAATCTAACCTTAGAATATTGCGGGGATAATGACCATAACAATGACTCGTCGGATTAACATGTCAATTCATTTTCCGGGCTGCTTGGATCCATAATTGACTTGTAGATATTATAGTCACGTCCCATACCCCGGGTTACGATACAGTCGGCAACAACCGGGTAGTTGGCTGGTAAGTTAAATACAGATAACGTAAGATTTATGAGACCTATCACAAACGAAGAAAGCATAATAGCAAGTTTCGAATCATCGACATTGATATTGACGGCTAAAAAACGTAAGCTATTGACACGAGTTTGATTTATACTTCTACAACGTACAACAATAAGTTTCCGGTTCTTACCCAGTAAATATTAAGTAAATTCCACGAAATTTCGAATGAACAGAATTATAAGTGATATTATTCGAAGAATAAGTTTCATGCATAAGTCTGTTGTTCAGTCAATGCAAAAGATTCTCGAAACAACAAATTTCGTTACCTGTTTCAACCATTGAGTTCTTGACTCAACAAAACATGAATTAAAAGAAGTACAATTTGTTTCGATACTATGATTTCATATTTTTAAAACAAAATGATCGAGGTACGTTCAATAAAATTTTTACTCATTTCAATCACACATTTTCTTGATACAAAATTCACATTATCGGAAGGAACTCACGTCATTAAATAAATTGATAGTTAATGTGATCATTCAACGGCTTGATTCTATTCCATAGTAAATTGTCACAAGTGTTTCATCCGACAAAAGTATTTTGTTGAATTAAGTACGTATTGTATCAACCGCATTTGACATTAGCTTTTAGTTGAATCAAACGAGTATCACTCGATTCAAATAATCCTTTCCCTCCATGCGCAATCAAGAAAGTGAAGAATTTTTCGGTGTCGATGACAATCCACCGACAGTGAATTAATGAAATAAGTATGGCATAAACATAAGCCCCGATCGGATTACCTTTCTTTTGAGCCAAACCAAAGCAGTAGCGATAATTGCGATGCCAGGAGTTAGGCAGCTGAGCACTCTATACATGCTCTTACGAGACACCGTCGGATTATCGCTTGAAGTATTAACCTGATGCACCCCGACTACCCCCACGTACATCGCGGTCCAGTTCATTACATTGAATATCACGGTCAGTACTTGCATGCCGAAGTACGTCGAAGCACTTTGATTCGGTTGTCGGAAGATACCAACGCCGAGGAACCAGTTGGCGTAAGTTAGCGGTTTGATAGCCTCGTGCAAGTTTTTTGGTTCGCGGCAAAACATTGCCTATTTCTTTTGGCTCGTTGATTTCTTCAGTCCAAAATAATGTCACTGTTCGATATGTTCAAACGATTCCTACAGTTTGTTGGAAGGTCATGTGCCGAATAACGTACCTCGAGACTAATTGCAGAATAAACATAATGAGGATATGACTAATATAGCTGATATTTATACGTTACAAAGCTGCCGTGCATGTAACGGTATGTTTCTGAGCATGCAAAGGAAACCGGAATTCGTTCGTTATAATACTTCCAATAGCGTGGAATGTCGATAAACACAAGTAGCTGATGGATAGAGGATACGCGTATCCTGTTAAGTTATTACTCATTACGCTTTAAAAGATACTTCGATAAAGTGGATAGCATAACCTACTACGCTGCAATTGATGGAAAGTTTACAACGATATATTTTAGTGGGTATGATTGATTATAAGGACATCGCATTGAAAATTTCGTTAGTACATGAAAATTTTTTTGGCTATTTTAACGCAGTGTCACCGGATGCTATGTTTAATTCATGTAAATAGTTTTTGGTTTACGAAACTAGAGTTTTCCTCCAGTGCGATTCAAAGTTACGATAATTATTCGCATTGTTCGGCATGTATTGTAGTATCTCGATACAACGGTCTGATTAGGTATGGTATCCACTTGAATATACAAATAATTTCTTGTGTATCGAGAGCTTTCACCTTGATCAAAGCATCAAGAAAATTAGAATAAAGTACAACTCGAAAATATTTTTCACATATTACTTCTGTCGATTAATTTTGCATGTCGACGCGGTAAAGACGATTATGAGTATTTTTCAACTATTATTATATCCTAACATACCGTTGAAAAGGATGAAATCATCCATTTTCCCCGTTTTTGGTCGGGTAATTGTTATAAATAATCGACGTATAAAAGGTTTCATATATCATAAAATGAATAAGGTTGCTGCGTCATCCAACATTATTGTAAAAGCAGTCCTGTTTCAGACTTTGAACTGTAAACACGCATCGTCATTCACGCATTTTTTCCTCATCAGTTAATTTTTCTGCCCGTTTATTCGCTCCATAAGCTAACGAAGCTATCCTATCTATTCTGTAACGCCTGGTTCCTTACTATGCGACATGGGCGTACAGATGCGAATTGAAACAAGCCTCCTTGCCACCTACAGATAGGAAACCGGGAATTACAATTTCGTCCGTGAGTTGACGCTCTGGATACACCGGATGGATAAGTATTTTATTCAGAAAAACAAGAAAATAAAATAATGCTCATCCATATCTCACAATCGAGCGTATATTTGGAGATTTTTCAGTGATGTAAACGGAGAAATTTGAAGGGTAGAAAGAAAAAAAGTAGAAAGATGAATTTGTCAGTATTGCAATAATGGATTTAGGTAAAATTATAAATTAATAAATTTTCCCTAACGCATTCTTTTCGAGTCGACTGCAAATCTGTTTGTAGAATGAAACGATATAGAGAAGACTTGGGTAGGTTGGAACGTTTTCCGAAAAATCACTATTTACTCATTCAACTATAATTTTAACTTGGCGTAATTGATAATATACTCGAATTGAATCTTATGTTAGCTATCCGACTACTAATGATAAGGCTGTAGTGGCATTATCTGCACTGCAAAAACCATTTGGGGGCAATTTAAAAAATCGGAAAAATTATTCCAAGCGATTCCGTACCCGGATTGATTGTGACACCAGAAGAATAATGAAAATAATGTTGTTACATTGCGAAAAAAATTACAGAATAATGCACAACAGTGACGTGTCACATCCTCGATGCCCTTTGCCCCCAAATATTAATAATTCCATTTTTCGTTAACCGTTTGCAGAGTTCATTCTTTTCTTTCACTTCTTAGGTCTAACAGCCGCCTTTATGTGAACGTCACAGTGATCGCTTTGATAATTTCCTGAATACCAAAATAAATGGCCGAAAGTACCGGAGGTTATTTTCGAGGATTAGACATCTGGCTGGCATACACAGGGCAATAAATCACCCATAAAGGTGGCACGTACACAGCATAGATTAGTTAGTAAGTATAAACGAGGGACGAGGAGTTCTTATCTGTACCTGTCGGTAGAGAGATTGCGGGCATTACTGTCCCACCACCTTGGGCCCCGGGGCGCGCATAAAAACTAACAAATTAGAATTCACGAAATATCTTTTCTTTTCCCCGATTGGTCCCACCTTCCGGAAACCGTGGAAAACCAATCAAGGGGCTTTTCCGGTCAATATATTTCCATCAATCAAAAATTATAAAATGTATTTCATTTTTCTGATTGGTTCCCGCCTTCTGAAATAGTGGGGAACCAATCAGGAGTTTCTTCTCATTGGTTTACAAATGCTAGGAGAGAACCCCGATCGACGTATTTCACTTTGGAACTTCGGGTCTTAAGTTCTATACTTCTCTACTTCAGTTTTTGAGATCACCGAAAACGTTTCAAGTTTCATTCAACACACCTTACAGATTTACGAACTGAAACAATTTTTAACTGCCAGCTGAGTGAGCAGCGCCGCCGACAGTCCGAATTAGGAAAACAATCGAAAGGTAAGTGACATTCTATTTATATTCATCGTTCAACTCAGGTAACCGTCCAAATTATCGCTCTCTTTCCGGTAAATCTATGCGACGAGTTGTGGTTTTCGTTCAATTAATGGTTAGGCGCAACCCGGATAGAGTTTGGCTAAACATCGTAAATTTTTTTTTTATTAGTAATCTATTGATTACGATTTCAATGTTGCTTTCTTCATGAGTGTGAAAACTAATTGGTGACAGCGAAGCCTATTTATCATAAAATCATGCCTACAACGCGAAGTATAGAGGATAATACTCCTCTTACAGAGGCAGAATTATTAGCATATACAGAACAAGTGAATAAAGAATAACGGTTATTATAATTAGAGCGTGAAAGGATAGCCGATGCATCAAAAAAGTTTAAAGAAACAGAAACTGCATACGCTCACCGAATTAACGCCTTGCAAAATAGGGTAGGAAAAGCTGAAGATGCGGTGGAATTATCTGAAAAAAAAAAAAAAACAATTGGAAGAAATCGGTAGACGAGAAAGTGAGATGCGAGGAAAATTAGAGCAGGAATTTTTAACCAAACAATTAGAAATGCAAAAAAAATTGAAGGAAGCTCAGAAAAATCAAAAATCGTCAGAGGAACGAATAGAATCTGAAGTTAGGATAGAAACAAATATGTCTGAACAAACTGGAGAGTCAGCAACAAAAATTGATACAACAGTAAAGGAAATATAGGCGGAACATTCTCGAATTCAGTCAACTCAAATCACCGGTAAAAGTAAAGAATCATCTTCACGATCAGAATTAGATGTTGACCTAAATCCTAGTAACATTATTAAAAATTCAGAAACAGTAGATCCTCGGATATAGTTAGAAGAATGTGAAAAATAAAACACTCAAACTTGCACCTAGATTAGAAAAACAGTTGGTTAGGAACGTCAAGGCAAAGCTAAAAACTTTGACGCGTTTGAATTGCTTCTAGATAAATTATCGACAATATTCGTACCTTCTCGATCAATAAATTTCTATAGCGGAGAATTAGCTAAAAAATTCAAAAAATCAGTTGGGCATATTATAGAATATTTCGACCGAATTAAAGATGTCAAAACCGCAATTTTACGCACACGATAAATGTGTGTCGTAAATTACAGTATCGTAAGAATGTTGAAGAAAATTTGAGTGATCAAAATTCGGGAAACGTTCTGGGATTCTCGGTATCGGTAACGCAAAGCGGACCCCGAGCGGTCAATTAGACCCAAACTGCCGTAATTAGTTGGGAGGTACACGAGGCCGTGTCATAACGGTGAAATTAACAGTCGATGGTCAAGTACCGATAATTAAAATTAAACCCAGGGACTTGATATATGAAATAGATGAAACGATAGATACGGGATCGGAGCCGAATCTTTTGAAAGTAGGAAATCGCTAATCATTAAATAACATCGATATGAATAATGTGTTACAAATGAAAGGAATAACAGATAATTACGTTCACACGCTAGGATGTGTCAAAATTGAAATATCGCGTTTATTTTCACGTTGTAAGTGATAATTTCCTAATTTCTCAAGCCGGCATTATAGGAACAAATTTCTTCCAATCACAAAAAGCAACTATCAATTATGCACAAAAACTAGTAGAAATAAATGACTTAAGTTACAATTCCATCGCTTTCGAATGCTCCATTCTATATCACAATAAAAAATAACTTACTGCAAAAGACGGAATATTTTTCGGAGAAGCGTTAGTTTGAAATGATAACGGAAAAGCGCGTATTTGAATAATTAATTTTACGGATTAAGAGATAGAATTGCTTCTACCGACCATCAGTTTGCTTTTACAATGATGTTTGTTTAGCAAATCATCTAGCCAGAAATGAAATTTCTGAATTAAACCTTTCCTTAGAGCAGGGAATGGACGATAGAATAGATCAACAAAGTTTGTTTTCAAATCAGGAATTGATTTCAAAAAGAAATAATCAAAATAATAAGAGCATCCAAAATGATCATTGCGATCCAATTGATCAAAACTTACAGATCCTTCAAAAAATTCGAGAAATTAATAAAGTTCAAGTAAATACACGTTATGACGTATTTTTCAAGCTATCGAGGCTCGAACATGCAAACGACGAAGAAAAAGAAAGCGTATATGGTCGAGTATATGATAATCAATAGAGATTTCATATTCCGGGTGAGCTACTAGGAGCCACAAACATTATAAAACACGAAATAAATATAACTGATGAACAAACAATAGATATTAAACAATACAGATTTTCACCAGTTCATAAGTGAGAAATTATTAGGCAGGTAAATGATTTATTAAATAATTATATTATTAAACCGTCTTTATCTCCATATAATTCTGAAAAAAAAATTTATTGTAACAACAGAAACAACAGATGCATCAGGATTCACGATAGGAGGTGTATTGAGTCAGGGTACAGTAGGAAAAAATTTACCAATAGCATAGACATCTAGATTGTTAAGTCAGGCAGAAAGAAATTATTCAACAATTGAAAAGGAATTGTTGGCTATAGTTTATGCGGTAAACTACTCCAGACCATGCTTATACGGGAACAAATTCAAATTAGTCACAGATCATAGACCTTTTATTTGGTTGCATTCACAATTAAACAACAAATCCAGGATGCGATACGAAAGTCAAAACAAAATATTCAAATTACTCGAGGCGATTTATTCACCGTAGATAAAAATTATTCATTAGTTCATTGCGTGGGAGAATAATTTCAGTACGAGCGCAGGTATGGCTCTTGAATTTAAAAAACGTTTCGTAAATGTCAGTTGTTTGAAATATTTAATCGAACTGTTTACCAAAATTAGGAATATTCAGAACCAAGCCAGAGAAAATCCAATACAGTCAGAATGAAAATCAAAACATTATTATGATAAACGAATAAATTCATTAAATTTGGCAAAAGTAGATTTAGCGTTTCTTTTAAAAGAGCCGAAGAAAGGAAAATTTACCGATCAATATACAAGACCATACGAAGTAGAAGAAATATTAGAAAAACGTAATGTTAAAATTCAAGCTGGCAATAAAATCAAAATAGTTCACATGGACAGATTGAAAATTTCAAAGGGATAATTGATCGTTACAGTTGCTTATAATTAAGTAAGGATCGTTGCATTTAAGCAGGCCATTCTGTTTAATTATATTAGTTTTGAAATAGACCTAAGATCCTGATAGAACAATTGCAGAATTTAAACCAGCCAAATATGTATGCTTTGTTCTAGAATGAAGATACCACCTGTACCCCCGCCCACTGAAGTTAGGTTCGTCGTAAATCCAGCGATAGATGACTTGACGATGAAAATCAGTGGGGATACACGGGAAAAAATTGTTGAAACTCGCTATCCAGTCGGTCCATTGGAAGGATCTCTAATTGTCGAGTTAGTCCAGGAAGAAGTATTAATATCACGAACATATAATGTGATATTTTACTTCGAAATCGACGCTACAGACGTAGTCAATTTATTTGTAACCAATAGAGAATCCGAAAATTCGCTTGTCATGATTCATTGCGCAAATGACTTAATTTGCACAAGAATCATTACTGACTGGAGTGTATATAAAACACATCACGTACTCGGAAACAATGAAACCATAACTAGAATCCCAATCAATTCTGACGTCGATGTCGAACGATGAAAGTATATGTACTAGTATTTAACACCTGTTTAAAATCGTCATTTGAAAACAGTAATTTACTTCTCTTCTCGAATTGAAAATGAAACACTTTGTTCGAGAAAAGGGGAAAAATGAGTCAAATCACTCTACTTGTGATTCTCTTATGGATTGCCGCCGTAACTTGGGCCGTGAAGGGTTATGACTGTGGAGGAACTTCAAGAAATACGTCAACTATTGACACTGCTGGCATCGGGAAATGCGATGTACCAGAAAGGGACCCTATCCCTTTTGAAACTGACGTTCAGTTACTTGAATTAGCAGAATTTCATCGCGAAGACGTCATACAATGTAGAATTGAAATTGATAGAGTCGTTTATCATTGCGGAATGCATTCGCACAATTCAGTGGTCAGGGAAAGGCGACATGCTTACATACATGAAGTAAACAGAGAAGGATGTATGGGACTCTACAACTATGGCATCATAAGACTGGGAAATGACGTCGTCGTCTCAGGACTACTCCAGAATGTGACGGATATCAGGGATGCAATCTTCGCTGGAGAAATAAATGATACTGGAGTTTGCGTTGGCGCCAGCTATGATCACGGTTACGGCCAATGGGACGACGTGGTTGTACAAGGATAGTAAGAATAACTATACTATATGTAATACACATATATAGTAAGATAAATATGAATCATTGCCGAAGGATGGGACTAGATGTACAGTGCCTAACGCAAATTGTTTTGGAAATGTTGGATCATAGGTTTTTTGAGTAAATTCACCAATGTATGACTGTAAGTTGGACCGTTACGACGCTCTTTACACTGGATCAACATTGAAAATTAAAGAACCCCAAGAAGATGGCTTTCCACCAGACACTTACACCTACTCCAGTGAAACAACCACCTTTGCTCTAATGAAAACAACAGAATTGAAAATTTGTGGATATAGAATTATTCGTACAGAACATCCTAAACTTTTTATCGTCGAAACAGAACCTGCGGACCCAATCAAAGAACAGGACAAGGTTGCTGCTGAAAACGTCGGCATCCTTTCATCCATGAATACTAAAATCGTTTACTTAGAAAAAGACCTCAGCAATCAGATGACCAAAATGTATAAATCGTATAAAACGTCGGACAATCGTCGCAACGCCTCAAAAACAGAATCTTAGGTCATACATCAAACATTAAATCAAGGGATCCTGACAAATGTGCCTCGGCTCAGCGTAGCTTAACAAATGATTTTGACAATGCCTCCATTTTAACTTGTGAGAAAAATGGCATAAGAGAATATGGAAAGAAATAGTTCATATTTCTAAAAACATTGACATTGCGTGCAACAAACGTACTGACGTAAACAAACTCAGCCACCTATATTCTGACATTTTGCAGAATTAAAATTACTCGCTCTTAACACGTCGAACGACTAGGACTCCGTTTTGTTTTCTCGAGGTTCGTCTTAGCCAATCACAACGCCGAGATCTATACTCTCGATACTCGATTAAAATCGCAGCTCCAAAAAAGAAGACACTTCCTCACATAATGGCGAATTAACAACATCCAGTCCAAAGATTGTCGCAAAATTTTTGTAAGTTAATGTCAATCCAAACGTATCAATGTTTTTTCAATCAATCAATCTATGAGCTTAGTTATTAATTTTATAATTTTTTTTATCGTTATTTACAACCCTTTATTACAACATATAATTTAATATCAAGAATAGGACCAGCTTATTTCGCTGTCTGAAAAACAAACCCAGTATAAAGAAGAAGTTATACTCTACTATTTTTTTAATTTTTTAATTTTTTCATTTCTGTAGCCTGAAGATGGACGGCCGTGCCCGGCAGAAACGTCGTAATAAATAAATAAATATTCAACCACTGACTATCTCCGACATTTATACGTAAGAAGATTTGGAGAGCTATCGTGACCGAGTAATGTTCCCGATTGAGAAACCGGCTGTCCTGAATGCAGTTGCAGACGTGCAGCTGGTCATTCTATTTTTGATTGAAAAATATCATTATCTGGACTACCGGACAAGAATTCATGACATAAAATCGACCGATCAACGTCACGTAAACTCTGGAACCGATTCAAGCTGTTTGGGACCGCTAGTTCTGGAGTCCCGGGCATCATCTACTTCACCATACAATTAATCAACACAGTGATTAATGTCGGAATTCATGGATACACTCTGCACTCCAAAAAAACTAACAAATTAGAATTCACGAAATATCTTGTCTTTTTCCTGATTGGTCCCACCTTCTGGAACCAATCAAGGGGCTTTTCCGGTTAATATATTTCCATCAATCAAAAATTATAAAATGTATTTCATTTTTCTGATTGGTTTCCGCCTTCTGAAATAGTGGGGAACCAATCAGAGGTTTCTTCCCGTTAGTTTCCAAATGCTAGGAGAGAACCCCGTTCGACGTATTTCACTTTGGAACTTCGGGTCTTACGTTCTACACTTCTCTACTTCAGTTTTTGAGATCAAAGAGGACATTTCAAGTTTTGGGCTTGCATACTACATTTCAATTCGTTCAGTTTTGCTCGACCATTTTAATTGTATAAAATCTCTCGGCCTTGTTCAAACCCTTATTGGTATATCTCAAAATTGCAATTAAATAAATTGCTTAATTTCACTTTTTGTAATTGTTCATATAAGCATTATATTCTTCATTTTTTTGTGCTACCCTAAATTTGGCCTTACTAAAATTTATACACTTACAATACACCTTATAAAATAACAAATAAAAACAATCTTCAACTGCCCGCTGAGCACGCACAGCCGCCGACAGCCCGAATTAGAAAAAAACTTAGAAAGATAAGTGACATTCTGTTCAAATTCATCGTTGAACTCAGTTAACCGTCCAAAGTATCGCCCTCTTTCCGGTAAATTTATGTCATCGAGTTGTGGTTTTCGTTCAATTAATATGATAAAAGACGTTTATAAACCTCTTATGTCTTTCAAAAGAATAAGGTTGCTGCGTCAACCAACATTATTGTAAAAACAGTCTTGTTTCAGACGTTAAACGAGAAAAACATATCTTGCATTAAAGCATTTTCACAACATTTTATTCACGCTCTTGATTTCTTTTGACTTGATAATTAAACTCGCGGATCCATATTTATTTTCCGTAACGTCAAAGTACGTTACAATATTTTATATAACCATTCATCGACTGAACGGGAGTCTATCACCAATTTAGTGTTACAGCCCTCCTCTGAAAAGAAAAATTGATTTCGATGTGTGATTTTTTTTTTATCACTTCTCGAAAACTACGTTCAAGTTCGATACGATTAGAAAAAAAATATTGATACGTGTTTGATTTCAAAATTTGTTGCATAAACAATTCGTAAACTCAACGGGTCCTTTCTTCGTCAAAGTTTGGAAAGTTTCAAGTTGGAACTGCTACAATCTGCTTTTAAAATTTCCAACTATCGTTCGAATACCTAAGAATCTAGAGAAAGACCATGCGGATTGCTAATTTAATCACTCGAAATATATTGTCATGAAGTTTCTTCTTTGTTCGAAAAAAAAAAAAAAAAAAATGAACAAACGAATAAAAAAACACAGATATCGAGATCTCTGAAACAAAATTTAGAAAAGTTACTTCCGGAACAGTAATAAATTGTTGGTCGAACATCCGACATTAAAAGACTTGTCAACTTGGTGAACGGCGAAGCCACCAACTGCGCTTGAGACCATTCGTACTTCTTCTACGGTAAGTTATCATTTACGCGCATTCTTCGAATTAGTAGAACCACTGCTCGTGACTGAGATTCAAGAATATTTGCGTGCTTATTTTCCTCTTTATTGTACGGATATTCAACTTTGTCGTTACACGAAGTCTTGTCTCAAGCATTTATCAAAAGAAGACCGATACAAACTCTAACCATAAGTCCAAGAGTGATAGTAAGTTCCGAAACGTACGTGAATCTTTTGTGCTACTGCAATCTCGAGATAATTATATAATTGGTAGGTCACGTCAGAAGTTAATCAAAATATCAGGTAATTTTTGATGAAATGAAAGTTTTTTTCAATCGATCGAAGTATTTTTTAAATCGCCGTCACCGAATTTTTTCCATAGGTTCGCTTTATTGTATACGGTTTTACTTTCTATTTATAACTTCGCTGATCTCCACTGAGTACTTTAACGTACTTAAGAGGGAAAAAGCTTATGGACGACGTAAAGAAAGGAAAATCGGTGCTTCTAGAAGGTAATTCAATAGTCAATAGATTAACTGCCAAATACTGATTAAATGGAATCATTACTCATGCTGTTAATGCGTAGCTTATGTGTATCCGTATCTGTTTCTTTATTCAAACAGGAACTCACCTGTTGACAAATTCGGAAAAGACTTATTATGATGTAAAAAGATCCAAATTTACCGAGTTGAATATAACACGTAACAAAGGGTGGGTACGATGAAAAACTACTTTTTCTACTCTATCGGTGTCTAAATTAGTTTTTTTGGATTCCCGATCCGCGTCAAGATTTTCGACGGACGGAATGTAAGCTGCAAATACCCAGATTCTTCTTGCTTCGCACCATTGCCACAGATCTCTAGATAATTTGTTCAGTTTCGGATATTGTATACCTCCCGTTCTATTAACGTACGATATTGCTGTCGATTATCTATCCTGAGTAAGATTTCGCAATCGCGTTGGTCTGTGGCACAACATTTTAAAACAAAAAGAGCTGCAACCAGTTCCAGCTGGTTAATGTGTAGCTTTTGTTCAAACTCTGTCCGGAAACTGTGAGCGTTTTCTTGATTGCAATGACCGCCCCAACCTGTCAACGAAGCCTCTGAAAAGATTTCATTCCGAAATTTATAGCGGGTTGTAGGTTTCCTCGCATGAGGGATGACCTCTCGCGACCATTGCTATTCTCTACGAGAAGCGTTACTAATAGACATCTCTCTGTCATAGTTTTGGTCGTGTAGAATCAATGTCAAGAATTTTTCGCGTTTCAAATGCTTACAGTATAGGCTTCCGTATTGTACACCTGGGAACGTGGCGACCAACATAGTATGCCGTCTAAATATATCGTAGACATTAAACCCTGTTCTCTCAATTTGTTCATAACTGGCTTTATGAAAGGGAGACACGTAAATTGGTAAGTATTGTTCTGTACTAATGCAAATCGCAAAAGTTTTCGACTTGCAGTTTCTACAGGAACAAGAAAATACGCATCCTTTAAATCAATGTTGCACGCGAAAGCATTCTGTGTAATCAGAACAGCTTCTCAGATCCTCTAGTTTGAAATGTGAAGTTTCAATAAACTGGTTTAGGAGTTTGAGATTTAAGATAAATCGATCCCTCATCCGGTGTACATCGTACAACTGCCCCGATATCCAGTCACTTTTTAATTGCAATTTCGAGGTCTCTAATTTCTGTTTTCCAGAAAACTCTGATTGAACGATTCCTTGGCTCGACAATTGGACCGGTTTGGGGTATCTTATAACCTTTTTATGTATTCCAGAACGAATTTATCTGTGGCGATCTTTTTCCACTCCGTTAAGACATTTTTTTAGACGCTCCGCTGAACAGCTTACCTCTGTATTAACTAATTCTTCGCTCCTCGGTGTGACTGGCCTCCGTTCTGGTTGTAGAAATTGTTCTGTGTCGGATAGTGGGTGTATTTTCCCCTGGGGAAAGTGGGCTTTTTGTACTGGCCCCTCTTGTGGTTCTGATATGAGATCCCCTACCTTGGAAAAGAGTCTCACTAGTTTAAAGACTACGACGCACCCTGGACAGCGGTCCTTGATGTGGTCCTCGAGGTTGTGGGTGTTAAAGGTTGTAGTTTCAACTCCTTCCCCATCTTCTCCATAAATTTTGCTATTTTTATTATCTCACCCATGCTGTCAACATAGAGGAGTGTGATAGGCCTGGTTTTAGTAAGTAATTCCTTCGTCTGCTAGGACGAAATGTGAGCAATACAGGTCTTTCTGGCTATCGCGATCTGGAAATTAAGTTGAACGATCAACTTTCCTGCATCTGCGAGGTTTTGTAACAGACTTAGTCCGTCCACTGGCTTCACGTCATCGTTAATGATCATCGTGATCGCTTCGCCTAGGGCCGACATTACAGACCAAGCCCAGTTTTGTTCCTGAGTAAAGAGCGAATTTGTCTTCGACCGAGCCTCATTCGGAATTACTGCAATTTCTAGGTTTAGTTCTGGAGCTTCAAGGTACAAATTCCATTTTCTAGGATATTTGTCGAGGTTTTCTTCTTTCGTTTCTTTAAGTAGTCCTGAAAAAAGCCAATCTGACCGTAATGATTTTGGTCTGCTAAGACTATATAAAGAAGCAAAATTTTTGGAAAAGCCCTGGTAGCAACTTCCATACATACCGCTAATTATTCTGTTTGCCTCTCGCGGCAATTCTCTTCGTCCGACTCGAGAACGTCTTTATATCTAAGATGGAAAGGACAGAGAAATATTTATTGTTCTTTTATTTTCTCTCTCTTCCTTTTTTAAATTACTGATGGTTATTGCCTCCGACATACAAAATATATCAGTCTGTACACAGGGAAGAGATTCATTCATCCGAGATCACGCCGTCGATGTTTCTCTGATTGTGAGCACTGATTTAGCTTACCTGAATGGCGAGATTTTCTTTCATCTCTACACCTTGATGCGTTTCTGACCCTCGATTGGTCTCTGTTTCTTGATTCGTTCTTGTTTTCCGATGCGTATCTTGTCTGAAGCTCTTTCTCTAACCTTTTTATTTTACGTCACAGTTCTGACGATGATTCTCTTTCGTGAGAACGTTTCTTTGACTTTCCCATGTTGAGAAACTCACTCTGCTACTGTGGCGTATTTTTTACAATTTTTTACACCAGCCGATACTTTGTGATAAAGCAAACACTGAATATTCACTTTCACGTGCGACTCGCCCTCGCACAAAAAACGCATAAAATACGATAAGATGGCGGACATCGGGAGAGGGCCGCTCACCGTTATTTTTTCTCAGTTATTTTGAGAATATGTGATTCAAATTATCGGAAAGTAGCGGTACTACTATTGTAATCTCGATGAACGAGACTCAAAATATAATAATATAGTAGGCTTGTGGTGAATAAACTGTCTTACATACACGGCCAATATATCCTGGTGAGTCATGGATGAAAAAAGTGTACGTTCCGACCACATTATCCGTTTTCTTAACGTTTCGAAACATCACATCACTTTCAAACCAAGATATCGCGAATCGGGATGTGGACAACGGAATTATTGCATTCAGCTAGCGACACAAGAAATTGCGTGTCTTTTGTTAGTTGTACTGGTGAACAGTAACCGTTCGGTCGACATGTTCACGACTCGGGGATCCGCAGTCATTTTTCTTCCGTTGATTCTGTGTTCGATCCGAATCAGTGTTTACGGCCATAGACAAGCGTTGCAGAGATTTTTCACATCTGACGAAACTAAAAAACTTCTAAACTCTTCTGACAGTGTGAAATACTCGAATAATATTTCTGTTCAAGATGTGCCATTGTCATTGCGTGAGGATAAGATTAACAAATTCACAGTCTCGATCTGCTGCCCTTTGGGAACGGCTCGATACCAAGAGAGTTGCATAGAAGATCCGACCAACATCTCTTTGCCCAGAATCAGAGACTTCGTCGAAGATAACCATAATGAAACGAATGAGTCATGGCTGAATTATCGTACAATCGAAAAAGATCCATGCATCTTTACGTGGATGAAGTCTTCGGTGCAAAAGAATTATCATCTGCTGCGAAATGGATCGCTACGTACGGCAGACTTTGCCGAAGGATCGCTCTGGGACTTGGATCATTATTGTATTTATCGTGAGCCAGGATGGACTGAATATTCGGTTAAAGTGTGTTACCCGTGGATAGCTGAAAATCCTTGGGACATGTTGTTCTTGGTGCTTTCCACTATCGTCATGCTGATAATCCTCATCGCTTACAGCATCGTACCAGAGTTGCGGAATCTTAATGGAAAGATAATTCGCTGTTACATCGCTACCTACATTGTCACCTACATCGGTTCGTTCGTGATATTCAGTACAACTGAAAAAGACAGATACGCCGATTTGTTTAACCTATTTGGTAATATGACAACTTTGAAATGGATATTTTTTTTACTCGTCATTCATAAAATCGGATATATCTCATGCTGCCCCATAACATCCCCTAAGATTTAGTTTTCCATTTTAGTAACACTGACGCGTTACTGCGCGGGCTCTTGCGCGCTATGGCTAAACATGATGAGTTACAACATTTGGAAAACATTCCGGTGAGTTGTGGATGCGAATGACTCAATAGTGATCTGTGTGATTGGGCTGCGTAATCCTGAACTGAGATACTATATATGGGTTTCAGGAAGATACGATCGGTCAGTCATGACACGCGGGAACGTGAAGCAAGAAGGTTTTTTTGTTACGCCGTTTACGCTTGGGTCACACCAGCCATTGCCATTGGGACTCTTACAATCATTCAAAGATGTGTCCCAGCCTTTCGAAGCGACACAGCAAGTAGGTTTATGAGACTGAAGACGTTGAGGTTCGCAAACAATTTTTAAAGAACCAATTACGCAGTTCTGCTACCAAAAAAAGTGCACCGGTTTATCATAGTGTTTCTTATAGTTCTTTACTCACTTAAACCGGGAACAATACTGCGAAATCCCATCACGACAGGTTTTTTTTCTTGAACTCGTGTTTGTGGTTTCATTCAGAGTGAAACTTTCGTTTAACTCGAAGTCAGGTATCCTATTCTTGATTCGAAAAATCCTGTGCAAAAGTGATTTTTTCCTCCCATTTAACATATATTAGAGTGAGACTCAAGAATAAATATAAACAGGGAAAGAGGAAATTGAAACCGTAAGCGTGTTTGTAGGAGTATAAAAGAGACGAGAGCAAGGTTTCATAGGGAAAAAGAATGAACGCGCATTGTTACGTAAATTTCATGAAATTTCATTTTATTGTTTGTTTAATTTTATAAGAAATATTGTTCCATTCATTGTGATGAAATTTTAGTTTTGTCCTTATTGTTATGCTTTATTTATGCAAACATTTTGTATTTGGCAAAAATACCGTACGTGATGGAGGGAAATAGAAGGTATCTTTTGATTCAGTTCACTCGAAAACATAATGTTCAGCAAAAACATCATATGCAGTAGAAACAAAATATTTTCTACAGACCTGTGTCACTATAGATGGAATCCACAATATGTCGGGAGATTAATTCTGCACATTTAACACAGGGTATGAAATTGTAAAGTGGAGCTGCTCACTAGGTGTCACAGTTCTTTTCACCTGCAACGCCTACCGGTACACCTCAACTGCGCTCTCGATCAGACGTCAAAAAAAAGACACCAAGCAACTGGTCGATGGTCTGAATAGACACCGAGATAATGCCGAGCAATGGTGAGTTGAGGTGGAAAATGAAATGCACGTCATTCTAAAGAATGGAGGACAGAAATATTGGCTGCAAGCTTCATCTCCAGAGTAGGGAAGAGTCGTCATTCTCTCCAACGTTCTGTTTCAGGTTCAACCTGCATCTGAAACTATTTGTGATAATGGGAGGTCACATAATCGTTTGGGTGATTTGGCTCTTCTGGCGCACACCAGCGATGACTCATATAATGTCGCTTTTGGAATTCGTGCAGAGCATTCTCTTATTCTACATATTTCTATGGAAAGATAATATCAAGAGATCATTACGTGAGCAATTGGGTACTGCGTATTTAAGAATAAGGCATCGCTTCAAGACACCTGAGTTCCAATCGCAAATTTGAGACGTTACGGTGCCTACGGGTTTCTATATCCCAGGCGATATAGATCACGATAGAATCAAGTGGCGTAATTGGGTGATTTCGAGCCTTGGATTGGTCGGTTATAGCTACGGTATCGTTCTACAAACACTTGCGACCCGCACCAACGTGAGCAGTAAGACTAAATTTTTTGGCTACCGCAACTGTCAAGTTTCCAACTCCGCTTACTCTTGTTTATAACGTCTAGATACTACTTCATAAATGAAGTAATTGCACGAGTCGAATGTTGACCAACTTGATCGGCTTAGTTGTTACTAAACATCGGTGATAGGAGCAAATTATTGGCTTCGTCCTTGACCGAAAGATGATACCCTTACATCACTATAAATAGGTTGCATTACCTACAATTATTTTGCAAATCTTCTAAGACTGATTTTTGATTCCACAAAATACTTGACGGTAAAAAAGGTAATCGTGTATTATATCTAGTCAAATGCTAAACTTGAATATTTAGTCAACGTATTAAGGGAGCTTTCCAGTGTGACAGCCCGAAAAATCGCTGTTTTTCGCGATTTTTTTTTTTAAAGAAAAAATAATCTAATCGGTCTGGTTTTTTTTTGTATATTAATTGAGTATTGAAGAATACAAAATAATTTTTTAAAGATCGATTTATTTATTAATTAATATCTATAAAAATGATGAAACAATTGTTGCAGAAAATGCACTTGGATGTGGTGTCCACGTTGGGGGTCACAATTTTGATCTGAAACAAAAAACACAAAAAGATTATTGATAGGTATATAATTGGCTTTCGTGCTATGGAGGCTTTTTTTTTTTTTTTTTTTTTTTTTTTTGCAAAAATGGCGCCGGTTTGAACAAAAAGTGTCGATTTTAGCATTTTTTTTGGCAGATTTTTTGCGCAATATAATAGGAAGATGTCAAAAAAAAAAAAAAGCTTCCATAGCACGATAAACAATGACGTTAAGAATATTGTGTAAAAAATTCAACTCGATAGCTTTAAAACTCTGTGCGAATTTTAAAAAATTTTTGAAAAATCGTGTTTTTGGAATTGGTTTTTTGATTTTTTTCAAATTTCACCGGTCACCAAAAAAATCTAAAAAAAATTCAGAGGATTTTTTGGGTCGGTGTAAACATCATGTTAACAAATGATTAAAATCGAAGAGGATGAGTTACGCGGGCGTCTAATTTGTCGTGGAATGCCCCGTATACTGTAGCACTCGAAAGTGTATTGACAATATGAAATTCATCATTTTTATTATTTGTCTTTATTTTAACTTTATTTTTTACGAAATGAGAGTTAATTTTATAAAATGATGTAGAACATTGAACTTCTTTAATTAAAAATTTTTATTGATTTTCGTATTTTATATTTGTTTGTAACAATTACTATCGTTGTCAAAATATTTTTGAACGCTGCTGTACGGACTGTACGTCGTGCAGAGAAATCGTAATCAATAATGGGTATAACCTCTCTATAATAACCTCTACAGCTTTGTGATGTATGTACAGTAGGGTGTTCCAAAAAAAAAAAAAAATTCTTTTTTTCATACTCCCATGAAAATTTTATTACAGCATCTCTAATAGTATATCTCATCTAAATAAAAGCTTTTAATATTGATATTTAAAGGTGCCTATTTTGTTTTTTCCACTTTCCATTTAAATATGTAACACATAAAGAAAACCGGAATAATGTTGAATTTTTTTTCCCGTAAACAGCTTCACTTATAAACGATATAAATACAGATTCTCATTGGAAATTTCACGCTCTATAAAAAAGGCTGAGGTAAAATTTTCCTAACTCTAACCGATTATGAGATATTCGCCCATAAACATTGAGTCATATGCGAATATCTCTTAATCGGTTAGAGTTGGGAAAATTCTCTATCAGTACTTTTTTATAAAGCGTGAAATTTTCTATAAGAATTTGTATACAGATAGTTTATTAGTCAAGCCGTTTAAAAGAACAAAATTCTAAAATTTTCTAATTTCCTTTCCCCGTTATTTAAGTGGAAAATGGAAAAAAATAAAATAAGCACCTCTAAATATCAATATCAAGACCTCATATTTCGATGAGATATACCATAAGAGATGCTCTGCGAACTTTTGATGTGCTTTTGAAAAAAAAAAAATTCTTTTGGCGCACCCTAATGTACAACCTTCATCAATTTACTTAAATGATAAATTAGAATTTTGAAACCGTTACTTGTGACGAATTTTTATATTTTGTGTAACCGAAGATCTCATTTGCCGATTGACTGATGTTCAATGCGCGAAGTTTTTCATGTCACTCAGTCGCTGATCTTCCAGTGCTATTTACGATCATCCACTCATCTGGATAAGGATTACAAGATATGTCGTTATCGACCCAATTACCTGAAAAACAACAAGGAAACGGTGTATCAATTCCAAAGTGTGCAAAATATTTTTACTAATTTTACGGTCGGTCAAGTCAAACCTTGTACTTACGCTTTGAACAAACGTGTAATCCATGTAAAAGAAACCGCAGGCGTCAAATTTGACGGGATTCTGAGACGTCTGTACTGCGAATTTGTCGACCTTGGCACAAAGACAGACTGATTAAAGAAACGGATAGAACAAATGATCCTGAAATATGTAGATCACAACAATGCTGAATGGTTGTAATCTAGCATAATGAACACTAACTTAATTCGAGAACGCAGAATGTTATCAATTGCACAACAGTTACAGACGTTTAGTAAAAATACAAGCAGAATTGTAAAAGAATTTGAAAGATTTCAGGGATTCCAAAAGATTTCGAACAATTTTAAAAGATTTTAACAGATTGCGAAAGACTTCATGGGATTTCATAGAATTCTTTTTAAAAGAAAATTTCAGAGATTTCAACCGATTTTAAAGATTTCAACAAGTTTCAAAAGATTGCAAGAGATATCACGTGATTTCAGAAGACTTCAAAAGATTCCAGGAATTTCAGAGAGTTCAAAGGATTTCAAAAGATTTTATAGGATTACAAAGGATTTTTAGAAAGGAAAATTACAGAGATTTTAATAGAATTCAATAGATTTCAAAGATTTCAGAAGATCCAGAGAAGTATCGAAACGCATTGAGGAATACAGAAAAATTGATTTCCTGATTGAGCAAGGTCCCTAGTTGTATTTACACAAAGGGCAGTAGTAGCACAATAAGGCCGATCTGGAAACAAATCCCAACATTACCGACATAGTTCGGCAGCAAAACTTTATCTCCGTGCGGGGAATAACCGGGGAAAGTTTTGCGACCGGGCTGTGTCGGTGATGTAGGGACTTGTGTCCAGAACCGGTCCTATTATGTCACAGGAAATTTCACACACCTCGGTCTGAAGTTCTGCGTCATTAATATTTGCTGTTGAAAATTCACAAAGAATTTCTCTAGTCCGTTGAGCCTGAAAATAGGAATTGGACATTTCAATGTAGGTCGTATCAAGTCTTTCAATCAAAATATAATTCGTAACGCGACATATAATTTTTTTTTCCTTTGGAAGTCGACGAACAGATCATGAATTACCTCATTGCTGGTACTACAGCATAAGTGACAAATCATCCAAATATGTGACGTGAAAATGGCCACCCACAAGGTGGATGTAGTTATTTCAAAAGTTTTGTATCGTGTCGAATTGTGCCATGTATAAGCACTATAAATGGTGTATAATAATCCTGTAATCATGACGAACGATATTCCCATAAACATCAAATTTTGTAGTCCGAAAGTGTCGTTAATCTGTTTTGCAAGTTTGCAGAGTTCCCAGTGAGCTTTTCTGTAAATATTTGATTAGTAACAAGGCCTCTAAGTCAAAGATGTTTATATTGCGACATGAAACTTCTGTAGTTCATGTTTAGGATCAACAGATAATTACTTGAAACACCTCAATTACTCTATAAATTTACGCCTTTCCTAAGAACGGAAAAAGAGTTTTTAGAACACCGATTGAACAAAATATGTAGTTAGGTTGCCATTCACCGGATTTTTCGTAAAAAGTAATACTGTTTGGTCGTCATGCTCTGAAGTGGCTTTCTTTCCCTTCCATTCCTTGGTGTGGTATTAACATTAACTCGAACAGCAATCGACAGGCTTTCATTAGAGGACAAGGTGGCAGTCTGTCTTGCCAATTTGAGTAGACTGTCGTTCAAGCTTCGAAATTTTTCTCTGACACACCTGAAAAACAGAAGAAAAAAAAACACACTTCATACACTCAAAATTGTACGTCCATTGGACATAAGCTTTTCTTCGGAGTAGTCTGATGCGATAACTATACCTACTCTATCGATACGCAGAAGATGAGGTCCAATAAAATGATAATGAGTATTGGTTGATGTACAGCCGCGAAAATACAGAAATCCCATATATTTAACGGCCCCTGAAACCTGTCTGGGTTCATGGCCTGGTCCGAAATGCTCACTATGGACACGATTAAGACACCGATGATCGATCGGATATTTATACGAGTGTGTAATTTTTTATAATTGTTTTCAATTCCAAGAGTAGATTGAAACAGATCTTCTAAGGCAGTCATCTCTTGCAAACACCCTCTACACGACTACACGAATATGTATAGATAAGTAATAATTATTCACATAAACAAATTAAATTTGTCTCTTAAGTTTCGATAAAAGATTGCATGTCAAAGGCAACGGTAATTTATAAACACAAATGAAAGAACAACGAAAATCAATTAAGCCAAAATGCAAACTTTGGTGGAAAGTAAAACGAAAGTTAGATAAAAATATTTATCACCTTTTTTCGGATCCATACTAACAGTGGTGTACTCACTACGATGCAGGAACTTATCCACATAAGTGTCTTATACATCATGATAGACATTGGGGATATGTTTCCGTAATCTAGCTTTTGTAGCGCGTCAGCCATACCTATGTAAGTGATGATTAGCCTCATCGTATTAGCAATAACAGTATGTAATTGCATAGCAAAATGCATGAAGGCAGTGTGATTCGGTTGTCGAAAAATGCCCAATCCCAAGAACCAGTTTAAATAAACCAATGGCTTGATAGCTTCCCGTAAAGTTTTTGGCTCTGAGAAGAACGTCCGCATCTTTTAACGACGATATTCTGCTGGTACCGAATTGGATTATTTTACCGCTGGTTCAAACCGACTTAATTCCTACACTTGAAAACAATCTACTGTTGCCACGACTGGTTGGCCGTCACGTATTTATCAGTTACAGTTACAACTACTTTCTAAAATAAACATTACTACGCAATCACCATAATGGAGAGATGAATATTTTATCGCCTTTGTGTTTGATGGCAACCATCCATAGGTACGTAGCTTGATGTATATAATGGTAATGAAATGCCCATTTTTTTTCTTGGCTGCTGTCGTAAAATTTCTAAGCATATCTAATCACCTATGCCCGTCAGAGAGGAAGAGAAAAAAGCTGGTATAGCTATTAACTGATTAAATGGGTGAAGTTTGTACTTAGATAACACTAGGGAATGATATCTCGTATTACGAATTTTTAAAAAGCACAAATGTCTTTTTAATTATTCAAAGAACTTAAAAAAACCTAGTAACTTTTCTCTCCGCGTGCCAATTCAATTAATATCGGGGACTCATGATAGATTCTTTACGACTGGACAGTCAAATTAATACCTGAAAAGAAGAACCAATTCTCAAATTAACAGTTATACTTGAAACAGGGAAAGTTTAAAATTAGATATTTTGCACACCTAATTGGTACACTGGTTCTCGTTCGATATGATTACATTCCACCTCAAATTAGTCTTTGTTTTTCTACGAATTAAAGACAGCTCTAAAATACGAAGAATGGCAGAATTGCGGATACTGAGAGGGCAGCTCGTGTCTTTTTTTTACTCTTTGAAACGTGGCACAATCTAGTGAAAAGTAGCGCTGCTACTACCAATGTAATCATCTTGAATGAGACGCTCATACAATTCCAATCCAGCTACACTTGCAGGTGAGTTCGTTTGATTTTTAATTATAGACGATTCCTACGAGAGAAGCCTGACCTAAATCTGAGGAGAGGAGTTTCTGGCTTCGTTAATTATGAATTCTAAATCTAACCATCAAAATTAAAAATAGTGGATCCAAATAGGTCAAATAATTTTTTTAAATTTATTGAATATAACAGAACAAAACTTTTACTTTAAAATTATTGAAATAGTTGAATATGAGTGTGGAATCCAATGATCGACATTCAATTCAGGGTATTTGAGATTATTGAAATGAATCTTTATGACTAAAAAATCAAGGACACGATTTTGCTACACGATTTTTTGAGTCAATCCTTACAATTACTTACAAAATTTATTACTTACAAATTACATGAAATTTTGTCCGCCATGCTAGGTCCACCGTTGTGGATTGTCAAATTTGACACTCGAGGAATTCAAGGTATTTAACTCACCCTACATATCTATACATATAACAAGATTCCGTGTGCGATATCTTGAAGTGAAAACAATCCACATCTCATTATTATCGCAAAACGGTTGCTGCGGTAAAACACATTTTTTCCTCACATGCGAAAGTCGATATATATATACAATTATACATATATACAGAGGATAGGTTCTTGTTACCTTATCGCGCTTATTTCTGGGGTTATCAAAAATAGAGACGTGAAAAGAAAATTCTCTCTACTCTGCACATGCGCATTCGCAGACTCACTCTACCGTCATAGAAACGGGTACTTCGTGTATGAAGAGAACGCATGAAAAAACGTGTAAAATATGCTCGCGTTGTATAAAATGTGTTTTTACCGCAGTATCCGTTTTGCGATAATCACGACATTGGATTACTTCAAAGCCAAGATATCGCGAAACGGAATGCAGATACCGCAACAATTGGCAGGGAATAATTTCAATTCCAAGCTTTTTATCAGTTGGTTTACAACCGTTATGCAACATGTTCGTGGCTTGAGGTTTCTTCATAATCTCCGTCGTGGTGATTTTTTGGTTTGTTATAACCGGTGCTGACGGCTCCAGACAAGCAGTGTGATCATTTGCCACGTTCAACTTGACACAAGAAACGCCAAATCCTCTTTTACTGCGTCAAGTCGGGTTAATATTTCTTTCCGAGAAGTTCCACGGAGGTTACTCGAAAATGGAAGTACTGAAACTCTCTTCTCGATCTGCTGTTCGTTGAAAAATGCTCGAGTCCACAATAGTTGCGAACAATGTGTGACTAACTTCTCTTTCCCCAGAATCAGAGAATCCCTCGAAAACGACAGCGATGTACTGAACGAGCCAGGCCAAAATTCTCGCCTAGTTGAAAGAGATCCGTGCACTTTTCAGTCAGAGTATCAGGTTAAAGTGTGTTACTCATTGGTGGCCAGAACCCCATCCAACATATTGTTCGTGATGCTTGCCATTTTGATCATGATGATCATCTTCATCGGCTACACGACCGTACCAGACTTTCGCAATCCTAATGGAACGATATTTCGCGGTTACATTGCCACCTACGTTGGCGTATACGTCGGGGTGCTGATGGTCCTTGCTACAACTGACAATGAGTCAAAACCTTACGCGACCTTGAGTGGTCTATTCTGTAATATCAGCATTCGAAATTATAATTTGATTCCTAGATTTTTGAACTTGAGGAATCATCATGTTCCTGTATGGAGTATGGTTCATGAACTGGCCTTTTAAATTTCAATAAGTCTGACACGATACTTTGCGGGGAGTTGCATACTTTGGCTGAAAGTGTTGAGTTACAATATCCGCCAAGTATTTCGGTAATTTGGGGATGTGAGTGATTGAAAATTTATATTCACGGACTTCGGAATAGGTTGATATCTGATCCAGAATCGGATTTCTGGTCTTTTAGGAGGTTACGATCGATTAGCCAGCATACGGAGGAACGTGAAAAGCAAAAGTACATGTGGTATCCGATTTACGCATGAGTCAGTCCCGCTGTCTACGTTAGCTTTTCTGAACTCATTCTGAATTGCGTGTCAACATTTATGAAGCACACGTCGCGTAAGTTTTCAAAATTACTGACTTTGGTAGGCAAAATTTTTTTTCAGATGTCATTCAGAACAGGTCAGTCATTTTTTCATGCTTCGTATAGGATTCCAGTTTATAAGGAGTAGTTGTTCGATAATGGTAACAGTTTTTTTCGCTTGCAGCTTGTACATCTATTCCTCGACCGCGGTGAGGATCAGACGTCAAACAAGGAAACAGATTATCTGACAAACGGGATAAGCAGATACACAAATAATGCTGAATAATGGTGAGTTGAATTTTTCAATTAAATTTACCTCATTTTAAGAATCAGAGTCAGTAATATTGTCTGCCAGTCGAAGTATTCTCCGGAGTAGATAAGGAAAGTAATTTTCTCCTTCACACTCTGTCAGGTTCAACTTGTACTTGAAACTATTCGTGATAATGGGAGGTCACATAATAGTTTAGGCAATCTGGTTTGTTTGGTGTACATACATTGTTAAGCATATAGTTGCGTTTCTGGAATTAGTGCAAAGCATCTTCAGATTCCTCATATTTCTGTGGAAGGACAATATCAAACGATCTGTTTATCATCGATTTAGCCCTGCGCTGGTACAACTGCAGCAATTTTTTAGTAGGGCTAAGACCACTGAAATAATCCATCTTTAAACTCTTCGTCACCCACATTACAAACGGGTCCTACATTCCTTGATGATACGAATCAGCGATAAAGTCGAGCCTCGGCCATTAAAAAATCCGGATTACTGAAAAGTGCTAGCTACACAATTCTAACTTCAGAGATAGGAATTTCAGCCATGCTCGGAACAAGTAATCCCTTTGAAACCTGTCCTACCTGTTCATCTATTCAACCCTAATGCAGAGCAGAGAGGTCAGAAGAGATTTAGTTGTTATACAGAATTAAATCAGAAATTAAAGAGAGCAGATTTACAACTAGACATTGTAAAGAACAGATTAGAACAAGGAACAGAACGGAATCACAGAATTATTAATAATCTCAGAAGCCCCGGAATCTAGTGACATCTACGACCTATGTAACAGTAAGGTTAACCTCACTTTAGTTGGCAAAACATTTTTCGCCTCAGAATCAATTTGTGTGATTCATTCTGGACTAATTAAACCCTCAGAATCGCAAAAACGACATCAAAGTTAGCAAAGGACCAGTAGCAGCGAAATTACGATAGAAATTATTTCATTACATGGGTAAAGATTGTACTTTGATAACAATATAGACGATCGTCTGACGTGGCAAACTCTCAAAAACTTGAAAAGCCTTCTAAATTACTGAAAGTCACCCGAAAAACTTCGTAGCCTTTTAGTCCGCGTGCCACATTGAATAACGTACTCATTATGTACGGAACATCCCATACTTGGAGTGCATTTCCGTCGTACTATCAGAAATTTTTAATACACGATGTTCCTGGACGTGTGATAGGGAATTCTGTTTCAGTATGACAAAATCCGGGAAAAATAATAATGAACAATTTACGATCAACAAGAAAATGTATCAGCAATATATTCACTTACACCTACTTGTTCCCATTGATTTCTATTGAGCGATTGTGTTGATGATTGATTCCACACACCGCTGTTGTAACGATAATGGTTATTGTGCCTATGCTATGCGCAACTGCTGTTCGCTTACGTAGATTATAGATTTCTGTAAAGATATGAGTGTGACATCAAATATTCAGGTCTCTATGATGTTTATTAGTCAATTGCTTTTTGGTACTTTTTCTGAAGCCAATATTAACACTAGTGACTCTATGTGGCGTTTGACGAAATAGAGGAAAGTATAAATTATTTCGGGTCAAAGAAATTGGTTGAAGACCGAGTGAGCAGTAATCTAAAACCGTCTTAAGATCACCGACATTGAAAAATAATGTTTTTCTCAGCACCGAAAAGCTTGTGCGAGGCTTTCAAACCGCTCTTTTACATCAACTGGTTTATGGGTTTGGGCATCTTTCTACATCCAGAGAAAACAGTTATACCATACTTCTATATTCTATTACAAACAGTGATAATTAATCTTACAAACTGGATTACGATTTATGTGGGTTTGGATGAATTGCTACAAGATACTACAGATTTCAACAATGATGGCCAGTCAATGAATCGTAGGAATACTTATCGAGTATTTCACTGCATAAATGCTGGCATTGTCATTATCGCTCCTTTCCTCGTGTGGCACAGAAGCAAGGTAAATTATTCCAATGACGCGCTAAACCAATTTTCCAGTAATTGATTAATGCTGGTTCGTGCATGCAGAAGGCGAAGGAGTCTTTACGTCAGATGATGATTTTGGATGATATCTTCAAATACAAACTTGGGCTTAAGCACGATTACAGAAAAATTCACGTTTATGTAAATAGCCGATTGATCATAGTGGTTTTGGCCATGTTTACCATGGCTATTTACGATCTCAGTTGGAGCTTGGCGGACCATCGTTCACTATTCAGGAATTACTGTGTGTCAGCAGCTGTGCATCAACCAATCCTCGTCATGTTTTTACTCGACTTGAACTTCTGTACCTGCGTAACGTATGTCTAGTGAAATACTGAATCATAAAAATTATGTCATAATTATCGTACTCAACGCCTGCTGTGCAGATATGTGGAAGAAAAATTTCGAGACTTGAACGACAGTCTGCAGGGTTTGGCTCGACAGCCTACCATACCTCAATCCAGGAAAATGCAATCGATTATTTCGCACAATATTACAAACGCAATGCAATGGTACAGAGAAGGTAACATCCAAACACACAGATCAGCTGATAGCCAGCGTTATATGCTACAAGAAATCGGGTAAATAATCTATGTTTTTTTCCTAGTGATTTGTATCATGCAACCTTGTAGAGTTCGCACTTTGAAAGAATCAATTGATTACGAAGATAGTTGAATGGTTTGTGTCTCCTTGATTGCGAAATTTTATAATTAGAAAAGCTCACTGGGAACTCTGTAAGCTGGCTAATAACATAAACATCGTATTCGGAGTACAAAACCTGCTGTTTATGGTAATATCGGTTATTGTGACAACGGGATTGCTGTATACCATTTACGTCGCATACATGTTGGAAGATGAGATGTTTAACAATCTTACAGCAATAATCCAGCCGCTTGCATGGACGACCATTTACATTTACAAAATTTGGGTGATTAACCACTCGTGCGGGCGCGCCAGTAACGAGGTAACAGTAGTTGAACCACGGCGTCCTACCTTACCCGCACTAATTGAGGTCATGTGGTACTCCTACATTTACCGACCGAGCGAATTCACTTAAAAAAAATAACTTTACTCAGTCGGTAAAGACAGGAGTACTGCATAACTTTAATTGGAGACAGTTTGACTTTTGAAAATCGTTGCGAGAGTAGAAAAGATATTTCACAACCACAGTGTTTAACCATTGAAATATTTGATTCGAATTTCAGGCTCAAAGAACTGGAGAAGTTATTTATGGTCTCATGAAACCATGTGCACAAGATCAGGGACTTCAAACGAAGGTAAATGTACGCGGATCTATAGACAAAGCTCATTCGAGCTTTTTAAACTTCAAATTCTATAGGTGGACAGCTTGTGAATATAATGTGGGCACCGTAATCTTAGCTCATGCGAAGGGGGAGAAAATTGTAATGCACTTACTAACCGAGTAAAGTGACCCTTTTTCTATCTATATTAAATAAACAAACGAACGATCACGATTTTCCGGATATGAGTAACTTTCTTGAATTCCACTACAAAAGAGCGATGCACCCTCGAAATTTGAACCCTTTCAGTTCGTTTGCTTACTTAACATAGGATGAAAAGGGCTAAGTTTTCTCGGTCGGTAAGGGTAGGATGCTTACATGACCTTAACCTTTAATAATTCTTTCCGCAGATTCAAGAGTTTTCAGTGCAGATACTTCAGAATCCCGTACAGTTTGATGTCTGCGGATTCTTCATTATGAATTACACATTTATTCAAGCTGTAAGTATTACCCAGAATCTTATTCATGCAAGGGCATCGGGGACTTCTGGAATTCATTGATTGTCTGCTCCTTGCGTTTTAGGTGATCGGATATATAACAACCTATCTGATAATCCTCATTCAGATGACGGAGGCACCAAAGATCCAGGCCTCGAATCATTCTGCTATGACACCGGAAGTTGAGCAGAAGAATAAAGTACAATGAAAGTCATGGTGAAGAACAGATTAGCAGACTTGCATTGCGAAAAAGAAATGGTGAATTGAAGGTACCGAACCTGTGATTGAAATCAATCAAGCCGAATTTGATCGGAGCAACATCTCCTTTACAGTACCGAAAGCATTTAGATTTCATAAATTTTTTCCGATATGGCGCTATTACAAGTAATTTTGGATATTGTTTTGTCTTTATTCTATCTTTATTTTCTTTATTTTCGCTATAAAGATGCATGGTATGTATAATATTAACAAATCAACAAGTGATTTTGTTCGAAAATAATGATTTTTCTACCTATAAATCGTGTAACAATTTTATGATTTTGTTTGTGTATTTTTAGCTCGTCGTAAAAATTTTGTACACATGCTCATCGCGTGTTATAATTAATAAGCCTGTGCTTTACTGGAAAATATTTAAAAAAAAAATTCATTCAAAATATTTTCAAGGTTTTCTGTAAAGTAAGTATCGATTTACGTATAATTTCAGATGATTTCAGCCGTCATCCATCGGGATTGGACTACTAAAATTGTCATACCATTAAGAAAAGAAACAATGGTCTGTTCTTTTCAATAATTCAAGTTAATAACGTGATTAATAAAACATTAATAACTAAACTAATTCCTTCGATAGAATCAAACTTGATTCATTTGAGTTTTACCACATAAACCATGATTTTTCTTTTTCACGTAGTTTGCTTAGCCTAACAGCAAATGAGTTTCTAACATATTCGTAACACAATGCGGTTTTCGCAACATTGTGACTTCTGTGTATATATTTCAAAACTCAGAAATAAATATAAATAGTGATGTAATATGCACTGATTTTTCTATCAGCACTGTAGGATATAAAGTACTGCATAAAATCAATGAATATCATAAAAATTATAGTTTTGTTTGCCAGATTATAAAAGATACACAAGAAAATTTTTCACTTCTAAATCAATCGACTGAAACTAGTTTCTTATCCAACGCTACAATATCACACCAAGGAAAAGTTTGAAATGTTTCAGATACATTGCACAATATTATATCGGAATGGGGAAAAAGTTCAGGGCACAATAAATTTTGAATGATGTGACCGATGGTTGTAAAATGCTTCTATAGTCGAACGTTTCGATACAATTTTTTTAGGTATGGAAATGATTACGTAACAGAAGCAAGCTCCGTAGAAAATATTCTCTTAAGAAATTGAACTTCAATTTTGCCAACCGAATAAAGATTTGCTCAACTTTTAGTTTCGTTGATAGGGATAGAATTCAAGGTACCGGATTGCGAATGCTGACTCATTTGGACGAGAATTACTAAAGAAGTAGTGATGGAGCCAATCACCTGTAAAACGAGAAGCAGATCAGAAAGAAATAAGAAAAACGCATTTGCGAGAGGATAACGGACTCACTGACTCAAATGTCGAATGTATGCGTAATCTATAGTGAAAAATTCACAGGCAGTAAACCTCACGGGATTTTGAAGCATCTGTACGGCAAATTTTTGAATCTGTAATTAACAGAAATGAATTTATCGTGATTAATGGAATAGAACGAAGCTGTATCCATTATTCGTATACTTGATACATAATAATTCTATCCTGTAATTCGGAACTTAAGATCATGTAGTACTCTTCCCTTTACCGACCGAGCAAACTCAGCCTTTTTTTCCTGTATTAAATAAACAAACGGACGAATATATCAGCTATGAAATTTTAGGCCCCTGAAATGCGGAAAATGTGGGAATAGTAACACACGTCAAAAAAAAACACATTTTTTTAACGATTTTTGGAATATGAATAACTTTCTTGAATTCCGTTAGAAACGAGCGCTGCTCCGTCGAAATTTGAACTCTTGCCGTTCGTTTGTTTATTTAAAATAGAAAGGAAAAGTGTGATTGTGCTCGGTCGGTAAAGGTAGAAATACTATATCACCTTAAATTCAAAATAATTCGAAATACTCTATCACCAAAAAGTCAAGATTACATAGCAACTTGTTCACTAAAGAATAACCTAGTCCATTGAAAGAATGTTTGTTCTGTAACGTATCACGTTCGATGAAAAATAAAAGTTTGCGCATTCTACTTTATTGTGAAAAGACGTTTTTGACCAACACGGCGGAAATATTATCACGTACTTCTTCCCTTTCATGATCAGTCGCGCCATTTGACAATTTTATTAATAACGCAGATTTGATGAGCTTTCCTTTGAGCTCTATTTCCATGCAATCAGTCATCACAGAGCCGAGGTATGTATTACATATGTAATTCACCGTTGTCGAAATCGTCAATTCTGTCAAGAAATTTTCTCGATTTTAAAAATTTGAGCTTACTTTGACGGCTACAGATCAATAAAATTTCGGTTGCCGTCTAAGATTTAAGCAGCTTCTTGTCACGTGCATTCAAAAACCAAGCTTGGATAAATTTGGATTAAGAATTTCAACAGTTAAAAGATAATATAGTAGCAATCTTTGAAGATAGCAAAATCTCTCAATATGGTCTGTTAAATAGAAACAACAGGTTAAAAACCAATGAATCGTGAGGTTCCTGAGAAAATATGCACCAATTAGAGAGTGTCTGCAATTTTCAAACTCAGTTATTTGAAATTTTGGTGGTCCTAAATATTAAAAATAAATCTGTCTGTGTTGCCTCGTTTGGTAATTATCATCATATATTTCTAGGAAAGTTGTCCATGTATAAAGCGAAAAATATGAAGAACTATTGTGGCATCATTAAGACATCAGAAGAATTATTGTGGAGCTATCTGAATAAGAAATATAAAGAATTGTTGCGGTATCATGTGAATAAATATTCGTCTGATAGGTTGGCAACGCTGAGTAAATGGCGGACTGTAGAGTGAGGCGTATGTATCGTAGTTACGCGTATGAAATATACTAACAACCACAATCGAGATCAGTAAGGAGTGATTTATTTGTACTCTCCCATCCTCTCCCAGAACAGTACTTAACCAGCCTGAATAGTAGAATTGTGATTTCATGATAGATTTCGTCATATTTTCATTTACGAGACAATTATTGAAGGAAACAATTAAGATCACCAGTAGAACGTTTCGTTGTAATGAAAGCAAGTTAGTTAATGCATTGTCGGTTCCTATAGCATCAGGCTTACCGGTAATCGGTAAAGAAAGAATTACCTACTTATCACGAAAGAAACTTTCCGCGCGTGCATGTGCATTAATCGGGGCTGGCGATTATGAAATTGTGATGTGAAACACGATTTGACGTCTCATTCAACGATATGTTCATTTTTATATTTTACAAATCAAAGCCTTTACTTTCCAGACGTGATGATCCATTCCACATTATGCTGAATAGTTTATTTATAATCAAATTTTGGATGGTTGTCAATGCAGTATCATGGTATCATACTTGAAGACAGTAGTTCATGGGTATGATTACGAAAGGTGTAAATTCCGTAGTCTGTTACATCCAGCAGTGTCCCTGCCTGATACTTGTATCTCATATATTTACTTCTCGTCTTGTCCCTCTGACTTTCAGGTCTCTTCGGACTCGCACGTAGCTGAAATATTCCTTACTTCTCTCATACCTTCTCTGAAAATCTCCCCTTAGATACACTAATCATTTTTCAACCATCTCTCGAACCAACTCTTTCTTCATACATATTTCCAGATCTTGCATTCAATTTTATTACAATACAATCTTCAATTGAATAAGCCACATTTCAACGAACATTAACCATCAATCAATATCCTACAACATTTCGACTAAATCAAGATCATATCGAATCACAACAAACCTTCAGTTGTAGCTAATTTAAGAGCGAAAGAACCCAACTAAGATCGATACTCAATAACGGATGTAACAAGTGGAAGTAATCAGCTGTGAGTTAATAGTATTAAATTGTAGACATTAATTTTCTCAACCTCCAGTTTCGTTTGCAGGTGGATTGGAAGTACTGGATTGCGATAGCTGACTCATCTGGATGAGGATTACTAGGTATGTCGTCACCGATCCAATCACCTGACAATAAAGGATCAGAGAATGAATATATCCCGAGAATGTGCACCCTTTAACAATTAATGATACTTACACCTTGAATATAAGTGTAATCCATATCGAAGAATCCGCAGGCATTGAACCGTACCGGATTCTGAAGCATCTGTACTGAAAATTCTTGAATCTGTTCACAAAGATGAAACAATACTAAATGATAACCGAAAGGAGCTGTTGGCGCTCAATGATGTGGATCCAAACTATACCCAACAATCGCGTATCCTTATGGTTATAAAAGTTCAATTAATCATTTCCACAAAAGGAACAACTAGTTTAGTTCTAATCGTCTGGTAGTTGTCTTGAAATAACCCACATACAAGCATGGGTATCAGGGTATATTGCGTGAGTAAAGCACTTATTCTCCTTCTGCATATTACCTCTTTCTGCATATTTTCATCTTGTAGTTTTGGTATGAAGAATTCATAGATAACTTCGCCAGTTCGCTGAGCCTGGAATCATAGGGCAAACATTTGACAGTGACGACACTATGTCAATACGGTTATTGGTAAGTATACCTGAGTGCGGTTTGCCTGTTCATATTACCTCGTTGGTGGTGCTCCAACATGAATGACTGATAATCACAATTTGAAAAGCATAAATGATAGCCCACGTCGTCGACGGGATTATGTTCCGGAACGTTTCGATTGTTGCACTTTCCCACATAACTGTACAGTAAATAGTGTACAGTAATCCAGTGATCATTACAAATGACAATCCCATGGTGATTAAGTTTTGTACCCCGTACACGCTGTTTATCTTTATAGCCAACTTGCTCAGCTCCCAGTGAATTTTTCTGGGGAATAAGTGATGAGGAAACGGTTAATAACGTTACTTTAACGATGCATGTTTAGAAGAAATCTTTACATCACACCTTTAGCAACGTCCGAAATTTAGTAAACCATGACAAACAAAACATACTCTTATTTTGAGAGGCCAACTTCATGGAAGTAATTCTAAAATTGAGCAATAATGATTTTCTACCTGGTGTTTCGTTGCGTTGACGTTACTAACTTCAGCCTCGTAACAAGTGATACGAATTAGCAGTTGACACCGGTAGTCGAATGGCCTCATTGCTCTTATGGTAATATTCATGATCCGTAGAAGCTCAACTAGAAAGAATTTTACTCACCGAATCTCTCGTAGTAATCGAAGCTGGTCGTTTTTCAAGCTTTTAACTTGCACCTTTTTCCCACCTATGGGTATGGTGTTCGCAATATTCTGAGATGTGACAAATAGTTTTTCACTAGAATAGCAAGAAGTGGCAGATTGTCCAGCTGCCAATTCCTGCAGACCGTTATTCAAATCTCGAAATTTGCTTTTCACGTATCTACACAGTGGTATGGTAAAATGACGTGAGTACAGTGAGGAATACGACGTCATGACGACAACGTTCGTTCTAAAGTAAACATTGTAAGATTGATACCTTAAGGAGGTGCAGAAGTTCAAACCCAGCAAAAAAATAGCTATTATTGGTTGATGCTGTGTTGCCGAAACACTCAGAACAGTCATCAGTGACTGACCATAACTCGGGCTCACGAGAAAATCCACAGTGCTGACGGCGAACATGAATAGAACGCCGACAATTACTTCACAATTTAGACGAATGTAGATTCCTTTGTAATTGGTTTTAATCCCAAGGGTAGTTTGCAACGTGACATCCAAACTTTCCATCTGTATTATTACACGCTTCACTTCCTACGGGTGTAAATTGAGATTCATGAAACGTAGAACCGAACATTACTACGAATATGTATTTTGGGTCTAGATAGGAGTGTAAAAATTCAGGTTCCAGGTATCGACTACCCAGACGTATTTTATTGTACGTTAAAGGTAGCGATGAATAAGCAAATAATCGGTTGATAAATCGCAGTGATTGTATAGGTTTAGACGTTCGTTCATTCGTATCGTCATCCGAATCACCTTTAGCTGGAGCCATGCTGAAAGAGGAGCGAGAACGACGAGACAAGAATTAGCACAAATCAGTACTCGGTACATTGTTCGAGCCATCGGCGGCCCATCGTTGTTAGTATCTTCAGTTTGGATGACTATGATTAAACCAGTGTAAACCATAGTCCAGTTTATCAGATTAAAAATCACCATCTGTAGTCGCATGTACAAAAACGACAGGTTGCTCTGATTCGGCTTTCGGAAAACGCCTAAACCTACGAACCAGTTGAAGTAACTGAGTGGTTTGATAGCTTCGTAAAAGTTTTTTGGTTCGGTGAAGAACATTGTTTTCTAATCTCCGCCGATTTTCTTAATCTTGAGTAATGGATTTTTATTCTCGTTTCAATAGGTATGTGGTTTTTTTACACGTGATCAAAAACTACGTAATAGCTTCAGTGTTCTCACTTCAGAAAGTGTTCCGTAAAATAACTGCGGAGTAATCGCGATGAGAAATTCGATAACTTAGCTTATGTTCGCATTTTTAAAAATGTATACGTAGAAGGTATATATAGTTGAGGAATAATGATCAAATACTCGTTACCTTGCCTAATAGCGTACGAAATCGATTAATGTATGGTGCATAATTGATCGAAAGAAAGTTCAGCAGTTATTGCTTTATACCATTACGAAAAATGATTTGATAAAGCCATAGATAATGCTTTGGGAGTGAATTATTAATCCGAGTGGTACTTATGGAAATCAACATATATAATTCCTGAAACACAACGACGAAAAAACTCAGTTGGTTAAGACGTGATTTAATCGTTGCATGTTAAGAATTATATTTAATTTTACGATATATAATGGGACGTATAATTTGCAGAATGTATATTTTCTTTAAAGAAATCAATATATTCAAATCAGCTTACTACGATCATATAATTACAAAATGATGCAATTATAATTATGGGAATCAGCCCAGTCATGCCTTATCTGATGTAGAAACTACGACGATGAAAGTATAGAATAAATTATCGCCACCATTCAAGGCTGTAAACATCGATAATTGCTTGCAATTAATTTGAATTGAAATGGTATCTTCGCAATGCTTTTCTCGCACAGCGTTCATTCAATCGTGCTTACATTCGGATTCAGTCTTTCGGGATAATGAAGTTACCGGCGATAAAAAATTTGAGTCATGCATTTTTGCCAACCCTTTGCATCAATTTTATATTTGGAATTGGTGTGTTTGAGTATCCTCCGGGCAAACCGCGACCCATATTATCAGCCACGTTGGGGATGATAAATATAATTTTTTTTCTGTGTTTTATCGAGCTAGCTAACATACCAGGATTAACGGTGCTCATGGGGTCAAAAATTGCAGCCCAAAACTGCCGAATGTTCATGTATTTTCAAATTGGCTTCATGATAGTTGTCATGTCTCTATCACAGTCTGGTTCAAAGGTAATACGACTTTATAACTTCAATTCACGCGCTGGCAAGAAATAATTCACATGTTTTTAAATTTATTTATTTATATATGTATTTATTTTTGTTGTTGAAAGTTCTTATTCCCTTCGGTTTCTACTTTCAGCGTACTAGAAACAGCCTTCGCAAGCTCCAGGATACGAATGACCGACTTCTGATGTTCGGAATCTCTAGTGATTATAAATTAATTTTAAAGGATCAACTTGTCAGAAACAGCATCGCTTTAATCTTGGTCGTTACCATTATAGTTTTGGATTTACGTTACACTGCGCTTGACATACCCAGTAAATTTGAGCGGGAGAATCTCCTGATATGTGCGCATCATTTGTTGATTTTCGATTACGTCATTGACTCTAGCTACATAAGCGGCATTAGGTAAATTGATAATTATCAACCATTAACTTTAGTTCTTTTTGCAATAATAATTTATATATATGACGACGTAATTTCCAAATTGTTCACCAGTGAGAGTGCAATTCATTGACGTAGGTATATTAGAATCAGCGGAGTGCATTTATTGTACACAGCTCAATGTTGAAACTGTTGTTTGAATTTCGACAAAGATCGAAAAACTTGTTGCTTTCGATATAAACCTTTATATTTACTACGGATTTAGTTTGGTGCAGATTAGCAGTCCATCAGTGCCATTGTAACGATTTTTCGTTTCCACTTTCTGTGTAGATATTTTCACAACAGATTCCAACGCCTGAATTGCCACTTAGAAGAATCGGATTTGCAGAAAAATTTTGACACACAGCATAATGTGGAGTCGGAAAATCTATTTCCCCGCCATTCCTCGATATTAAATGAAATCCATGGCAACTTAAGGAGCTACAAGCTTGCAGACAACAAGTGGCTGCTGCACCTTATAAGAGAAATGAGGTTGACATGAAAAAATCCGCATTACGCAAAAGTGCTTACCGAAATTAAAACGGTTAATCATGTTGTTTGTAATTGTATTAAAATAAAACGTATGATTTTCATGTTCAGAAAAATACATCGAGATCTTTGCAACATGGCGAGAGAATTGCACAAGGGTTCCGAAATCCTGATTCTCATTTCAGTAACATTATCTTTCTGCATAACAGTCGGACTACTCTACGTATCTTACTGCGTTGCCATAACTTCAATTACATTCTACGATGTGATGGGTGGCATAACCTGTTTTTTGTGGGCCGCATTTTACAGCTTCAAAATTTTTGTCATCGTTGATAGCTGCTCAAAAACGAGCAACGAGGTACGTGATACAGCTTTAAGAACATAAAAGTATCGATCTGGTGAAAATGTGAATCATCTCTACATCATAATAATATTATTGACTTGGTCAGATCTTAATAATACCAAAAATCATGTTTAAGGCTATGCGGACTGGAGTATTGATTCAGGAATTACTAGACCCAATGGAAATCCACAATGGAAATATACGGGATGAGGTAACATGTAGTGAACAGTACAGAAAAATCTTTTAAAAGAAGTTTTTCATGCAATTATCGACCTAAAACTCCTTAAAATTTCGATGACAATGCTTCAAACCATATCAAGATTCGTAAAACAATACAAAGTTTCGATAATACAGGTTGAGCTTTAATAAAAAACTTTTCAATAAAGGCCCGATAAAAAATTGCATATAATTCTCATATAATTTCTATAACAATATTCATAGAACCCTGCAACAATTCAGAAAACAATATAGATACCACATGTCGATATGTTCAGTTGCCACGAAAACTCCTGACGTTTGTTGGAAATCACTAAAATTTTGTACAAATTTTCAATGAAAGACTTCACATCCCACACAATTTCAATAACTATTCCAATTAAAATCCCATAAAAACTCTCTAGATGATATTCAAAGGGTTAATGGTATCAATACGACAATCTCACATAGATTGAGCTCTGACAAAAAAATTCTCAAGGCTCGATAAGAACAAAAACGCCATATAGGTCTTGCAAAGGACTGCCCCATAAAAATTTTAACAGTTCAGTGGAATATTCATAGAGATTTTCTTTCAAATTTCTGCAAAGTCTATGGAAATTTCCCAAATTCCATGGAATGCGCATGGGAATCTCTTCCCATAATTTTGGAAATCCCATGTTCATTCCCAAACCGTATTAGAATAGAAATTTTTCGTGAATTCTGCATAGCTCAAGAGAGACTGACTGTATGAAATGTGGATTCCACATGGATAATACCCATATAGAAATCAATTGAAACTATACCCTTGAAAAATCATAATGGAATTAACAACATACTTCTTTTATCCGTTTTACAGATCAACATCTTTACTCTTCAGCTGCTGCAAAATCCCCTCTGCTTTACAGCGAATGGCTTCTTCGTACTGGATTATCAGCTGATTCGTGGTGTGAGAATGAATTATCGATTGGATGATGATTTCCTGATTTTGTCTGTTTACTGAAGATTTTTTTTCTTCAGATTTTAATCGCTTTATAATTTCAGATCATCGGGTCAGTGACCACTTTTCTTGTCATTCTAATTCAAATGGGAAGTATATATGATCGCAAGACTCTCGACGTTGCAGACATGCAACAAAAGTAACTAGGGTTGAGAAAACGGCTTCATCGCGTAATTGAATAAGAGAACTAGTTCATCAAAAGGTTATCATTCACCGGATCATGTCATGAAAATGTTGAATGAGCAGTTTAAGATATGGCGAATCAGCTTATGCAATTCAGGACACATTTTAGCCAAATACGTCTGCATCTCAGGAATCAAGAATGCAATTAAACCCGTTCAGTCACAGTGGAATGCTCAGCGTCCCCCGCTCACAAATTACCATGTCCTAGCCTTATCACAGTTTATTTATAGCTTCAAATGATCTTTGTTACTTCGTACAACCCCAAAAACCCCCGGGGTAACAAGTTTCGGCCAGAAGCATCAAATTATGATAGTTTTTTTGATTTTACATCCGCCATATTGTATCCGCCACCTTGGATTTAGAAACTATCAAATTCTAACTTCAGATTCGTGATCAGCCACAAAAAAAACCCTAACAATACCGCGGAGATAATGACTTGTTAGATTGACACGTATTCTAAGGTTAGATTCGACGGTCATGGGTTATGTTATATTTATTGAGAATGAGTTTGTTTTGCGCTCGGCCGACTATGGCGCTGTAGGTTTCTCTGTGCTGCCAACGTAACTGTCTAGTGTATAAAATTAGCCGTGTCAGATTCATTGTCCCCAAGTGTACCCCGAGTTGCACAAATACAGCAGGCAGATTTACCCAGTATTTAATCGCCAATGTAATATTTTCACAAAATGTCTCGGTAAAATGATATACATATTACTAATTAACTAATAGTAGTAATTGTTGTAAGCTTCCGTATTTTTTATGGGTACAATAAACTAACCTATATTTCTATCCTGATATACCCCCAACAAGCGTTTGTTTTGTTTTCGCTACGTTATCTCCAAGATCGCGAAATAAAAACATATGTTAGACAGATGCTCGCTACTCTATTTTCCAATTGAATGATGTGAAACCCAGGTTAACTATTGGCGATTGTGGTGGATGAATCAGTGAAACTCTCGTCGTCGACTGATGATATAGGTATAAAGACTGATAACCTGGGTTATTTTGCGTAACAGTTTGCTGGGTCTAGCCGGGTTTGGGGGTATTAGCAGTTTCACGTCTTATCAGCCAAGCAGCTGACCACGTCGATAAAAGAACTTCTTCATAACTAACACTGATCGCGTGCAATACGTTGGTAACATAACCTTTGTCGTAATGAGATTGAAAAGCTGAGAAAATCCCTTTTAAGAAATATCCGTAATTGGTAAGAGAAATCATACTTCGCCTGATGTCGCATATTGTTACGGCAATGCTTTACAGATTTGATCGCGTTGTGCGTAGCTTACGCGGTGTTTTCACTCGGCCGCTGAAACCATAGAGATATATAAAACAGAGCGTAAGCAACGGTGTAAGCGTCCCGTGAACGGATTCGAATCGGTTCTCTAAAGGACAGCAGATAATAATTCTACAGAGGAGAAAAACAGCTAGGCGGGCGCGTACAGCTACCCCCACTCCATGTGAAGAGCGACAGAGAGGGCGGGAGAATTATTATCTTCCGTTCTTCAGAGAACTGATTTAAAGTTTCCTCCGAGCGCCGTGCAGCATCAGTCGTTTCTGAGCAGTCGGAGCGAAATTGCGTGCTGTCAGTATCGGTTCAACATTCAGACCGCGTTGTTCGGGTGGTGTCGCGTTGTTCGATCAGTGTATTTCCACCATACTCATCGGTGAATAATAGACGAGGAGCAGCGTGTAGCCTGAAGAAAAACCGAGTTATCGAAATAAAAACATCGTGCGAACATTGAAGGTGAATTTTGTGTACGAATTTCCATTGTTTTGTGTAACTTCAGATTTCAGTGATGTCTATATTTGTCTCTATGCGTGGAGTGTCAATTTTATTATTTTTTTCGCTGATTTTCGGTAAATGCGCAATTGCATTGTTAGCAAGTTTATTCAGTCGGTTCAAACAGACAGCTACAGCCCAAAAAGTGAGTATAGTATCGAGTGCTAGCGTTATTGCGGTGCTGATTTTGTGGATTGTAAGAGATTAGTGAAAATCTGTATTGTGTAAAAAGTGCGTCGCTTCACCAATAACCCTGAGATGCTACAAGAACTACTACGTGTAAAAGCGTGGAGCAGCCCAGAGTCGCTAGTCGAGGTAACAATACTTATTTTGATTATTGATTGATAATCCAAGGTGGTACATTTAAAGTCGAACTTTTGTTCTTGCATAACATGCATATATGCATATATATGAAACTAGACAACAGTAATTAATCATTTGAAAACTGAAAGCCAATTTACAATATTAATTCAAGTGTTCTATTTTGTTTTTCACAGCAGAGACTTCGGAGTAACTTTTTCATTTCTCAGCAACGTTGGTGAGTTTGCATGTGTTAGGTTACCGGTTTTTCCCTGGGATTCCTCTTGTCACGTGGCGTGGCGGTAACAATTGTTACACAAATCTTCGATTTCTTAGTTGCATGAATAGACTCATTCACGGTCGCAACGTGCTTGACTTTGTCGAATAATTTTGTTTTTCGCATTTTAATTTACAGTAGCCTGCTTAAAGTTAGAAATTTTGCACGTTGCTAAAAGTGGAATGAGAATCGCGACAAGTACCCATCGCTTACTCGACATTCGCGAGATCGAATTGTGTTTCGTAACTGATCCAATAATCTACGTTTGAATTTACCGATGTCGTTTAAGTGGTGGGCTCACTTGAGGTTTGAAAGAATTCAATTATTCACATCATTGTTGAACGGATAAAATTCCAAATTCTGGCGTAACCTGACGTAATCAAATTGCATCTTATATTATGTACCGTTTTCAATCTTTTAACAGCCAACAAGTATTGATCAACCGTAGGCTTAGCTCGCTTAGAAAAATGCTAATTGGCATATAGGATGTTTTTAATCAATTTTCCAAAAGGTTAATGTACCGATAGTCTGCTAATATTTACTCACATCATACATACAATATTAGAGTTGGTGGGATACAACCGCGATACTGTATTCCGAGTAGGCAGATTATGGTACAAAAACATTTGGCTCCCAACAGGTTACCAACGAAAATGTAAGTCAGTGACCACGGCGCAAATGACGAAGAATGATGTGTGTTGGAAAAAATGGAGAAGCGTTTAGATCGAATATAGGTAACCGGGTAGGTAGGTGGACGTTTTGGGATCCGTCGCGGGGTTTATGCATGTGTGTGTGAGAGTCTCTCTTATCCGTTGGGTGGTTCCGTTGGAAAACAGGCAAGGGTAGGAAGGTCGCGATGTACCGTGATGTTACTAACTTTTGTAATCCACAGCGTCAATCGATCACAGAAATTTTTTTTGCAAAAGACTCCGTATTCGAGTCTCTGAACCATTCGTAAGCATTTGAATACTAACGAAATTGAATTTCCCATTTCGTATTACTCTGCAAACATTTTTCAATCGTTATTCAATTCAATTATTTAATCATTACTGATCATTATTACGTTCAATTGATCTCTGTGATCGTCTGAATGGGCAAAACGCATCTCTGGATCATCTATCGCGTTCCGTGGTACGCTAGATGGGGAGAGATGCTGAGCTTGAAGACTTCGCGTCGAAGAGGACCGCCGACCGTCATGCCACACAATAATGCATGCCCTCCAACCTCCTTCCCGATATCGATTTATATTCTGAGAACAACAATCCGCATAGAAATGTATCTAATTTAAAAAGATGCAGATGTGGATTGGGTTTCTACTGAATTTTTAGAACAAGCCACAGATGATAAAAGTTGTTCGACAGTTTAATCTGTCGCGCCTTATTGCGCGTAGATTAATTACGAGAATTGGACGCAGCATTTTGCGCGTAAATGATTAACTGGAATCGGATACATTTTCTTACGCGTTGATTTTGCAAACAGTGTATAACAAGTCCCAGATAGTACAAATCTTTTGACAGTTTATCTGTCGCGCCTTTCTGCGCATAATCACGAGAAGTGAACGCAGCCTTTTGCGCGTAAATTAATAACGAGAATCGGATACGATTTTTTACGCGTCGATTTTGCAAACAGTATATAAAAGAGTTATGCACTCTCGATGTGCTGATCTTTCAGCTCTTCGGTCAATTCTTTTACGAATAATAAAGTTTTCAAGTTCCATGCCGCCTTTTGCGCGTGGCCTTGATACTTTTCAGTTATGAGAGAAAGCGCGGCATTTGAAAGCCGGCGCTCAACGCGCTGCTACAAAAATCTCGGTAGTGTATAGTGATAGTGGAGAATCTTGGCGTAAGTATTTATGAAATACATCGGAAATGTACAGAAACACTCGTTTAACTGATCGTATTATTTTCTGTTTCAGGGCAACGAAACCAATTTTTTAACAAATGTACTGATAACTGTAGAATGTTCAGTCGCTAAAGATATTTACTTTAATAACTCGAAGCGCAAAGAGATGTCGATTCAAAAAATTTAGAAAGTTTTTGTTTGTCAATACAATTAATAATCGAAGCAACTAAAGCAATTAAAGCGAATATCATGTTGGACTCGACCCTTTTTTTTGTTAGTGTATGGACTTATGTGTTTGTGCTAACCATACCTTCGTCCGTTTCAGGTAATGAAACTGTTACTTATTTCAGATAATCATTCCTTTGTCCGATCCAGCTAATCGAAGCTTTATCTGTTTCAGCTAATAAAACCTTTGTCTGTTTCAGCTGACCAGACTTTTTATCTGTTTCTGCTAATCAAACCTTTCGTCTGTTTCAGTCAATTAAATCGTTTGTTCGTTTCAGCCAATCAAACTTTTTGTCTCTTTCAGCTAATCAAACTTTTTATCCGTTTCGCTAACAAACCTTTTGTCTGTTTCAGCCAGTTAAATGTTTTGTCTGTTTCAGCTAATCAAACTTTCTGTCTCTTTCAGGTAATCAAATATTCTGTCTGTTTCTACTAATTAATTTGTCTCTTTTTCGTTGATTACATATTTTTTACTAGCCCAAGCTAAGTTTATTTTTGTTTGTATCGACATATGTCACTAATTATATTTTTCTCTGTTTCAGGGAACTAATTTTTATTGACTATACTGAAAAATGAACGTTTCATTTTTTAGGCTTAGGTCTGATTCAGGTTTGGTTCAGGTGTGGTTCAGGGACAGTCATTTTGTTTTCACCGATACATAGATTTAGCGATGTAGTTCAGCGTCATCACGATTACAAAGTGTGGTAAAACATATTCAGCTGTAGTTTTTTTTCAATGGTTTAACAGTCTTTTATTGCATTCGTTTTAGGGTCAGAGTTTTTTGTTCTCGTATCGCTCATAGGTCATGTTCGGTTTGTATTTTACTGTAGAATTGTAGAGCTATGTCGCATTTTAGGGGTTGTGCATATTCTACTTAGATTTGTTTCTATTTCTTCAAAGATTTCTGCATCGTCTTTCAACAAGTGAATGCCCAACGTCTTAGAGCGAATCGTATTTTCGATTTTGGTCTAGTTGATTGTTTTACGTATTTACCAGGTTCTCCATTCTAGTGATTATCTCATACCTCCTAAGAAAAAAAAACCGTGCGCGAATATCCAAACTCAATCATCGTTCGCCTACAAGATAAAAACAATCATGTTAAATGAATTCTTGACCTCAATATTATATAATTATAATATTATATATTATAATTTGTTCATTATATAGAATAAATGTTACCCTGAGGAGTAACCCATAGCAAGGGCCGAAACGTTGGAGAAAATCTTCGTTTGTTTTACGTTTTTCACCGACCTTCATATCCAAGAATTTCAATGAACCATAGAAACAATCACCCTTCATCCGCAATGAAAACAACCATCTTTCATCCATAATCAAAGCAGTCGTATTTTATCGATAGTAAATAGTCAGCGGGTTATATGAACTGAAAAATTTTGAACAGACTGCGAATATACGCGAGTACAAATTGATTGTTAACTGCAATTGGGTAAAAAACGATGTTGAAATTACTACTAAAGACCTTGAGCTGTTCTTACAGCAAACGCCAATCTCGATATTACCGACTGCCGGTAACTCATTTCCAGTCGTAAAAGCAGAAAAAAATGTACCATGAATACCTGGCTAGGGTAATATTATGAGATTAACAGTGTTTTATCAATGCGTCGAACAGTACAATAATACCGGTAAAAACCAAGGGTAAATTGTATGGTAATATCACCGTTCTACCGACAGTGAGTTCTCAACGGCCGCGCGTTTCTTGGCTGGCTGTGCACGTAGCTGATTGCGAGAGCATCTTTTGTTTACGAAATTATTGCAATTTCGAATTCTCGTCTAACGACCTCAATATTGCATGAAAACAGTCTTACAAAGGCTCACTTTACTCCTAATTCTTTCCGAAATTGTGCAAAGTGTCTCAGCTATGCACTTTTTAGCCCCTGAAATACGGGAATTGTGAGAATAGTAACACATGTCAAAAAACTACACGTTTTTTTAGTCGATTTTTTGGATATGAGTAACTTTCCTGAATTCCGCTAGAAAAGAGCGATGCACCAGCGAAACTAGAACTCTTTACGTTGTTTTTTCTTATTCAATGTAGAAAGAAAAGGGGTTAGTTTACTCGGTCGGTAAGCGTAGGAGTACTGCATAACCTTACATTTTATCCCAGGAAAAAAAAGTTTTTATGACATGATTCGTTATACATATGGTTACAGGTTTAATTTGAACTGATAATCTTGAATGTAGTACCCATGATATGCTTTCCGGCCATGGCTAGAAAAGGAGTTACATGTCTACCACGTTGTTAAGGGGATAATCTTACAGCGCGCGACACTGCACCGTTGCAAAAATAAAACATTCATTTTAGAAATTCTCGAACAGTCGTAAAGCATCACTCAAAAATTTATCTTGATTACGGTATGGGTGAAAAAAAAAAAACAGTTTATGTTAAAATCATCGTTTATTTGAATTCTTGTTAGAGGAGGTTCAGAGAAGAAAAACGGTATGTAAAATCGAAGTGTAATAATACGTGTTTATTTCAAAACAAAAATTAAAAAAGAGGTAGAGTTTAACGGTTACACGTGTTATCGCGAACCTTACGTGTCAGCGCAATTATACATAAAGCTAACTTGTACGGTCTTGCTTAAAATTAATTTCGAAAATTGCATCATATTTCCTGTAGGATCTGATAATATGTTGTGGCTTGTGGTCTTTATGGAACCTCAAATACACTTTGTTGGTCAATAATTTTATTCAGACCGAGCGAACGATACCGGCACTCCGACGACGTCCTCTGACAAGTCAATTAGAAGGTAAACACAGCCTAGGGTGGTTTATGCGCGCTCGGCGTTTATGACATAATTACTCATTATTAGGAACGCTACAAGTGTACATAACATTGTGGTCCAGTACGGTTTACCCCATTGATGGGAGAGGATAAATTGCCACGAAAGTCTTAAATTCTACAGCACCATGATTCGTGTAAGAAAAATCGAAAGCAATTTATTATTGTCTTAGACTTAATCTTAGAATTGCTAATTTTACAGTTTTTCCAATTGCTTGTTTCATTTTTGTCCACTTTCGTACATTTCCAAACAGTAAATCTACTGTTTTCCACACTTAAGTTTGTCAGATTTTTAATTCGAGTAGCAAATAGGAACAAATATAATTTTTATCTTTTTGACTCGTCGGTTTCTGTATCTTGAAATTGGCTGCAACAATAATTTTGTGTGAAATGCGAGGACCGCGTGAATAGATTTCTAATTTCAGTATCGAGAAGCCAAAATCGATTTTCCGAATTTACGACTAGTACCCAATCTTACGTCACTAAGTTTCCGGAAACAGGATTCATGAATTGCACATTACGTCGCATTATAATGACCAAGATTTAGTCCTGACAACGAAATCTCAGGCTTAAGATAGTTGGGTAGCGACAGTAAAGTTATCCGGCAGATAATCGTGAGCAGTGTATTGCTAAAACAATCAGAAAATAAATTTGGCAACGCCGCGTGATTTTCTTGTGTTGTAGTCTGCTTAAACCTTGAGTGTTTATCTCGTTATATACGTATATTACAGTACATTTATTTCATAAAAAAAAACTCGATTAAAAAATTAAAAATGAAGCGTTTTCGCAATACCATATTTAAACAGCAGAAAACAAATAATTTGAGTACAGCACGTAATGTGTATACTTGCGACGTTGTCAAATGTACAACCTAACCAACATTACAATCAGAATTTTTTTTTGTATTATAGCTTATACTTTTAAATATTAAATGACGGACAAAGTTTACAAAATTTGGTATATTATACCTCAATTTCCACTTTACCTTATTCAATATTTTTTTCCCGTCTTTAGCATTTTATTCTTCTTCAATATTAAAACAACGAACTTAAAAATATTAATTTTTATTCCAGTCCGTATTTACACAATATAAAATAGCTCAATTTTGAACGAAAAGAACTCGGTAACTAAACGGTAAATGATTTTCAAACTTTACAGAATTGTTTAAAAATACTTAAAAAATTATATAATTAAAACTCGTGTGAATTAAACATTTGTGAAATTACTGCCCAACTACCTTAATATACAACCAACCAAACATTATTTTCACACAACCAAAATGTTTAGTTGATTCTATAGTGCGCAGAAAACAACAAGTTTTAGTAACGTCTAAGCAAAGGTTTAGCACCACAATCCCATAGATTCTGTTGCGATTGCAAAATCAGATCTACAAAGTGAAATAATTTTGTAAATATTGAAAAACAATTGTTTAATTGTCATAACTGAAAAAATTATCGTTTGATTGTAATTTATGCTACAGAAATTAAGTATCATATCAAACAACGACGAAGAAGTATGCCATAGTTAATTGACGGACTAATTCAATGATATTGGACCACAAATGATTTAATTCTACTGATTATACTAGACAGATGCA